>NC_061459.1:8516545-9124870 GCF_022581195.2 Helicoverpa zea | reverse complement strand
TATTTTATTTCATAGCTAAGTATTTTTATGTTGCTAGGTTTAACACATTATGGATGTAACCAAATTCATTAATGTGATACATGCCGTATGTTAATCAATGTTAGGCTAGAACAGAAAAGTACTGTAAAATAATCGAATGAAGTATAAAATTAAATAAAATTTTGAAATCGGACTTCAAAATGCGCGTTTCAACTGTCGTCATACGAGTTGAAACAATTTTTTCTTCAAATGAAAGATAAGTTTCATATCTTTTTATGACGTTCAAAAAGGCATTATGGTCTTAGCAAGAAAATATCGATAAATGCAGTAAAATGTGACTAAAGTGTTATATAGGTAGGGGGAGTGATTACTTTTATTTTTTCAATGCGGTTATGTAACCTTATGTATTTGCTTCTTTTTATTGAATTGGAAGACGAGATTTATTTATTTTATTGGAAAATCCGTAAGCCGTTTAACAGCGTAGCAAACTCACTTACAATACGTCCATTATGATGAGTATATGACTGAGTATGATAAAAGTTTTTTTTTTTTTTTTTTTTTTTTTATTTATTTATTTATTTATACACAACCTTACATCTACCCTTACAGGACTTGCCTAATGCGGCAGATGGGTTTTTTATTAATTTATTCTAGACTAAACTAAAAACACATACGAAACACATACATAACAAATCAACACATACAAACTTAACTAGATTCGTAGCTTACTACCCTATAAGCGTGTAGTCGCTTATAGGGTAGGTAGTGAAGTCATTCAGCGAGCACGTAAATAAATCCAGCCGGTTCTCACTGTACAGAGCTAATTACATCTAGAATTGATAGCTTAGAAACTCGCAAGTGTCTTACGAATGTGCGATGTGAATTTAGTGATTATGTGAATTAAGATTTTTTCATCTCAGTAACAAATCAAAGAAAAAGAGCTAATTAGCGACCGATTAATATTGTATTAATATACCTATACATTTTTATACGAATGGTAGTAGGACTAATTATGATATTACAAAGTAACATAATTAGAATTGACTTGCTCAATTAAACAGAGTACAAGACTGCTATTAATTTTCACTACTGTTCCGTACGCACATAGCGGAACAAATGGATTGATGTAAGACATAAGCCGTTTACCTGAAGGGTGTCCGTCGTCACAGTGCAATTAAAACAGTAGGTCAATTTCACAGTCCGTTAACTAACGCTTAGTGTCGGCACGCGTCTCCTTCATAAATTATCGATTCTTCCTGTGTGACACGTGGTCTGAGGCACCAAGATTCGCTACATCTGTGAAGATTTTTTCCAGATTCAAGTTCCCACGTTGGTACGCGACATGTTCGGGAACAAAAAACAACCAGGAAAACATCTGGGGAGTGGATTAGTCTATTTATAGAAGACTTGAGTGTTTATGAAGTAAAGTGTGAGGAACTTGTTAATGAACATGTGCGGCGCTTGACGGTAATGACGTATCGATGTTCGATTGATGGCTGAAGGTTCCATATTCAAATGCAGATTAACTGTGAGTTTGTAAGGCAAGACTTCCGCGTTCATTCAAACAGCCAATAACAATATTTGGTTCTAAATTAAAAAAATAAAGCATGCATCAACAAATTGCCTTTATTTGCATGTCAAGTGGTTCCTGTGTTTAGTTGAATTTATCCCGTTTCGTGCTACTTGCATATCATATCATCGGTATTAAAGGGCAATGGAATTCTAGCGGAACGAATATTTTAATAACATACAATAGGACACGTGGCCGAACGGAAACCATGCACGTGCTATCAATTAGAAGTGGAATAGATAGAAAAAAACCTTGACTAGTATTTTATTGAACCCTTCGAAGTAGGAGGAGTTGTTACCTATAAAAATGAAAGCGAAATCATAAATATTACCCTCTGTTTGTTCAGCGAGTTACAAAGGGTTAATAATAAGAATCTTTCCCTTTCTAGTTTCTTAAAATTTAATGTTTGAGGCGGGGATGTTTTATATCAAGTTTATAATTTACTGGTATCATTTTAAATGCTCTGGTGATCTAGTTAGGCCTTGGTTGGCTTTAAGCGATTTAGATAATTTTGATAAAAATGTGGTGCAGTTCAAAGTCGTGTTGCGTAAGTAAATCAAATTGAATACGTCAGCTATGACTGTGTTATGATGGGATTAAGTTTATCCGTAACCTTGGATGAAAGTCGAGATTACTACAGTTTAGTGTGGTTTTATTTACTAAAGAAGAAGATAAATGAATTCTTTAGATTTAAAGTTAGTTAGACGGCTATTGCTGATTTTAAATTAAAATTCGGCAACGCAAATTAATTAAGTATATCTAGATATTTTCGCACCGAATATTTTTGATTTGTGTTTGTTTGTTATATTCATAATCCGTATAAGTAAATTATACAAATATTATATTTTTTAAAGCTGCCATTTACTATGTGCTATTTACATGTTTCAAATAATTTGGAAATAAATCTAATTTTATATTTTAAAAAGATACCTGATAAAACCAAAGACGTCATAATCAGAGTATTTATTTTGAAGTGCATGGCCATAAATAATAATGAGCTTTTTATCGATGTTGCAATTTACGTGAGTGATATATATTTTGAAATCTTATCATTTTTTATGCAGTATATTTTTATACGTAACTGTGCTTATAGTTTTTGACACACTGAGAATTGTTATCTCAGTAATAAGGATGTTTTGGCTTAAGTTTTGCAAAATATGATAACTATCAAAAATATTTACAACACTGATAATGTCATGTTAACATATTCGCGTATCATACGAGATTTAACTATCAGTATGGGTTCTAAAATTAATATTGCAAAATGGAAGTGTCTTGTATACAAGAAACCTATGGGTTTATAAGGCTTAGTGCCATCTGAACCCTAGTTTAAACTCACCCGCTTTTGCATTCATGCATGTCAACCAGGCGAGTGAAAACTAGTCGTGAGATTTGACTGCCGTTTGTAAATGCCGTGTGAAAATGTAACAACAAAATCATAAGTATAACATTCAAATATAAAATCAAATTGAAACATTGGTTGCTCGAAGTTATTACCTAGGTCGTCAAATCAATTCTAGTACTTAATTGTAAGATGACAGGCTTAACCGTCAGCCAACTTATTATAAAACGTAGTCCTAAAAAAGCGCCAGCTTTAGTGCCTGTAAGGTACAAAACATCGTCTCGAACAAAGTTGATGTTCTAAACCTAGTACTAAACCCGGTACTACGTAAGACCTTTTAGGTTTTTACATTTTAAAAAGGTGGTAGGAATTCTTGGCGTTATTTACTATTACGCTTGTCTGCAGTATTTATCTTGTTATCCAATGAATCATGTGTTGACATGTTTAATGTGCGATTAGAGATAGCTATGACCGAGTGTTCTTGCTAATAATTGTTTATTGTATGCGTTCTGCGACCTAAATGTTTGTCTTAATAGAGCACCAATCTCATTACTTAGTCATTAAAATCATACTTAGGCGAAGGACTTGAGAAATGATATACTACATCATATCAGTTCTAGTTTCCTCGAATTGTAGAACCAATGTGGAGCAAGTGTATAAATAGCATTCTGCTCTTAGTTGAAGTTGCGAATTATACTACTGTTCAAGTGTACAATAATAATGTAAATTAGCAACTGCTGCGGTCCTAAAACCTAGCTTTGCTCTTTCGGGTCTTTAGTTGGATTACTTTCTTTCGAACTGCTTTCAATTACTTGTAAGGCCCATAATCTAACGAACTTAAAACTGTCGAAGAGCTGGTTGCTCCCAACTCAGTCCCTATAAAATCAACCGCTCCTGGTATTTATAGGGTTCTCCTTTAAAGAAAATAAAGGAATCATCAAATCTATGAATACTTAATTCGGTCTCTATTTTGAACGTTATAATTTGAAATTTTAATGTAATTTGTAAGGTCACGACATTCGACACTGATATGTAGTTCGACTTAAAAAATATTATTTCCGTTTGGGAATATTCCAGATTACTTGTTCTATGCGCACTGATAAAAAAGAACTTACTTATATCATTGCTATTATGACCCGTATCTTTTTCTTTTATTTAAAGATTCATAAAACAAAACTATCGTTTGTTCTACAGTAGTAAAAACTTTATGAACAAAGTTTCATTGTCAGTCTATTGAGTCAAGGTAAATGCGGCTTAGAAATAAGTCAATGTCTTTCATTGAAAAAACCGTTATCATGATAGATGTACTTAAAATATGTGATATCCATCTACAATTTATGTCTCGAGACGATATTGTGTAATAGATAGAGTGATATCGATAAAATGTCGGTAGATATATGTTTATTTATTAGTTTAGTTTGCGATGGCTAAATATTTAATATTTGAATGAATTGTGCTGAAATTGAAGACAGAAAAATCTTTAGTTTTATTAAAACGTTGGTGTTTCACTATTAGATAGTTTGAAGAAGTTTTTTTTAATGAAATTCTAAAATCATTCAAATTTTTAATTTTTGTTATGTTTATTGACGCTTAGCTGAACAATTATTAAATTATAGTTACACTTACATGGGCAGCACGTATGAGTGGGTAACAACCAAATATAATTTGTACTTTAAAATTCACTAATAACAGTGATTATCGGCAATATGAATATTATTCGAATAGTGCACACGTCATATAAATAATTCAGGAGCACACGTGACTGTGCGCGCGCGCAATGTGTAGGAAGCAAGGTTGACATGCGCCCTAGTCGCGGAACCGACATGTGTACCGTGCATTATGTTACCCGTGATTCCGGCCGCGACAGAAATTAGTATAATTTAAATAATAAAAATTATTAGCTTGCATACTCTCTATTTTACAATAAAAGGCTTAAAAGGTATTAAGCGTTTGTGGTTGTATGAAAATATTCGAAACTTATTAAGCATTACATGGTTAAAGTTAAGATTTATCAATGTCGTCTCTGCTTTCTTCATGTACACGTATACTGTAGGAAAGTGAGGCTGAAATCGCCAATCTTCTTTATTTTAGCAACAGCAGAGATCAGTTCTTATCTATTATTTTTATTCGGGAAGACCTTTGCCCCGATACTAAATGTAGTTTGATAAATGATCAATCTCAAATCTGCTTCATGGACAAATAATAATATTTCCAAAGAGACGTACCAGCCCTTGAAAAGTATTTGATATCGATGGATTTTATAATCAGTTGACAACGACTTTATACATTATATTAACATAATTACAAAGGTCAAGGTACGATAATTATATTCCCTTTTTCTATATATGGCAAATAGTTAGGTATAATCTATATTTAAATTATTAAAATTATAATTTATTGATATGGCCATCATTTCATTCATTATTACGATGTTTTACTACCAAACAGATGATTGGAAGAGATTTAATAAATGTATATAAATATTTTTAATATGAAGTATGTATTTATGTTTGTTTGTCGCATTTTCACGTCAAAACTACTGAAAACTGGCTGTAAACTAGGGAATGCAATCCCGACTCGAGATTGCAAATTCGAGATCCCGCGGCATTAGAAATATCAATCCCGCGGGATCCCGGAATTTTCGGGATCCCGTCTAATTTAAAAAAAAAATGAATTCAGATGACTGAAAAAGCTAATAACTGCTTGTTTGTGATAGTGAGGTTAATTAAAATAACATATTACTCGAAAGAAAATAAAAACCTTTATTCTTTAATCTTACCAACTAAATAATAATCAGGTTGTAAGGAAATTAACGTAGGTAAATTAGGTAATCAAAACAATAAGCTTATTTCAAGGGAATTAGGAAAAAGAGTGATTTTGAAAATGACTCCTTAAAAAATCCCCGAGTGGTGTGTGTGTGTTGCGTTGCTGACCACTGCCGCCCAATCCCGTCAATCTCGAACGGGATCTCGTCATATGATGCGTCGGGATTGATCCCGAAAAATTACACGAGATATCGCGAGATCGGGATCCCGCGGGATCGGGATTGCATTCGCTACTGTAAACATTATAGAAATGTGAACTATCTGAACTATTTTCACAACACAACGGGAATAAGAATTCTTCGGTTTTGCAATAGGTACATAGCAAAATTGTTAAATTAATTAAGCGGTGTGTAAGCAGCAGTAGGTACCTGCCTAAGGTACATTAGTAGTGTCGCTTAGGTCATACTGAGAATATTTGAATTTAACACAATTGACAGAATTTCCTTAATGCAAAATTAAGTCATTACGACTGGTTGAAATAATATTAGCGCTCTGGTATACTTATACTTTAAACAGTATAAACTGTGTTTCTTTTATAAAGAGTTCGCGAACACTAAGTTGACGATTGTCTTGTTCATATTAGTAATTCGGCATATCTATCTATGCATACACCTTTAACAAATTGGAATCATAACATGTTTCAAACAAATTGATTGAATTCAAACTGCTCTTAAGTTTACGCCTACAATCAAAAGGTTTCGTAAACAACCTACTTAAATAAAAATAGGAACAAATAAATTAAAACGCAACTTTGAATAACAAACATCATTATAATGTGAGCTATGGTAATTTACCATATGCGACTAAAAGTAACATTAAACGTTTTGTAATATGTTCCACCGGATAGCGGGTTTCCGACACATGACTCGTTTTGGTTTGTTCTATTTTGAGTACTTTAATTGGGTCTTTCGTAATGCACGTGGTTTTGGAAAAGCACTGTTGCTTAACTTTTTAATGTTATCTTCAATTATAAGATAATTTTTTTAAATTGAACTTCCATTATTTTTGTTATATAGGTACCTACTTCTCAACTAGTCGCGGAATATTTGAATGACATTTACTGTAAGTATCGTTTTGTGCGAATATGCGATGTTCACAAGATATAAATAACAGCTAGGTTACTCAAAGAAATGAATTAATGAAAGAAATAAAAGAATATTTGAAATTGCAAAATAAACCAGATTTGAAGTACGGACTTATAATATCAATTAATTTAAATGCTTACGAAATCAAAGCCAGACTAAGAAACCATCTGTTTTGTTTACCATCAATCGAATTACACTAATTATGAACAAACAAAAGCATATGCCACCGTGACTCAGTTTTTCTCCAGACGAAAGCTAATTTGTAGTTTTTGTTGTAGAATCTCTTCAGCCAGATGGTGGTGCACGCCGCGCCGTATGGCGTCAGACTTCGTCCTGGCGGGAACATGGCGTAATTTCACTGTCGACTATCTCATACAATCTGGTCCCGTGTCGGAAACACAAAAAGATATATTGTTGCGTTTCGTTAATTCTGCTGTTACTGTTTTATTATTTTTATTTTGGGGTTTTTGGGATTTCACCACCGAGAGGTGAATATGTTTGTTTGTCGTTCTCGGTATCTGGTTATGGTCAGGACATGTCTTTATTTTCCAAAATTCCCTTTACACAACTCAAGTTCATATTTGAGTTCAATTTTTCAGTCATTCCAGTGTGTTGGGGAAATCCATTTTTAGCAAATATAAAACACGCCGACACAGATGTTGGTTTGTCACAGAAAATACGTTCAACAAGTAAAACTCAGTTAAATAAATCTGATCAAAGTGTCAAGATAGTTCATGTAACAAGATATCTTGTGCAAACACTCCAAAATACGTACATTGTGTTGCGTAATTTTTGAAGCCTAGTTCTTCTATTTACTTGAGAAATAAGGAAAAGATACACAATAAAAACTTAAGCTTAAAGACATTTTTTTAAGATCGCATCTTTGTATCTAAGCATGACAGGGCGTCACAGAGGTTTACACGTGCAAAAGGATTTGCTGTTGCAAAAGAATGTCATCTCTGTTAATTAAATAAACAAACACAGTTTTTTGGGCAGTTCTTTACTTGCATCCCCGAGGCTCTTTGCATAAGCCTCACAGATTATTAATACAAAAATATACGTCATCCTAATCTTGGAACACGTGGATGCACGAACGATGTGTAGAAAAAGTGCTTATTCAGTTTCTTTAGTGAATTCGGTAGTACCCTAAAGGTAAAGTCCGTTTTTTGCTGGTTCCCATGAACCCTGTGACAATGGCGTCGACCTCGCTTAAAGACTTCGGGGAGATCCACGCAAGAATAAATATTATACAACAATAGGGTAGCTTCTTTGACTTTACTTTGCCATGTTGTCAGACCAACCTGTCTTGATCGTTCGAATTCCAACGTCTTGACATAATAAGGATTTATTTACTTGCATTCTAAAAGGCAATTTTTTTGTTATAAAATGATATTATGAAACTTTATTATGAAAGTTATCAGCTATTACGGTGAGAGATTGTATAAATCTTTATCAAATAACTAATCTTGTTTATCAAAAGTAATCGATACTATAATTGCCGGCAATTAAAATAAAGCCGCAAAACCTTATTTTTTTGGGTGTGAGAACAATAAAATTGTCATCAAATAAAGCATCATAATGCACAGGTATTAAAATGTTTATCTGTTCTACGAATAAAACCACGTGTTGGTTCAAGTGTCAAGGTATGTGAGGCGCACTATACTCAAGACAACAAAAGGCATAGCGGCTCGTAACGGACTTTTTTCGAAGCGGCATCGATCAGGATATCTTCCTCGTAGGTTTTGTGATGCAAGGGACCCGCCATTCCCACGCATCGCGTAACCTGATTACTGACTTAATATATTGCACTGAAGAATTTTGTCACGTGCGATACCGGCGGGACTCGCATATAAAATGAAATATAAGAAAGTGTAATTAGTAGCCCTTTTATTTTTAAGTACATTGACTTTACATTAAAAATGTAAGTATATATTTATTTAAATTGTTATATTATGTGAGTAAAAGAGAGAAAATACTTTAACACCAACTGTTTTATCCAGGTATGTTTCATACAATTCCTGATTCGAAATCACACAGATTTATTTTCGAATTTGATTTAGACTTGGCTTTATTGTTACCCGCCCAAAACTTTTTGATACCCTGATTGTCGTAGGTAAATTGTAGTTAGTTGAAACAAAACTTCAAAACAAAAGACGCACTTGTTACCCAACACCAAGAAGGAGTTACTTACAAAGTTCCACAGAACAGGTCTTCAAGCGTTTTAAGTGCAGTAATAATCTACGCAGATAATGATAGTTAAATAAGCGTTCGTTAAACTATACTGCTTCTGCAGATAACGGCACTAAGATATCGGTCTAAGAGGACACTTGTTTTAAAAGTATTATGGCCACTTGCTAAAGAAAATATGCGTTCTTAGCCATTTAAAAAGAACCGCCTACAGTTTTAATTTAGAAATGCAATTAAGAAATGTCTTTTGTAGTGACCTTACCCTAGGTGTGAGTTGTCTTATCTAGATAAAAACTTGATTGCATTGGCCTTTTCCAAGAGAAATTCCTAACTGGTTTGTACTACAATAAAGGTATGACAATAAAGTCATAAAATGTAGTCAGACTAAATGAATCATGTTGATCTAGTTTCTGACTGTCATTTGTTGTGACGAATTGACTAAGTCATGTTTAAACATCTTTGACTAATTCGTTTGCTGAAACTAAGCAAATAGTGTAATTTAAATTCTTTAAAGCCTTTGTTTTAGTGTTCTCGTCATAGCTTGTTTTAGCTTTGTCTAGATATATGTAGTTAGTCCATTGCAGTTTAAAAATTGTAAAACTACATTGATTTCGGTAAACTCTTGCGTAAAATTGGTGTACCTAATAAAGTAGGTATATACCTATCTACCTACCGACTATTTAGGTTATTAAATGCACCTCTTCCATACAGTTATATGTTTTAAGTATATTCTGTTAAACTACTTCAAAACTGGAAATGCACCCACTTTACGTGATCGACATTCACCCATGTGCATCAAAAACTTTAATCATTTGAAACAGCGCCTGACGAATGGAGCGGAAAATATTTAAATGGAAGTCAAAATAGCGTGGAACTACCCCATGAAATATGGCGATTTTTCGATACACATGGAAAAAAATTAAGGAGAAATTAACATTCTCGTCGGCGGATATAAGGAACGTGCGTAACGAAACCAACGAAGGAAGAAATAGGCGAACTTTCTTGTTTACTAACTTTGAAATTGGTCGCATTCTTTTTCAGCGAAACTTCCGCTATTTAGACCAGGAGACGCGCTTTCGTAACATTTGACTGAAACATTGTCACGGTATGAATTCATATTATTTTAAAAACTATTTTGTATTTTTTTTCTCATTGTCCACCTAAAACAATGTTATTTTGAGACATGTAAACAAAACTATAGGTACTGTAGCGCGTGGTGCGCTAGGAACCGGGGATCTTCAGGATATTAAATTAAAACATTCAATAATAACTTTAACTTTGCGTTTATTCGCTGACTCGGGGGTGAAGTGACATACTTCAATATAAAAACTTATTCTATGGAACAAATCGAATACATTTGAAATCATTGCCCGGTCAGTATCAAAAATATCTAACGAATAAAACCTTACAAATGAAAGAGTTTCTAACTACGTTACACGAGCTACGCCCTTAAGATAAAGTCGAAACTTTATCACAAAAGCGCAACTGTAGGCTGGCAATCATATTAAATGTCCCTACCTAAACAACCTAACTTAAAATTTACCTATGCGTGGAAATTAAAAACACGTCCCTTACAACGGGATAGTTTACAATAACATTTAAGTTGTTTACTTAAGTGTGCCAATCTGCACTGTATGAAAACATGTTATCGTGAACTTTTTCGAGGCAAAACCACGCAAAAAGCCCCGAAACATGCCTCTAGTAGCAAAGGATATTCAAAGTGAACACCCGTCCTGAAGGGATTACCTTTCAAGCGAAGAAAAACTCTGTATTGATAACTTACAACTTCGCCGGACGCTAACGTGTCAGATGAAGGGATAAGTCACCGTTATCAAAGTTTCTCACCTAACGTGATATAATTAAACATCTTACCCAATAATTATTTTTTACAATTTTGGAATATTAAATAATAAATAAATCAAATATAGGGATCATAAATCTTCGGCAGAAACCATTGTGTCAAGCAAACACTCTTCGCGAGGCTATGCCCCTTATTGCGAAGTTGATCTCAACCTCAATTCACCATCCAAATATTTTTTTTTTCAAAACCAAATCAGATAATAATTTTGGGATCAGATTTACAGAGCCATATTAAAAAAACTTATAAAAATAACACAGGCTTGACCACATTGGTTATCTTCATCTTCCTTCATATTGAAGATGAAGTAGCTCTGCCGTGGACATCATCTTCTCACGAAGTTGAAGTAGCTCACCTTCTTATCCCTTCACCGGCAATGCTCGTACAACTCGTTCCAGGTAACATGAAATTACAAAACCCACATTAGAAAAACTATAAATCAATCACAATGTTTCCTATATTTATATTTATTTACATTCTGCCTATTTAAAAATTCTAAATTGCTATTAATATTACGCAGAGGAATACGTTTTTTATACTGGGTGTCTATCCTCCCCTTTGAAGAACAAAAATAATTACTTTTACTATTTTTCCTAACATTTTTCCAATAACAATAACCAGAACCCATAAACTTCGCATTATTTAATACCTTTGATGACGTGGAAGTCTTCCTAGATTTCGAAACAACACGTTTATGTCGCTTTCGCAAAACTTTATTCCGATTATACTTTGCTTTTATTTTATTTCGAGAATAAATATAATTAATTTTCTTTATTTCGTTATCAATGTCACATGTCATTTTGTCATTATTTTTGTCACTATGGTGACCCTTATCTGTCAGCATATTTGACACTAATCTATCTTTTCCGACAATGTCAGTTTTAATAAATTTTGCAATGAACCTCGTTTTTAAAATTAAATTATTTTTGGAAAAATCTATAATACAATTATTTTTGGAAAGAAAATCTCTTCCTAAAATTATATTTTGGCGAATATTTTTTATAATTAGAAATTTATGCCTAAATAAACACGAATCTATCAAAAAATTTATGTATGTTTCGCCCAGTACATGCAACTGCGCGCCAGAGACTGAAGAAGCTTCATAAGAACTGTTCTTGGTGTATTTAATGTTGAGTTCTGAAATGAACGCCTCAGATAAACAGGAAATCGACGCTCCTGTGTCGACTAACGCCCTGAACTCCTGTTGAGCAATCAACACATTAATATTTGGACCGGTCTCACCAGACTTATATTCTACTTCCGATCCAATCGCCAGCAGTTCCACAGGCTGCTCCGCATGCTGCTCCTCATCATGCTGCTCCATTTCCACATCTTTGCTGGGCGGTGCTTCTTTCTCCACACTAAAAGCATTATGTGTATTAACATGTGAACAAGGGGCATTTCTTTTATTTCCCACGTCATAGAATTTCCTGTCATCATTCCTCGGTGGAATGACAGGCAAATTGATAATTTGATTTTGTTCTTTTCCGAACAGATATCTCACTTGTACCAGCGTTTCACGCAGCTCAGATTTGGTTGCGAATAGTTGTGAGCTTAATATGGCTTTATATTTAGAAATAAGCCCTTTTAAATATGTTTTTATAAAAATATTGTCGTCTACAATATTCGCTTTTGTCTGTAAGCCACCCAGACGATAATAATATGACAACAATTCTTCTTCTTGCTCCTGTCGAGCGTTGTAGAATTTTTCTACATAATTTACATTATCAGGGAATTCTGCCCTTAATTTGTCGCATATGGTTTTATATTCAATCCCATCGACATAAATATATTTGTAATACGCAAGAGCGGGACCTTGCAAATATGCACCTAGTAGTAGTGCAAAATCGTTTTCTTTCCATTTATTTATCGCCGCAATTGTGCGAAATTCGAAAAGAAAGTCGTCGACTGATATGTCATCGACTCCGGAGAAAAACTGAATATCTTTGGACATTTTCCTACATTAAATAAATAAATTCCACTTAGCTCTTTTCTCCGTATTCCAATATTTCATTAGAATCAGTGCCCAGGGTTAATCTTCCAGGCTCTCCTTCCCGTCTTCGACGTCGTGTCACCACGCGACTTTTTCGCGGTAATGACCTGAAAATTATACTGGGGCTTTGGCGTCGGCGCCTCCACCAAATTGTAGCGCGTGGTGCGCTAGGAACCGGGGATCTTCAGGATATTAAATTAAAACATTCAATAATAACTTTAACTTTGCGTTTATTCGCTGACTCGGGGGTGAAGTGACATACTTCAATATAAAAACTTATTCTATGGAACAAATCGAATACATTTGAAATGATTGCCCGGTCAGTATCAAAAATATCTAACGAATAAAACCTTACAAATGAAAGAGTTTCTAACTACGTTACAGTACGTATTCAAACATCATTGAAAGTGTCAGTTAAAATTAAACTAATCTGAATATCTTATAAAATGGACTGCATAGAAATTAAAATCTGTAAGGGCAACCCTTAGTGTACCCGTAATCAACTCGTTTGTATGGTTCTCCCTTGAAATTTGGTATTTTTTACCCGGGATAACGGCGGCGCATTACAATTATAATAGCGCTATCGCCTTACCGTTAACGGCTCGTGTTTAGGGCTGACTACACTGATTCTTTAACCAGAGTTTAACATGTAACTTTGACGAATATTTTGAGTTGTACTACGGAATAAGATTATTAAACTTGTGCAGTGGAAATTTGTAGTTAGTATTAATGTATTGGATTGTTTGTCCCTGTTGAAATATAATATAGGTATATATTATGAATAAAAACATCGCTGTATGCTCTCCAACACCAGATCGAATGTTTTGGTCCATAACTTTGTAGTAATAATAATTATATTAAAAATGAAATTGAAATAAAGATCAGCTATTTTTTCAGCCAAAACTAGTTTCCCAAATGTAACCAGAGCCGAATTAGAGCAGTTTGACCAACAGTTAACAAGAGATTTAAATGACGGTGTAGTCGAACGTGGCGGCTTATGTTAAGCTGCAAAGAGTGGATCATTTAACTGTCAAACGATTTGGTTGCAGCATTAGCATAAGAGGGCTGAGGGTTGCTATTAACTGAATGTGTTGTAAATGCCCTACTAATGTCATTGGCAATCGATAAATTAAGGAAAGAGAATGAGTATAATGAGGCTAGAGTAAATTTATCTTTAGTGGGCATTAACATTTGATATGAGTATTTAAATAAATAAACGAAAACCAGAAATCAAGGAACTAAATCTTTTATTGTCATAAAGTAACTAAAATCTAACATCACAATGTTTATTATAATAGAAGGCACTGAGTTTATTTAATCAATTTGTATAAAGAGGTGCCCTTTCGTACTCATATTTACAATATTTGAACTAGGTACCTACTATTGAGAGGTTTTCTCTCTTCTACATTACAATACACTGAAGTCTAAGCCATTGAACTATGTAACATTACTAGAATAACATAAATGACACGATCAATGTACAAAGCTTGAAGTGCAGGCTCGCCTGACCGTTACGACACACCTTGCGCCCGCGCTTCAACCGACTTTGGCACCAACAGCTGTATGTTATGTTTTACTACACTACACTTCTACAGCAATAAATATCTGGAATTAAATTTATCTACACAAGAACTACGTACAATAAATCCTTATAGTTAGTTCTTATTATTTTTCAAAACTCGCGCCTGTTTAGTTTTCTCTTGCCACCATTTTAGGGTTTCCTCAAATTGTTCTCTGTCTTCTGGTGTCACTTGAATATCTGGAAGCTCTTTTTTTAATTCAATGTCATCGTTAAATTGATCTTGAACAAAAGAGTTATCTTCAGCTTTGAATTTGTAATCGTTGTGAGTTAAAATTAAACCAGGATCAATCGATGGCAAACTGGTATCTTCAGTGAAGTTATGATTTAGTTGCTGATTCATTATTGCAGAATATTTTACTTCAAAATCATTGTCGTTCACATTCACATCAGCTTCGTTCAGGTAATGTCTTTCTGGAATAACTGTGAACTGTTCTGCTGAATTAGGAAACGCGAAATGTCCATCCATTAGATGAGGATTTATATCTTCATGTCCAAGAAGGTCGGATGACGGAGTCAGTGGTTGCCCAGCACCTTCTTCTTCCTCGTACAAATTAGGGGTGGCCACTAATTGAAATTGTTCATTTCCTTGTAGATCCACGTATTGCTGTCGTCGAAGATGATGGGCACCGTCAATTTCATCTTCATCCATGTCATCGTCGTCACCAGCAGGAGAATGTATTATGTAGTAACTTCTTTCTTGACTATTTTCTCTCGGTGATGAGGATGCTGGAGAAGGGAACGATTCCATTGACGGGCGTGATGTATTTTCTTTATCATGGCCAATGTTCAATAGATTTTCCAAGTTTCGTATATATTCCACTGCCATACGCAAAGTTTCCACTTTACTTAACTTCTTGTTAGCTCCCCGGTTAGAGTTAGCATTTTCAAAGGCAGACGCGACTTCTTCAGGGATATGTCGTCGAAGAGCGGCAAATCCATCATTAACTTGGCGCACTCTGTTACGTTCCCGCGCATTTCGACGTGCAACTGCTAGTGGTGTTGGAGACCGCACTGATTCTTCCGCACTATTTTCATTAGGACGAGATTTCTTAGCCGATGGAGCTGATGACGTTACAGGCTCAGCAGCACGAACTAATGACGTCACTGACACGGTTGCCGGTACAGATTGGAATTTTGGCTTCTTTCTGACTATTATAATTTCACGTGTGGAGTTTTGATTGGCATCATTGTTTGTTATGTTCACGGTATTATTCACGGATTCTTGGAGCACCTGCGACTTGCCGAGCGGCGAGTTGCGGAAGACGACGACGCCGATGGAACTCATTTCGGCACGATGAGTTGCCGTTTTCTCATGTTACGATTGTTTACTTTGTGTTAGATGCGGACTCGGGTTAAATTGGATCACGTATAAAATAACTGTTTTCTAGTAAAGTGGAGTAGAAGAATTCGATGGCGTCAGAGCGCCGGCCGCGACAGGAATGGCGCGTGCCGTGCGGACGCACCTGGGGTGGCTCGCGGGGGGATCAACAGGGGTACTTACGTTTACTAGTTGCACACATGCTCTTTCAAAGGGCGGAATGGGGCAGCGTTTCGGTTCAGTATTATTAGAACGTTAGTTTTATTATGATAATTTCTGTTGCATATTTCTGTTGCAGTTTGAGTTTTTGATCAGATTTGCCGTAAGGTAATTAAATATAATGATTCTTAACTATGATCGTTAAAATTTAATTATCATACGGTAGCGTAGATTAGTGGCTCCTATAGTACAAAAAGTGTGTGTATCATTTTTACCCTTGGTAAAGCTGAAATTATGCAAAATTACACTATTTACTCCAAATATTCCACACAAAATAGTCTTGAGTTTTTGAGTAAAATCATGTATAAAAATCAGAGACGTTCGCGGTACCGAGCCGCAACGATGCCCCAAAACCTGAACAGCATAAAGGACAATATAATTTTCATGGGGTGTCGCACCCAACTACCGGTATGTATGTGTGCCTAAGTTGCAGTTACATACCAACACATACACTTTTATTATGTCACACTCACACATACATGTCTAGATCACACATATGTAGTAATGGAGCTAAAACCATTCGCGTGTTTCAATGGAACTCCGAAATGATTGCGCCGGCGCAGGGGGTTGGTAATGGAACATAATTTTGGAGTGCTGAAGTACTGATATTACTTTTAATGTTTGAGAGACCTTTAAAATTATTTCTAATTATTGAAAAAATTGGTCCGCCGTTTTTAAATATTAAGGTATGGTATTTAAAAAATGATTTAACTTACCCGCACGCCATGTTCAGTTTCAGTTCACCTCAATATCTCAATACATGCAGTTAATATTTCAACTTAGGTATTAACTAGTTTGGTAGGTACTACCAAGGATGAAATTTTTTTACAGCTGTTTTTCAGTACGTAGTATTGAACTCAACGACTGCTCTGTAGATAAAATATAATTAATCTTTTTTCTATCTAACCGATCTGTTTGTATGTGTGTGTGTACACCCACGCCAGCTGCGTGCCCTTTAGCTTTTGTGTAGTGGCACGCGCCACTATCCTAGTATGACCATTGTTGCATCTTCAGTACAACTGCACAGCATAGTGCTTAGTTATTTTGATTCCTAAGATTGCTGGCGTAGGGTCTACTTTACTGTGTGCTGGTGAAAGAAGTAGTGGGACTATAAACGGGATTTTTTGATCCGTTCATAGATAAAGGTTCAAAGGTTCATATCTATTAAGTTTAATGATATAAGTGTTGTCATCTGCTCAGCCTTTGCAGACTATTTCAAAGTCTACGTTTTGTCTTCCACATCTCAACTGAAATGTGTCCGTAACCTATTAAAATTAATAAATATCTGATCATCTAAACGCAGTTACTGTTACTGTTACAGCCTTTTTTTTTATCGTCCCACTGCTGGGCACAGGCCTCCTCTCACATGGAGAAGGATTGAGCATTAATCACCACGCTTGCTCAATGCGGGTTGGTGATTTCAGACTATAGTCCAGGTTTCCTCAAGATGTTTTCCTTCACCTTTTTATCAGCCATTGGTATCCAAGATATACTTAGAAAGTACATACAAACTTAGAAAAGTTGCATTGGTACTTGCCTGACCTGGAATCGAATCCACACCCACATACTCGAGAGGTTGGTTCTTTAACCACTAGGCAGTTACTAAGTGACAGATACTCCTTGAAACATTTTCGCCTTTCTTCTCATAACCTGTTAGAAGGATCTGCTAATGAAATAGCTTAACTAGATTTCAAAGGCACTAAGGTCTCAAGAATAGATACCTAAGTATCGTTATATAATAATTATAGGAGACACTAAGGTGCTTATTTTAATGAATACGATTTAACATAAAGCGATAGATACTAAGATTTAAAAGCCTTGAAAGAAATAACATTTTGCATTTCTGTTACTTCGTTGTGGCTGTAACAGGTGGCGACCCCTAACGAACACATTTCTACATAATGAAGCCAGAATTAATGCCAACCTGTAGGTTTTCCCTCTTTCTTAAGCTAAAAGGGGCATATATGATTCCTACTTATAGGTATCTGCAACGCTAAGTGAGGGCTTTGATAAATAATTAAACACATACTTTCTTAAAGTATTTACTACTAGCTTCCGCCAGCGGCTTCGCCCGCGTGGTATGTTGATAAAAAGTAGCCTATGTGTTAATCCAGGGTATCACCTATCTACATACCAAATTTCAATCAAATCGGTCCAGCCGTTTTTGCGTGATTGAGTAACAAACATACATCCATACATTCTCACAAACTTTCACATTTATAATATAAGTAGGACAAGTAGAATATAAGTAGGATTTAGATACAGATTCCGATATAATAATTATGGGTTTGTAAAATTTCCCACCAACACCCAACTTCGTTGTTTAAAAAGTTGTTTAAAAGTTATTTTTAGATTTTTCGGTGTTTTTTCAGTGCATGCATCTTTAGGCATGCACGTACACATTTTCAGCGCTAGTAGTGTGAACTGTTTTTGATAGGAGCACCAATTAGATTCCGGACTTCTGTGCTACATAGGACACATGCCACTTATAATATATTAGAAAGATATACTTTTACTCATATTTATCTCAACTAGAAAATACAAAGAAATTGAATACAGTGACGGATCGAAGATTAGATACATACAAGTTTAAAATTCGAAGCGCCTGATAGTTTTGTAAGGCAACGTATAGCAGCGCATTTACCTGAGATCAAATACTTGATAGGCGTAGTCATGTGTAGAACAAATAAATAGGAGCATTATATTTGGATTAAATAATATTTAAAAATAAATATGCCTTGCGGAGCTAAAATTAAATAAAAAAAGAAGGATTATTTTTAAAGAAGACGTTTGAAGCTCAGGAGCCACTATTAAATTTAGAACATTCGAGCAACGAAACATTAAACTGTCTATGGATTACTGAGGTAAAACGAGTGCTGCTCCTAATACTCGAAAGTGCATCCTGTAACTCAAGATGTCGCGTTTTTTCGCGGCAATCCGCTCAGTAAGACGAACTCCAAGGCTCACCATCTTGCGAACATGTGGGATCCGTAAGTGCGACTATGGTGCATACTGTCCTGGCTATATTTAGCGCGGCCATATGGTAATTGCTGGCAGGGGAAGGTGTATCGAATTGAAGATGCCATGATTCGAAGGAGGTTTGATCTGTCAAAACAACAGAACCCTTTTTAAAATTGGAATGCTTTATTTTTCTTGCGGTGATACATGTATGTTAGTGAGGATTAGGGTTTAGGGTAGGCTATAGTAATAAATTATCGCCAGTCTGTATATGTATTTATTGGTTGTAATGATCGCAGTTAAAACATTCAACTAGTCAACTATCAGGTCAAAAAGCTTTCAGAATCTTAAAAACAAAAGCTAGGCAGGGACGTCAAAAAAAAACAAATCCTATAAACCAAGTCTAGACCAAACAAACTCACAAAGATCAAAGAACCTAACCTGTGCATTCATACTCCAAAACAGCTGTGTTATGAATAGTTCCCAATACCCAGTTACCTTCTAATGCTATAACCTATCTCAATATAGGACACCTTGAATTAGCTAGGCTATTGAGGGCTTCCCCGATCCAGACGTACCTATTATTAGAAACAGAGAACGCGAATAAAAGGGGAACCTTCAACTTGAAAATTAAATAAGCTAAGGTCAGTATAACAAAGATGTCTGGAACCCTTAGACTGCATCTAGACGACTAGACCAGCCATTCAATAGACGTTGTTATTGCAAGGGGGAGTTGTAAGCATATCCGCTTCAAAATATTGGGTATGATTCTGTAGGATAACAATGAGACAAAGATGCCTTTGATACCAATATGAACCAGGTTTATATGAAAGTAAAAGTTTTTAGTTTATTTAGATTTGATCCGGAATGTGATTTAACAGGTTAGACAATTTAGCGTTCTTTTAATAGTCCCTTCAGTTACATTACCAAAATATGTAAGTTGAATATAAATAAATGAAGAGAAGGAGAGAACCTTAGCAGTGTTGCATTCGAACCTGATACTTACCAATTTTTTAAGACAAAGTTATCCAGACCAGTGTTGTCCTGAAGAGTTGGCGTACAAATATCAACAAGTGGTGTTGATTGTATGTCTTTATCGAAACAAAAGAATTTTACAGTGTGTACTTCACTTTGTCAGAAACCCTAGAAAGAAAGCGCTAGGTGCAAGTTTTCATTTTCAAGGCTTGTTGTATTAAAAAACCCGTCTGGTTCCCATTCCATGCATTTAAATATAACAAAATCTGAAGTAGGTACATTTAAAAAGTGTTCCAACAGTACGAGGTGCATTCATTGGAACCGTGGTCCAGACATAATACTCCTTTTATTCTCTTTGTTTAACACCACACGAGACGTTTGGACCTGCCCCTTCCTTCAAGACCTTAGAACTGCATTCGTTTTCAATGAACTCTTTGCCAACTTCTTACAATAAAACAACATTACTTTTGCGTCCACGAAATTATTCCCCCATTTTATTCCCTTCTCCATTCACACAGACTGTGATTAAGGTCCTCAGAATTGTCGTTTTGATAAGTTTGCAAAGGTACAAGATCAAGTTTTTTCTTTAAGTCGGTCTGTATGAGTCGGTCTCCTGATTTCAATGGTAAAACCGTTACATGCTGTGCATTAACATTTTGTTTGAAAATAAGAGTTATTATGGACTATTGAAGCAAGAAACGTGAAAGTGTTTTTGAAGAATATATGATTATAGATGATATGTTGATAGTTTGCTGAGTGCAAAAAGGTGTCTGTATTGTTTCAGTTCTGAAATAGAACTTGGCTTGGTCAATATCTCGATCGCACTTCCACTAATTAATATATTGCATTAAAACTGTAACAAAACTGATAGGCTACACTAAAATCAATTCCAACTTTAATCAAATTTAGTTCGGTATTATTATTCGACTAACTTAACCGACCAAAAAATATCAGGAACCAGGCAGATGTTCGGGCCAGCGCCGATTTACGCACACATGCAAAGCTTTCTATCCTTCTCTTTATATCTAAAACCCTAGTTGTTAGAGAGAGAAAAGAGATATCAATAGGGGTTGTGCTGCATACAGTCACGTGATCTCCTCCCTGTTGCGCACGCACACACATAAGGACAGGGAACCCTCGATCATTTTATTGATGTAGAGAAAAAATCTCTGCGATTAATTTTGTTACTGGCCCAGTACTGGATGAAAGTGATTTGTAGATGTTATTTTAATTATTATCGTAGCTCGCTGATCGATGAGTCTACAATGATTAATATTTTGTGGATGTAAGCTTGTTTTTAAAGACATAATTTTAATGATCGTAGGGTGTAATTTTAATTTTGTTTTCATAGGACCATAATTGTTAAAGTTTCCTTAGTTAAAGTACTGAAAGTTCTCATTGCCAATAGTCATAAAGGGAAAATTTAATATGACCGCAATTTGACTGTATAAATATCTTACTACACTTTGTGTCACCTTAGTCACAAATTATATCAAGTAGTATTGACCATCACATTATTTTAGTATGTTATAACTTGCAACATTATCCATAGTAACAGTAGCCGCAAAACCGGATCAGTTTGGTTCCGAAGTGTAATGACTGCATTAAAGCCAACTTTCCTGTTAAGTGCCCATAAAAAGCCGCTTCCGTAAACACTTAGTAGCGCCGACAAGCCCATAAAGTCTACGATGGGTCTTCGGCAAAATAATATCATCATCTCATTGGCTTCCGACAATTTGGAGTGTGCAAGAAAAACAAACTACTGGACTCGCGTATCGAGTTACACTACTTAAACTGTCGTCAGCTACTACTACCACCCACACAGCTCCATTTTTTACCAATCTTTTTACCAAATATGTTTCCTGCTAGAAAAACAAACAGAGACATTTATTGAGTCGGAAATTTTTGTTTAAATGTCTAGTTGCGAATGAATGATGGATTTCGAATGACTGTCGACCCTTGACGGAATGATGCTTCCGTTCACGAAATTATATCTTGATGTTATGATAGCTGAAGGGATGAGACAACTGATTTGTCATTTCATTGATGGCAGTCATTTCGTTATTAGTAAAACGTGCCTCTTTCCTTGCACTGTGATTAGAGCGAACGATATCATTTACCAGAATTATAGAACGGTACTATCAAAGGTTTATCTGTTCATCGATTTGCGGTAAGTATATCAAGTTATACGAAATTTTGGAAGCGAAAAAATTGGGCTGACGGAGCGTAGGCAGCGATCCTAATCGATGTCCATCTGTAGGATTTCGTTTCACGATTCACTGATGACGGTGCTATTAAAACCCTTCCCAAAAATTTCGATACTTGCTTCATACTAGGAATACCTTTTTTAGGGAACTTGCACTCCATGATGTTAGCTGGAATTACTTTGTGGCAGTCCATCAGATATAACCACAGAACATTTGAACAAAAAAAGATGGGGACTACCGTGGACACCGCTTTGATTTACGAGAAATAAAATTTTGGGATCTTTTTAGCGGCGCAATTAAAATATTTAACGAACCTGTCGCAGTGGGTGGTGGGCGACAGTTCTCACGAGCCTATTATTTTTAATAGGCTCGTGAGAACTGTCGCCCACCACCCACTGCGACAGGTTCGTTAAATATTTTAATTGCGCCGCTAAAAAGATCCCAAAATTTTATTTCTCGTAAATCAAAGCGGTGTCCACGGTAGTCCCCATCTTTTTTTGTTCAAATGTTCTGTGGTTATATCTGATGGACTGCCACAAAGTAATTCCAGCTAACATCATGGAGTGCAAGTTCCCTAAAAAAGGTATTCCTAGTATGAAGCAAGTATCGAAATTTTTGGGAAGGGTTTTAATAGCACCGTCATCAGTGAATCGTGAAACGAAATCCTACAGATGGACATCGATTAGGATCGCTGCCTACGCTCCGTCAGCCCAATTTTTTCGCTTCCAAAATTTCGTATAACTTGATATACTTACCGCAAATCGATGAACAGATAAACCTTTGATAGTACCGTTCTATAATTCTGGTAAATGATATCGTTCGCTCTAATCACAGTGCAAGGAAAGAGGCACGTTTTACTAATAACGAAATGACTGCCATCAATGAAATGACAAATCAGTTGTCTCATCCCTTCAGCTATCATAACATCAAGATATAATTTCGTGAACGGAAGCATCATTCCGTCAAGGGTCGACAGTCATTCGAAATCCATCATTCATTCGCAACTAGACATTTAAACAAAAATTTCCGACTCAATAAATGTCTCTGTTTGTTTTTCTAGCAGGAAACATATTTGGTAAAAAGATTGGTAAAAAATGGAGCTGTGTGGGTGGTAGTAGTAGCTGACGACAGTTTAAGTAGTGTAACTCGATACGCGAGTCCAGTAGTTTGTTTTTCTTGCACACTCCAAATTGTCGGAAGCCAATGAGATGATGATATTATTTTGCCGAAGACCCATCGTAGACTTTATGGGCTTGTCGGCGCTACTAAGTGTTTACGGAAGCGGCTTTTTATGGGCACTTAACAGGAAAGTTGGCTTTAATGCAGTCATTACACTTCGGAACCAAACTGATCCGGTTTTGCGGCTACTGTTACTATGGATAATGTTGCAAGTTATAACATACTAAAATAATGTGATGGTCAATACTACTTGATATAATTTGTGACTAAGGTGACACAAAGTGTAGTAAGATATTTATACAGTCAAATTGCGGTCATATTAAATTTTCCCTTTATGACTATTGGCAATGAGAACTTTCAGTACTTTAACTAAGGAAACTTTAACAATTATGGTCCTATGAAAACAAAATTAAAATTACACCCTACGATCATTAAAATTATGTCTTTAAAAACAAGCTTACATCCACAAAATATTAATCATTGTAGACTCATCGATCAGCGAGCTACGATAATAATTAAAATAACATCTACAAATCACTTTCATCCAGTACTGGGCCAGTAACAAAATTAATCGCAGAGATTTTTTCTCTACATCAATAAAATGATCGAGGGTTCCCTGTCCTTATGTGTGTGCGTGCGCAACAGGGAGGAGATCACGTGACTGTATGCAGCACAACCCCTATTGATATCTCTTTTCTCTCTCTAACAACTAGGGTTTTAGATATAAAGAGAAGGATAGAAAGCTTTGCATGTGTGCGTAAATCGGCGCTGGCCCGAACATCTGCCTGGTTCCTGATATTTTTTGGTCGGTTAAGTTAGTCGAATAATAATACCGAACTAAATTTGATTAAAGTTGGAATTGATTTTAGTGTAGCCTATCAGTTTTGTTACAGTTTTAATGCAATATATTAATTAGTGGAAGTGCGATCGAGATATTGACCAAGCCAAGTTCTATTTCAGAACTGAAACAATACAGACACCTTTTTGCACTCAGCAAACTATCAACATATCATCTATAATCATATATTCTTCAAAAACACTTTCACGTTTCTTGCTTCAATAGTCCATAATAACTCTTATTTTCAAACAAAATGTTAATGCACAGCATGTAACGGTTTTACCATTGAAATCAGGAGACCGACTCATACAGACCGACTTAAAGAAAAAACTTGATCTTGTACCTTTGCAAACTTATCAAAACGACAATTCTGAGGACCTTAATCACAGTCTGTGTGAATGGAGAAGGGAATAAAATGGGGGAATAATTTCGTGGACGCAAAAGTAATGTTGTTTTATTGTAAGAAGTTGGCAAAGAGTTCATTGAAAACGAATGCAGTTCTAAGGTCTTGAAGGAAGGGGCAGGTCCAAACGTCTCGTGTGGTGTTAAACAAAGAGAATAAAAGGAGTATTATGTCTGGACCACGGTTCCAATGAATGCACCTCGTACTGTTGGAACACTTTTTAAATGTACCTACTTCAGATTTTGTTATATTTAAATGCATGGAATGGGAACCAGACGGGTTTTTTAATACAACAAGCCTTGAAAATGAAAACTTGCACCTAGCGCTTTCTTTCTAGGGTTTCTGACAAAGTGAAGTACACACTGTAAAATTCTTTTGTTTCGATAAAGACATACAATCAACACCACTTGTTGATATTTGTACGCCAACTCTTCAGGACAACACTGGTCTGGATAACTTTGTCTTAAAAAATTGGTAAGTATCAGGTTCGAATGCAACACTGCTAAGGTTCTCTCCTTCTCTTCATTTATTTATATTCAACTTACATATTTTGGTAATGTAACTGAAGGGACTATTAAAAGAACGCTAAATTGTCTAACCTGTTAAATCACATTCCGGATCAAATCTAAATAAACTAAAAACTTTTACTTTCATATAAACCTGGTTCATATTGGTATCAAAGGCATCTTTGTCTCATTGTTATCCTACAGAATCATACCCAATATTTTGAAGCGGATATGCTTACAACTCCCCCTTGCAATAACAACGTCTATTGAATGGCTGGTCTAGTCGTCTAGATGCAGTCTAAGGGTTCCAGACATCTTTGTTATACTGACCTTAGCTTATTTAATTTTCAAGTTGAAGGTTCCCCTTTTATTCGCGTTCTCTGTTTCTAATAATAGGTACGTCTGGATCGGGGAAGCCCTCAATAGCCTAGCTAATTCAAGGTGTCCTATATTGAGATAGGTTATAGCATTAGAAGGTAACTGGGTATTGGGAACTATTCATAACACAGCTGTTTTGGAGTATGAATGCACAGGTTAGGTTCTTTGATCTTTGTGAGTTTGTTTGGTCTAGACTTGGTTTATAGGATTTGTTTTTTTTTGACGTCCCTGCCTAGCTTTTGTTTTTAAGATTCTGAAAGCTTTTTGACCTGATAGTTGACTAGTTGAATGTTTTAACTGCGATCATTACAACCAATAAATACATATACAGACTGGCGATAATTTATTACTATAGCCTACCCTAAACCCTAATCCTCACTAACATACATGTATCACCGCAAGAAAAATAAAGCATTCCAATTTTAAAAAGGGTTCTGTTGTTTTGACAGATCAAACCTCCTTCGAATCATGGCATCTTCAATTCGATACACCTTCCCCTGCCAGCAATTACCATATGGCCGCGCTAAATATAGCCAGGACAGTATGCACCATAGTCGCACTTACGGATCCCACATGTTCGCAAGATGGTGAGCCTTGGAGTTCGTCTTACTGAGCGGATTGCCGCGAAAAAACGCGACATCTTGAGTTACAGGATGCACTTTCGAGTATTAGGAGCAGCACTCGTTTTACCTCAGTAATCCATAGACAGTTTAATGTTTCGTTGCTCGAATGTTCTAAATTTAATAGTGGCTCCTGAGCTTCAAACGTCTTCTTTAAAAATAATCCTTCTTTTTTTATTTAATTTTAGCTCCGCAAGGCATATTTATTTTTAAATATTATTTAATCCAAATATAATGCTCCTATTTATTTGTTCTACACATGACTACGCCTATCAAGTATTTGATCTCAGGTAAATGCGCTGCTATACGTTGCCTTACAAAACTATCAGGCGCTTCGAATTTTAAACTTGTATGTATCTAATCTTCGATCCGTCACTGTATTCAATTTCTTTGTATTTTCTAGTTGAGATAAATATGAGTAAAAGTATATCTTTCTAATATATTATAAGTGGCATGTGTCCTATGTAGCACAGAAGTCCGGAATCTAATTGGTGCTCCTATCAAAAACAGTTCACACTACTAGCGCTGAAAATGTGTACGTGCATGCCTAAAGATGCATGCACTGAAAAAACACCGAAAAATCTAAAAATAACTTTTAAACAACTTTTTAAACAACGAAGTTGGGTGTTGGTGGGAAATTTTACAAACCCATAATTATTATATCGGAATCTGTATCTAAATCCTACTTATATTCTACTTGTCCTACTTATATTATAAATGTGAAAGTTTGTGAGAATGTATGGATGTATGTTTGTTACTCAATCACGCAAAAACGGCTGGACCGATTTGATTGAAATTTGGTATGTAGATAGGTGATACCCTGGATTAACACATAGGCTACTTTTTATCAACATACCACGCGGGCGAAGCCGCTGGCGGAAGCTAGTAGTAAATACTTTAAGAAAGTATGTGTTTAATTATTTATCAAAGCCCTCACTTAGCGTTGCAGATACCTATAAGTAGGAATCATATATGCCCCTTTTAGCTTAAGAAAGAGGGAAAACCTACAGGTTGGCATTAATTCTGGCTTCATTATGTAGAAATGTGTTCGTTAGGGGTCGCCACCTGTTACAGCCACAACGAAGTAACAGAAATGCAAAATGTTATTTCTTTCAAGGCTTTTAAATCTTAGTATCTATCGCTTTATGTTAAATCGTATTCATTAAAATAAGCACCTTAGTGTCTCCTATAATTATTATATAACGATACTTAGGTATCTATTCTTGAGACCTTAGTGCCTTTGAAATCTAGTTAAGCTATTTCATTAGCAGATCCTTCTAACAGGTTATGAGAAGAAAGGCGAAAATGTTTCAAGGAGTATCTGTCACTTAGTAACTGCCTAGTGGTTAAAGAACCAACCTCTCGAGTATGTGGGTGTGGATTCGATTCCAGGTCAGGCAAGTACCAATGCAACTTTTCTAAGTTTGTATGTACTTTCTAAGTATATCTTGGATACCAATGGCTGATAAAAAGGTGAAGGAAAACATCTTGAGGAAACCTGGACTATAGTCTGAAATCACCAACCCGCATTGAGCAAGCGTGGTGATTAATGCTCAATCCTTCTCCATGTGAGAGGAGGCCTGTGCCCAGCAGTGGGACGATAAAAAAAAAGGCTGTAACAGTAACAGTAACTGCGTTTAGATGATCAGATATTTATTAATTTTAATAGGTTACGGACACATTTCAGTTGAGATGTGGAAGACAAAACGTAGACTTTGAAATAGTCTGCAAAGGCTGAGCAGATGACAACACTTATATCATTAAACTTAATAGATATGAACCTTTGAACCTTTATCTATGAACGGATCAAAAAATCCCGTTTATAGTCCCACTACTTCTTTCACCAGCACACAGTAAAGTAGACCCTACGCCAGCAATCTTAGGAATCAAAATAACTAAGCACTATGCTGTGCAGTTGTACTGAAGATGCAACAATGGTCATACTAGGATAGTGGCGCGTGCCACTACACAAAAGCTAAAGGGCACGCAGCTGGCGTGGGTGTACACACACACATACAAACAGATCGGTTAGATAGAAAAAAGATTAATTATATTTTATCTACAGAGCAGTCGTTGAGTTCAATACTACGTACTGAAAAACAGCTGTAAAAAAATTTCATCCTTGGTAGTACCTACCAAACTAGTTAATACCTAAGTTGAAATATTAACTGCATGTATTGAGATATTGAGGTGAACTGAAACTGAACATGGCGTGCGGGTAAGTTAAATCATTTTTTAAATACCATACCTTAATATTTAAAAACGGCGGACCAATTTTTTCAATAATTAGAAATAATTTTAAAGGTCTCTCAAACATTAAAAGTAATATCAGTACTTCAGCACTCCAAAATTATGTTCCATTACCAACCCCCTGCGCCGGCGCAATCATTTCGGAGTTCCATTGAAACACGCGAATGGTTTTAGCTCCATTACTACATATGTGTGATCTAGACATGTATGTGTGAGTGTGACATAATAAAAGTGTATGTGTTGGTATGTAACTGCAACTTAGGCACACATACATACCGGTAGTTGGGTGCGACACCCCATGAAAATTATATTGTCCTTTATGCTGTTCAGGTTTTGGGGCAAATAAAATTTTGGGATCTTTTTAGCGGCGCAATTAAAATATTTAACGAACCTGTCGCAGTGGGTGGTGGGCGACAGTTCTCACGAGCCTATTAAAAATAATTTTATTTGTTTTTGTTACGATTTATGAGTAGACGGTATCGCATTGTTTGTAGATGTGGACACTTCGACCTGACATTGACGTGTTTTATGATGAGGAAGCTCGAACACTTGTCGCCAATATGGTTTTTTTGCTTGCTGTTTTAGTTTCCGATATAATGTTTGTGTTTTTTTTACGATCTAATATTTATGTGGATGAATAGATAATAAAAATAACTTTTTTCTTTGTTCAAATGCATAGGTAGACGGGACGAAGAGGTTGGAGATGCGTCAAAACTGCCGACAAGTTTAATATCACGCCCATATATTGCTAACATTTCAACAATACAACCCTTTTGTAGTTACGTTATTCATATATGTCAACATTCATAACCACGATACTTATCAACGGCGCGCATACGCATCTCAGCTAAAATAAAATTCTGTTATAAACGATTTGTAAAATGCGTTGTCAGCATGACGCGAACTGAGTTTAGTGAAATCAACTTTTTTCTCCAACAAAGGATAGATATAATAGTTTTGTCCCCTGGACAATGTTGTGATGAGACGTCTTAGTGGATTCACAGCATGAGGCTGACGGCGCGTTCACTGTTTGGAAGCCACCACCCGCTTTGTAATGTTGCTCAGAATTAACATATTATAATAATTTTTAACCCCATACATCGAGTCATCGCAGACAGTTGGAGATAGCAATAAGATCGTATTAGTTTATGTTTATAGTTTGAGTAGCGGTGCATGTCAAGCCGTTACAATAAATTCAAGCGTGCACTAGTGGCTGCAGCAACATAAGTGCCGAAGCTGTCTTTAAATCACTTACCGTCGAACGCACGCCGTGTATTATGTTATCTATTGCAATAATTTCCGAGGCGTTAAAATGAGCCCGGCAAGGGTGTCGGCGCGCAACGAGAACAATTTAATTGAATAAAATTAGCCAATAAACTGTGCTCGTCGAAGGCCGCTACAATGGCATACCGCCTCCGCAGCACGGCACTCGTAAACAAGCCTTATTTACTGGAGACTCCTTAGGGAATCCGCATTAAATGCCCTCAATATACTGTTGGGAACGTTTGCGTACATTCATACCTTAGGCGGTAATAGTTTTTCGATCCCATTGTGGGAAGAAGGTGATATATCTGAAAGACGTAATGTCTTGCTGATTTTACAATGCCGCGCTCCTGACGATTTGTATCATGACCTTATTAGTCTAATGAATAAAAAAAGAAAAAAATACTAAATGAAAATTGAACCAGCGGGTGTCCCGTTGTTCAATATCAATTATGAAGCTTGGACAAAAAGTTCGTAGCCTGCGGGAGAGCAGTTTGCAAAACCAGCACTGAGGTCTCAATCAAGAGTCCAATTACTGGTGTGCTCACTGAACTTTTATGTCTTGTACCCCGAAATGGCATGATTCAATACCAAAATTAGAAAGGAATATATAGTTGGTATATTTATTTAGTAACAATTTTACGGACGATGATCTTCTAGAACATGCTTAGAAGTAAAGCCTATACAGATGTTGGGTACTGTTGTCATTTTAATATCGAAATTAATAACAATAAGCATTGCTTTTTTCCAAATAATTCTTAGTCTTTGCGAGCATTACGACAACATTTCTCGTAACCAGTTTTTCTGGCTATCATCTCACAACCAGATACCTAATAATTATTGTTTTTATTAATCAACGAGCCGAAGTGTTCAAAATTAAATTTTTAATGTAAGAAACCTCGAAGCTCGTCATTTTAATGAGTTTTAGTGCGGAAGCGAGCACGAGCCATCGGCAGTCGATGTTCGCGGCGGCTGCGCACTGAATGTTAAACAACGCGTGCCACTGCGCCGGCGCAGCCTCCCCCGCCACGTCGCTCAGCTGCATCAAACTTGATAGACATCTCAACACCACTTAATAAGCGGATTCCTCACACCACTTTACTGGTATACTTGGAACCATCGAAGTAGTTATCGAAAAAAGCGAAATTTGCAATTTTTTTCTCCATTGATTTATTGTCACATGTCTTGCAATTTTCTCGCTCGTTATTCCTTATGTGTGCAAAACATATTATATTCCTAATTAGCAAGCAAAAATCAGGAGGACCTATACAATTATAAATTATAAAGGGTTTCGCTATTTGCAACTGTTCGTGTGACAAATGCTGGCCAGCCGGAGCTTTGTCGGCAGCAGTAATGAGACACTGCGCAAGCGGGAGACAAATTTATCTCATAAATATCTTTGGGATGCGTCGATCTGCATCGTTAATTTACTACACTCGATATCGATATCGTAATTCATTCACATCTTTATTATGTCATTTATTCAAAAGTGTCACGATATATTACTGAAACTTCATTTCGATCGGTGAAATAAAATCCACTTAATTGACATTGAAGGGAAAAAACCGCTTCGTACGATTCTGTTATCTTAAACTTCTTAATTTGAGTTTCGCCGTCAAGTTTAGAAGAAGGCCCTTTTTCAAAACTTCAGATCTGACAGCATAAATGACGAATTCTGAACTTAACTACCACTTGTATTTACACATTGCGGTAGAATGCTTGTGGCTCGGGGCTCGTGTTCCTGAAACCTTAATTTGCTTGAGCGCTGACATATAGCGGGGACAGAGGGATGCCACACACGCCGCGACGCCCAACCGCCAATTCTTTATGCAAATACCAACAATATCTGACCACTTTACTTTTTAATACAGGAATCATGTTATGAAATGGGCGGCTCGAGATAACGTTGCAAACTTCGCTCTGCACTGTTACAGCTGTTATTAAGACAACACTTACGGGTTTCTTCAATTAAACTTTGAGACATTTTAATATTTGCTTTCAACTAATCTTTTGGTTTTAACACAAATTCAGAACTTGTTAACAACTTGGCGACCGCTCATTATTTACTAAACAAACAGAGATAAGGGTCGAACAAGCTCGAAGATATTCGGAACACTTTTTAAGATTTGGCAAACGGAAAAAAGCCGGCATTTTTTTGTTGTTCACCTGTTTTTATGTCGATATCGCACAGGTTTTGTACCACCCGTGTTCTAATAAACACTTATCGGAACTTCATCTTAGGAAGCAAAGAATTATGGCATATTTAAACAATTTATTGCTGCCTCAGAACAAGGGAACTGCTGATAAGCCTCTGGTTTTGCGATAACGTTCTTTACGCTCGCAAGATTTGCCGAAATAAAAGAATTATGGAAATGACAGAAACAGAACACGTTTTAATACGTTCAGATAACATCAGAATTAGAGCTATGAAACAGCTGGTTTTATTACGAATGAATCGTTAATAACTATTTGATTTATACAAAAGCTATTACCAATTAAAACGAATGCATTTAATACCTACCTTTATAAGGTCTTGCAATATAATTGCATAGCTCTGACTATTTTCCATCAAATGATATGAATAGAAGAGTGATACTAATTAAGTCATTGACAGAAACAAATTAATGCTGTTTTAAATATTTAACGAGTTATAATGAATGGTGTTTCACAGCTGATTGCAGATTATAATGTCATAAATTGCATACAAATTGTTCATTGCTATGATTGTCTACGTTCTAATCATCATCGTGAGTTTTTGTTGTTCTTTTGTTATTGTTGTCACTGTCAATGGAATTTCATTTAATATTTTGCGAAATAAGGAATAGCGTCAGCAAAAACGTTATCATAATTCAGCGAAAACTGATTGTAGAAAGTATAATGTGATGAAATTAGCTTCATATACAATAGTAAAATGTAGTTCAATAACCTTGCATGAAACAGACGTAAACAGCTAATAGTTAGAGGAGATCATTTTCGACTAGCTTCGACACAAGCAGAGTGGCGCAGTGGAAGCGTGCTGGGCCCATAACCCAGAGGTCCGTGGATCGAAACCACGCTCTGCTATCAAATATTTTTTAATAATTATGATCGAATCTTTTGTTATCAGGGTAATGTAATTCGATATGCAAGATATTGTAGGATAAGATAAGCACTTCTATTGTAATGATTAATCTTAATTGTGTAATTATTATGTGTAGGAATCGTGTTTTTAGTTCGTTTGACAAGTAGATATGTACCTATAGATTTGCGTGTACCTATAATACTGTTTAAATGACGGTGTTATTAACTCATCCATATAATTTTGTTTTTAGGTTATGAAAAGAATGCACCGTATAGTTTTATGCTTCTGCCGATACGCTTGTCCACCTACTAAACATTTTCATCATCAAACAAAATATCGATTACAGATTTATCGATAGTAACCAGATCTTTTCTGCCGACCGTGAATCCATGAGCACGCTTTGACGTCTTAATCCAATCAAGCAAATTAGTTATTATATTACTATGAAGTCATTGACGAGTAAATTATGTGTTTATTGATAGCTGAGCGCGTGGTCAACCGATTAACATTCACTCAATTAAGGCAGGTCGGGGATAAATTATGCCCATTAATATTTGGCGGTTATTAACTTTTATTGTTTTTGTTACCAGAAAATGTAATTACCGTGAAATAAAATAAGCTTGAATGTCCCATAATTTTGACATTTTATATTTTTGATGATACCGTCTCGACTATTTTTGATAAATCCGGGTAAAATGCTACGAATTTGTGTCAAATAAATTATACTATAGTTATCAATTCGAAACAGATTTTTTATTTGTGCATACGACAATCTGTACCTACACCAAACAAAGCCATGTCTGTAATTGTATTACCAGACTAAGTACAACTTTTGAGATGTTTTATTACCTCTACGTTAAACTTATAGGTATCAGTTATATCCAGTTGGAAAACTATAGCCTAATCTTTCAGTCCAATTAGATTTTACAAAAAGCCAAGTATGGAGATAGCAATATTATCGTGTCATGGATTAGGAAAGTGTCAAAACTATCTTTCAACGATAGAGTTTAAAATGACACCATTAACAAAGAATGACCAGCGTTTCGGAGATGGTCACTATAAAGCTATTATTAATACATATCGTTTTTTACCGACTTGTTATCTGACGCAGGAATCCTTTCAATCCATCCGTTCTATTGTTTTTGGACCACTTTTTTATGTTGATATCAATATTTTTTACGATGGGAGTAACGATAAAACAGTGATTTGTTCCGAACAGATATCGACCGAACGAGATGCCTTCGGGCACTTATGATGCGTTTATCATTCAGCGGCAACGTTTCTTTTGTATGTAAATATTTTATTGTTACGTAAAAAAATCTTATTCTTTAAAAAGTGGATCACATAAATTGTTGCGCTCATATGGGTAAAGTTAAGGCTATGGGAATATCGGAAAGCTAAATTATATTAAAAGCAATAGAAAGTGTATTGATCAGGCTTACTTCAAGCCGATCCGACGTTAAACACATTTTAATGGAGACATTATCCTTTTCGCAACATATTTTTCCCGTCCTTATCTTGTGTACAGAGGTACCGACAGTGAAGTTCCAACAATCGGATTTGTGCTAAGTAGATCATAAAATATCGATCACATTAATGGCGGTGGGTTTAATGTGTCGAATATGCTGTGAGAGTTATATTTCTTTCCTTAAAAAGATGACCACATTCCAGTCCACGGTTGTAATTCAAATATTTTTGAAAATATGTATGGGTAGGTATTATTATAACCTTGTATAGTGCACTATAGCTATCGCTCATCGTTCTAACATCACGTAGTAAGTAAATGGGATCTACACGGAATATCTTAATAGGGACTAGTTTTCGTTGAGGGTATGATGTTAATATTAATATAATATTTCATCGCTTGCTGATTAGAATTTAAGTGGGTATCAAAACTACTGATCTCTCTTGATGTGTTCCTTTGTATAATTTTTCAATCAAAGGAAAATTCAATCACAACTCCTTTTAAAGTAGGCTTATTAAATTTCTATTTCGAACGTCACATAATAATTCATTTTAATTGAGTTGTTAATCGGTACATACAATGTTAGTTCTCGATTTGAATATTTGAATTTGTATATCGATTATCGCTTTGGACACATCGGATGATTGATATTGGTCTCGATATAATTTCCTAGCGGATTCCGCGGCGTGGTAGGAATTAATAGAGTTGTTTGTTTTAGTGGCGCTAGTGGGCATCGCCGCGGGCGCACCGCATCGCCTCGCCTTAATGAAGTGTCGAATTTTGTGTTCTCGTGGAAGTTAGGGCGACTGTACACTAGGTGAAATCATTTTCTTAGACGTAAGTAGTACTTAGTTAGTAGTAGTAGTAAAAGCTATCAATGTGTATTACAGGGATAGTTTTTCCGGACTAGGTGCTGATGCCTTGTGTCGCTTTATCTGTTCTAATTGTTCCTTGCATTGCTGATAAAACAAAAGACTAATCTACCATGTGGAACATGAGATGCCTATGTCATGAAAATTCCCAAATTCGCCGGTACCTACGTATTATAATTTTTTGGTTTCTTATTAGAAAATTTATCCCAACACAATAAGGTACCGTTCAGTTTCAGTGCTTACTCAAGCTACTGTGCCCATTAGCATCAGTGTACAGGCTCTTTAACTAACTCGCTTCTGAATTAACTTTCGGATCGTCCATCGATAAATAAATATTTATACTGCGTTAATGATAAAGAGTTTCTTAGATTTAACAGATAGGTAACAAGCACGCCATCGCCTGAGGCCGCATTCATTATATCTAATGTTCCGTGTTTAATTGTAATCCGTTCAGATGTTTCGATTGATTTGTTAGGAGCTTCGGTTTGTATTGTTCCTATTGTTAATTGACTTCAAAGATAAGTCCGATGGTATAATAACGTACAAATTGATTGCAACATGAACATGATTAGAAAGTGCATGGGATTCTTTCCGAAACTTCATTACATTTTTCAAGTCTTTTTTAATGTCTGTGTTATTTAGCTAATGGATCAATTTATAAGCCATTTAATCGACAAACAGGATGATCACCCTTTTATAATGTCGTTATAAAGTTAGCAATTTTCTCAATAATTTGATAAGTTAAAAGAACGTAATGTGTTATACTCCATATCAAAAAAATGTAATAACAATATAAATTTATTTAGGTATACCTACATGCCGCATGCGATTGGCGACATCGAATCATTTTAAACTGGCCGTAATTGTACCGTGGCTTGAGATAGCCCGGCAATTTGATGATAAATACTCCCGTAAGTTTATACGCTGGTCCACCGTCACGGTCCTTATGAGTTAATTAACGACAATCATGCAAATGACACGCCACACTCAATACGCAGCGCACCCTTCCAACTGCAGTAATAAGTGAAAATCGACTCATCGAAAAAACATACGGCGAGCTTTAACATCAAGTATAATTTTGTAGTTAACAAGCGCAACTACGTGAAGAAATTTGAACCATCGTAAGTACCGCGTAACCAGCTTCTAGAAAAAAACAGTTATAAATATCGTCATGCTGTACACGGTCATGCGTAATGTAACTATATCACATTTAGAAGATTACTAATTCGTATGCAAAAAGAAGCGAGTGAAAGAAATCGTACGGTCACGATCATACGCCTCCCCAAGCGCGCTCTATTAAAATTTCCATAACATGTACTCTAACCATACATTAATCTGAAAGCTCGCCTCACTCAAAGCTATCTCGCATGCATCACTACTATCTGCTAAAACTTCTAGTTGCTGTGAAAAAAAACTTTAATAATTCCAATTAACCCTAATAATAGGCTCCGGGCAGTAGAGAGGCAGCGCGATTAAAAAGACAAATCCCTCAACCACTAGACTACAATAGCAGGTTGCGAGCATTCCGTCCGCTGGAAGCCTGCCCTTTATTAATAGACCAACGACCGGTAGTCGCCACGGTTGCCATACTGAGCGAAAGATATGATTAACACAAAGGCGATACATAATAAGCGATATTGGGACCAGTTCGGGGAGCTATGGACATAATATGTAACCGCAGCAGGTTTTCGATCATATCCATTACAGGCTAATGCTCGTGGCGGCGACAAACGCACGCGTTCACGTTTGCTTTTCTTTGAAATGCGCTAAGAAGCGGACCCTGAACGTTATCGGTCCAAACTGTTACGTCTAATACTCCAAGATGAATGCACTTATGGGCTATGCTACTTTGTCATTGTGCATGCAAGTGCATGGTCGGCCGTTTAATTAACGTAACTATGCATTTCTATGGCCACTAAAGGCTTAGAGACGAGTTTCTTAGAAGCTTTTATATTTTAATTTCTGGTTCAATTAAGCCAGCAAGTTTAGATTTCTTTTTAATAATCTTTCTATCTATTTAGTTGTACAAATAGAGTATCAGAAGCCAATTCTCTTCGTTATATATCAAATGTTAAAATTCCATTAGGTATATTAACTCATATAGTATGCTATTATTAGTAATATTTTTAATTCGTTTTTATAAATGCAAAAAATGTCTAGAAAGTTATGTAAGTTCAAATCTATACATATAATAAATCTGCAGAAAAGTAATTTTTGTACATTGAAGAAATTGACAAAAAAAATAGCCAGCATTTTAAAGGATAACTAACAGAACCCATTTCCATCATTTTTGTCATTTTTGTCTGTTTGTCTGTTTGTCTGTTTGTCTGTTTGTCTGTTTATCTGTTTGTTTGTTCGGGATTCACGTAAAATCTACGAATTAAATGCAGACAATGCTTATATACAAAAATTCTACGTAACTTGGGGTATTACTTAGTTTTTGTTTCATCGAAATCGATTCACTCTATCAAAAGATATGATTAATTTTGTGAATTCAAGATGTAAAATATTACGACACGCAGTCTATTTGTCAAAACTGTACATTTGAATGTTGTACTTATATTAGTTGATCGGCCTATTATTAATCTTTACACAGAAAATCACACCTTTATAAGTAACTTCGGAAGAAAAAAAAAATTAAAATTTTGTTTAGCCAAGGTTAAAGTAGCTCCATCTGTGGTAAATAAAATACATCAAATTTGTCAAAAGGGGCGAGGTGGTAAATGACAATATTACCATACATTCTTTATAGAGGATTATTATTTCAACAGATGGAGTTGTGTATTTTCCGTAATTCACCATATTTTAACACGTAGTGTAATTTTTCGATAGACATTTCAATAGTGTTTGTCAGTTTGCCGTGCCACATCAAAATCCAACTATAATTATTACCTTGATGAAAAGAAAATTAATAGTTCTCAGCCAAATTTAAAACGGTGCCATCTTAATTATTTTTTGAACATTATGTCAAAAATGATGACTTTAGTGGAACAATTAATTATCATTTAAAGTTACAGATGGAGTTCATATCAGGATTTTTTCATAAACATAGTTTAGCTTATCTTCCACTAATGTGGTAGCCTTAAAACAAATAACTTTGAGTGAGTAGTATTAAGTAGACCTTAATTATTTTTTCTGATGCAAAATATGTAAACTTAATCCTAGAAGAAATGAGGATCTATCTCTCGCAAGCGCTGCTAAGCGTGAGGTAGAAGCCCAGATACAAAGAGCAGATAAGAAATGGGAGCTTTCTCTATTTAATACCATACACACGTAAAATGCTTTATGCGTCTGAAAACGTACAAATTACGCGCCGCATACCAGAGACATGCTTACTTTCAACTTCTGATCGCAAATACACTGTTCACGATTACGAACAGTCTCAGTAAGAGCCGAGCCAAGTCTAAAAAAACACCTTTTATATAAAACTACGTTTGATGTCATTTAATCACAAAGACAGAATTGTTCTCTGTTGCAAATCCTATCCACCTATATCCTATCCTAATCCAGAATGCATTGCAGGTGTGCATTGCACAAAAACCAATGGTATCCTATTCGAGAAGTCAAAAGAGTTGACCTGCCAACGTCAGCTTCTGCGCTAAGCAAGTGTTCTTCATAGTACCATCAGAATTACATTCATCGTTGAATGAGGTGAATAAATTTTCAGAAACCACAATAACAGTAGGAGCCAAAGCGTATTATCGCTTCATAGAGCTCTGATTGGCCCCAGGTGACCAAGTCAGGTCTGATTTATTCGTTCATCAGATCTTTGAAAGTGTTTAGGTGGATACTTACTGTCGTCCTGTTTACGTGTGACACAAAATATGGTATATAAACGTCCTCCGCAAGAGCGAAATTTTCCCGGTGTGCGGTAGTGACGCACAGTATACAACACTTATGTTTCTTTTGATTTGCTGGCTCCACCAAGAAATGACAAATTGCGAGCGTACATTCTGAAAATCTTGGCAAAACTGCAGGTTTCAAGTACGAACACATGAAGTGGACTCTCACAGATACGTACATTTTGCCTATTCGTGAACTAATGCAAACATTTCGGTGGAGTCCCGGCTTAGGCCACCACATTAGGCGTGCGCGATCCTCGGGCGTGTGAGTAGCGCGGGCGCCGCGCGTGCGTCGCGAGCGCGTTGCGTGAGCGTCGCGTTTTGTTGCTCTGCGGCATTTGCAGCGCGCTCGCGCCGCTCTCCTTGACGTTTAACTGCTAAGGCGTTTAGCGGGCGGCGGGGATAGCGGGCGAAGGGGTCAGAACGCAACTCGAGCGCCGCGTGCTCGCCGCGAGCGCGTCGCTTGCACTCTTCACACATGCCGCAGGGCAGCAAAACGAGACGTTCACGCAGCGCGCTCGCGACTCCCGCGCTACTCACACGCCCGAGGATCGCGCACGCCTGATGTGGGGTCAGCCTTACCATAGTGAGTAAGTGAAACTATCCTACCCTATGCACCTGCTGATGATGATGACTCATTTTATCATCCATCCAGCTATTCCCCAACTATGTTGGTGTTGGCTTCCAGTCACCGAATCTGTTTGAGTACCAATATTTTGCTTGGAGCGACTACCTATCTACCTATCTTCAATCCAGTCAACTACACAAGATGATATCCATGGTAAGACTGACAGACTTTCTGGCTTCTGATTAGTCGCAGCAGCTGCAGAAAATATACAAATGACAGCTTTGTCAGACTCAAAGCATATAGACATATTATAGCTGTTTCCTGTGAAAATTACTTACGCACCATACGTAATAATTTTCCAAATTGGCTGACTAGATCCAGAGATATTCACAACGTCACAAACTTTACTTCTTTTGTTTAGATAAATGGTCACATCCACAACACAACCTTGATCAGTGAATCTATGCGACTGCTAAGTGCTAATCCTAATTATACTGTCACGTGAAAGAATGCACCTACGGGATAAGTAGTATTTTGACTATTATATTGCCCACGCAGACGAAGTTGCGGGCAACAGCTAGTAGATAATATATTATGATAATTATAGGTAATAGGTATATTTAACTAATGATGATTAAAACTTAAGAGTGCATCAAATGGGCCACCTTTAGTAACTTTAAATTAATTCATCGAAAGAAATCATTTAAATTACAATTAGCTAAGGTAATGAAGATAATTCGCTATATAAATGTCAATATCTCACTAGGAAATATTAGTTGTACGCCAACGTACATAATCAATTGAGTGAATTCTACTGTAGAAGATGAAGTGGTATATTCTGTTAGTTATCATGTTACTGTTAATTGATAAAGTATTCATGAATTCTTCTGCAGAATTTGAAGGTGCTGGTGATGGCATGGATACTGAAGACCGTCATGGACTTGAAGAAACCCGTGTGTTGCAAAGCATGCTAGTTGCAGGATGCGTACCAGGAGCCGTGAGAGTTGGAAACTACTGTGAATTAGAAGACTAGCAAAGACAATACAAGTAGTGAAAATTGTAATATAGATCGAAAGCTTAAAAAATCAACCAATAAAGAAAAATATCAGTTTATCGTTTCATTACAAGTTCAGGTTTTGTTACTTTTTTCGTCTGAATAATACCGTGGTCTTAATCGATGTAATTACAATTCCCGCAGATGTATATTAGATTGTACACGCAATATTTTATCGTTATCTCGTGATAAATACACAGAAGATGACTGTAAATAATATCTCAACGACAAGAGAAGTAATTGGATGGGCTTCCACATCGATCAAGCCACAATTTTGTATGAACAAGCTCATGTTAATTAAACCTGATGTGAGCATTTAATAAATAGCATTCATGTTAATTGTTTAATAGACGACGTATTTAAGAGTTCTTGTGTTCAGAACAATTAACTTTCATATTCTTAAATATTGTCAACAATGTTAATCCTTGATATCATGTTACAATACAATGTATAAATGGAATTAAATTGTAGTAGCAAAATGGACATGCTAATAATAAATATCAGGTGTTATTACTAAAAATATGATCAAGTAGCTACTTAAATAAGTGGATAAGCAAATACAATACAAATTAAAATGCAAAAAGTAATTCTAACCGCAAAGTTGCATTGCACATACCTAATGACGAGTATCCGCCAATTAAGCGTCTGCGCATGGTCAGTGACAAAAACTTGTCTTGTGAGCCTTTAACAGGCGCTACCGAACTTAATTGGACGGTGGTTATCGAGTGGTGGTTATTGTGCCAACTGGCAATGGCGAATAATCGAAGGACGCAAGCGGATTCCACCTAGTCCAGTCTCAGCTATGCCATGATCTATTTCTGTCTACCCCAAGACAAAAACCGCCGTGAAATTGCACAGCCCAACAAAAAGAACCAACACCAAAATTGGAATTTGAAATTTTAATTGTGCTGTTAGAGCCTTAGTTGCTTTGCGTGTGCGCAGCTGAAACGGCCATTACGTTTGAAGCCTTAAGTCAATGTGATTGATGATTGGATAATTTTAATTGAATAGAACAAATAGCCCTATATTTGGTTAGAGTTGAATCTTCTTTATTAAATGACATGCTAAATTGGTTTTGTATAGAGTATTATTGGTAATTTACATTGGGATAATATCCAATTAGGATATATTAAAATCTCATTTGCTATAGGTGCTCAGGTAATTGTGGATAACTTATGAGCTAGTTGAGGTGTCTAATTAGTAAAAATAATAATTGAATCCCTTTATGTAATTATGGGTGGGTAGTTTTATTTCAAAATCTGAGGTTTCAATAGTAAAACTGTTAAGTTATACTGAGTTATTGTAATTAGATTCCCGAATTTTCTATATGGTTTTCGGGATTCACAGGCAACTTAAATTCAGTTTAATAAGACTTATCAAGTTCATCAGCACTTTGGACAACGCATGAAATGCTGACAAACAAACCGACACAGAAACATACGCATATATTAGCAAGGACAAGGCATATGCGACAGGTTGAAGGCATCGTGTATGTAAAGCGAGGCGTGCGTCGTCGGCGCGGAGTGGCGGCGAGTGGCGCGTGGCACTCCTGCGCAGACTGGTTCTACCGCCCGCGACTACCACTTACGATTATTCCCTAAATAAAAACAAAAACAAAACCCACTGACGCCTATCTCTTCAAAATAAACTTTATTCTTCTCAATCCATAAATTAATTAAAATACCTATCTACTCTCGTTTTAACACCCGAGAATTCTCGTTTTCGAAACAAATGCTGAATTAATCTGTTCATTCTTATTTTTCCATTCGTTTGGAATAAGGCGTGTATTTCATTTATTTCTTAATAAGCGAAGCGACAGTACTCGGCTTGGTTGTTTAATTAAGAACTAGTGAAACGGCGCAGACCGCGGTCTCTTGCAGATCTGCATAGGTATTTGTTTTTTAATCACGAATATGTAGAGGTGCTATTTTATTTTTGTTGCTCAGGACTTGTTTTATGGGAAATACACCGATTTTACCTCAAAGACTAGTTACCAAGGTCGATGTGGTTTAGTAAATCTGTCTGTTAATAAATTTGCTGAAATATGTTCGCGTATCGCATTACATGAATGCGGAAGCACACCAAAAAATTAGTTCAATGAAATGAGGTCGATGCACCGAGATGCTCACAGAATACTGGTTCGGATGTTGAATTTTTTAAAATATAATTGATACGAAAGTATAACGTTATTACGCTAATAACGTTGCAACTGTGTCGGAATAAGAAAAGTTCGGGAATCGAGTAGTTTTCGTTTTGTTCACGGATTGCGTTCATTGGAAAAGGTTCCAGTGTTGATGACTTGTTTATCGAGTATTTCGGGTGGGTAAAAAGAGGAATCTTGTGTGTCCAGTGGAGCTGTCCATTCAAGAATTTGTTGACAAGCAATTAAGGGTGGGCCGAGTATGCGCACACGATCAAAACAGTCGCGAGAGACAATTTTTATATTTTATTTTTTATTGAATCAATTGAACGCTGTAGATAAAGTGTAATTTTATGGATTGCAGTTATTGTGTTGAATGTAAAAACTCGTTAAAATATTCCACAAATGTACTGAAAGTATGCTCGTCAGCTTCAATGATTCAGTTTTGGTAATCTCGTCCACAGTATATTATTACTCTTACCCACGTCTTAGACAAACGTTAGATCTTCATAATCTCGCATGATTTATGTTGGATATAAATCAGAATTCAATTCACTGATTGGTATTTAAAACTTAATTATTTTAAACACGGCTCATCCTTAGTCTATTCTTAATTATAATATGCATAAGAGCGTGTTTATCAATATAATTAACGTACAGAAATAGATTGAAATATTGTTATAAAATATTTAATTGTAATTAATTGTAATAATTATTGTCATAAATATAAAAACCATTTTTCAAAATAAAAATAAAAATATTTTAATAATACCAGCAACCCATATAGCTCTTTGGGTCCCTTAAGTGTCTGTGAACAGCGACAGAACTAATTTTGACATTGAAATATCCATAAAATCTCCGTGGCACGGGAGTCTGACTGTTCCACACTAAATGCGTCCCTAATTATTATTTCAATAGTTGTTCCCTTTGTTTTATTAACAATAAACCCGTCCAAAATTAGGGGTAATGAAAATGCACAATGGTAACACAAATGGTTTTTTCTTCATAAAAATTAATTTTCTTGCAATAAAACCGTATAACTATGCTGTTAACAAAATTCAATTATAACAAAAGCCGCGTGTTGAGCTGACAGCTTGCTTGTTCAGGTTATATGGATGGAATAAATGTGCGAGTTCGCAACAGGAAGTAAGGAAGGTGATCCTCCTCTCAGTTTTGGACGTTTAAGTGTAAGGCTTTGATTCTGAACTCTATTAAAAGTCTCATGGAAGCTACAATTATTTATTTCTTGTTGATTTTAACTGATGCTTATACACTTAACCTTCGAATATTCTACAACTATTTGTACTTCGAATTATGTGTTCAAAATACTTTAATTATGTCCACCGTAAAATCAGAAACCATGATTAAAATAAAGCGTCCTAAAGCGTTTATCCGTATTCTCCATTCCACGAGCCAAAGTATTCCAAGTGGCCATAAACTCGTCCACCAGTTACGCTCAAACCTCCGTACAATGGTAAATGATAGTTATAAACGTTTATTAATAGAGGTGCCTTTCGTACGTACAAACGGTCAAGACCTTAATATAGATTTAAAAAAATAGGGCTTAATAACACGACCGGTGCGTCCGCGCTGAATCAAGACAGAATTCTGTTGTTACTCGCTATTATTAATAATTAAAACGATTACTTCTGCGAGATAGTAACGTGGTGTAATTAATATTGTAATTAGTGTGGCTCGGCGCAGGCTTCGCTATGGGGTGTGGAAGCCGATATCGCGGCCTTTGTGAGCCGTCAACTAGCGCGTCTAATCGTCGCCTGTTCTCACTCATACGAATAGACGTACGCAGATAATATTGCTAATCAAATAATATTAAATCAAATCTGAAAACCTCGTAGATTAACACTGACGTTGAAATAAGACAAACTGACGATATAAAATTTTTATTTCCAAGGAAGATTCGCGATAACGTGAAGTTGTTCGTCTTTTTAAACGTACTGATTACTATCTAGTTATTACCCCTCGTTTTAAATAATTGTTGGAATGAAAATATTTAGTGTATCACAGGTATATCTCCGACTCAAGTTATAGGATTCCTCAGAGGAATCTACTAGTAACTTAATGCTTGGGGCGATAGCAATCTGTCACTGTTACTACATTTATATAGATCAAGCGAAGCCGACGAAACTTGTATGAAAAAAGTTTAAGTGATACATTAATACTTGCTATATCCTTGCTTACATACATATGTGTTAATCTTATTTATTTACTTACATACTTTTTGTTCGAACATCTGCGTGTATTTCAGAATATCGTGGCATTAATTAATGCGATGAACTGTTATAAAAGGCATTCTTACTAAATAAATATTTCTGTCATTATATCAACGAACGTTATCTTCTTAATCTTTAAGTAATTATAGATATATTTTCTTATCTAATTTTGACCCTTATTTCTTGAAGACGCTGTGATATTTGAAATGCCCACACAACATACCAAAACTGTTACTTAAAAGTGCCACAATTCAATGAAAAATCATAAAACACAAAGGATTAATTATCGCCATAGCTCCAACTACTAGGTTGTAACGAGAACCAGCAATTAGATGCTCCAAGTCTTAAAGCTGCCATTTCAACGTAACCTGGATTATCCAGTGCAGTTCGACATCATTTGATTTGCAATGATTTATAGCGCCATGGGAAACTTAGGACCGTATTACTGTAAAGATAATCATTGGTTTAACAAATGCACGCGGCAGCTTTTAAAATTAATGGACACGTGAATTAAAGTTGCGGTGCAGAGTCGTAATGAAGATAACGTTGGGTGGACACGGTACGATAAAGTTCTGACGGCGTTTCTGACTCGACGATAAGCCTTTAATTATTGAGATAAAGCCTCTACGTACGCCGTATAGGCTTTAAAACGTCCAGCAATTAGGACGCAGGAGCGACTTGTGGTGCCTACAGCGGGTCGTTGATCTGTAATTAGCGATTGATTAGCGATTTTGATTAATACGACTCCCAAATCTGTCACCCAAAGATTCAGCTTGCAGATGATCGCTGACTCAATTGAATACACCTTCAATTTAAGACAATGACGCGTATTGATTGGGTCGATAAAGTCGTTTAATTTCGATCTTTGAAAACCAATTTGATTAGCATTTTTTCTATGAATATAAAGTATTGTACTTTAAGTTCGAGTTAAAAGCTTCTGAACACGAATTGAATTAACAAACATGCACTCATCAAGGGCCCGGGTAATATTTGCGGAACGAGGCACCCACTTATCGTGGACGTACGTATCATTATCGAGTAGTAGGTACAGGTAGTAAAGGTCATTAATCTCATTCATTAAGCACATCCGATTCCTGATTGTTCGATGCGAATTCTTTCGCCCCCGACTCCGCCTTTACTTCGCGCGTCTACGAAATGTGTTTATAACGATTCTACCGCAACACCCACGACACTTGCCGATATTTTTTCTAGTAAGGATATGTCCATTCGTTTCCTACTTAAATTGGCATGATTGATGGCTGACCGAACTATTAGTAGCGAATTAAATTAATCTTAAAACAGATATCCGTTCGTTTCACACGTAACTCATAATTATAAACGCATCAATCTTATAAATTAAAGAAAGAAAAATAAGCCGGATTAAATCGATTCCATGAATATGATATGTTTTCAATAATTTTGTCGGAAATGACAGATAAGAGCAATAAGAAATGAGATATAGAGCTTCCGCTATCAATCTTGGTTAAGAAACAATATGATGGTTGCTTTTGGCGTGTGGAGATTTTCCCACGCTGAGGAGCAATGATCGGAATTTCAATTTCACGACATTTATCGAGAGATTCATGGAATTGAACATACTTAACTATAGTTTTACTTATTTGATTGCCATCGACATTGGTTTTAATATTTTCCTGTTTGATTATTTATATAAAAGCATATTTATAGAAATAAACATTGTGTAAGTATTTACGCAACACAAATATACAAATAAGGGACATAACGAATGGTGGCATCCGAAACGCGTGATTAAGTCATTGGCGCGGACTTAAAAAGGTATTATATCTTTACAAGTATGCAAGTTAAAATTATATTAGCAGCTGAAATATACACGTTGAATGTAAGTGGTATCGTTATTATAAATTGGCAACGATGCTGCATGATATGGGCTAACGTTACTTTTTAATAAGTTTCTCGGTAAAAGTAAGGAGTTTACTCCACTCCCTCGGTTTCAGTCATACGGCCATCGACTTGACATTTATTGGAGGTATAAATCGTAACTTGATAACTTAATCTCAGATGATGACCACCGTTTGTACGCGTCTGTATTACGCTTGGAGGTATTTCATTAATTTGTGTCTTTACAACTGATTTTGATAGGCTGCATCTTAATATTGACTATCTAGTCGTGAGTCCACTAAAAAGAAAAGCAGGTAAGGAACAAAATAATTTCAGATATTGAAGATTGATTTAAAGCTTCCTTGTCATTTAAATTAATGATCTCAATTCTCAACATAGATCTTAATAATAAATCGAGAGCATGTCACGTGCGACAGGTAAAGTACGATTTATGACTAATTACACAGTTAAAATAGGCGAACAAAACTCGCTACGCGCTGCATTAAATACCCATCAACATCAGTCAAAGTTGCACTTTACATAATTTTCATTGTAAACAAACGCCTTTGGCTTTCGGCGATACAAAGCGGGTCCCGAGCGGTAGGTAACATACGTAATTGCTCTTGCATTTCAATTATGAGCAATTATTAAATCCCACCAATAAATTGTGTATGTTGTGTTTTACAAAATGTTTTATGAGTACGATTTAAATCGGTACGGGAGCCTGCAATTAGTGGCGCTGATGCCTCGCTAGACGTGAAACGGTCGTATAAAAAGAGTTTGGTCTTGTAACAAGTTCTTGGGATTATATTGTAAAATTATCTGTAATCCTAAAACCTAATTATTATGTTCGCAACTCATCGATAATGATAATTGAAAGACAAGCTCGGGAAGTGCGCAATTTACCGCATTTCACGTAGTGGTCATAAAATAAAATATGGGTTAACTTTTACTTTTTGAATTACATTAAAAAATATCTAAATTCTTTTGTTTTCCTCGATGTTGTTAGTAAAACGCAACATAGAAAGTTCTCGAAAAGCCCAGTTTATCGTACGCGACATGAGTTCCACCCACGTCGGTCGCAAGGGAGGCGCACGTCGGACGCGCCCCCGGCGGCAGGCTAATTTTACAGTCTATATATCTGCACTGATTGCCGGGACACACTCGTATTTATTTACTACCCCCACTACTTAATACTTGACGTGAAGAGTTTATTTGCAATGTTAATTCAAGAACTGAAGCGTTTTTCACTTATTGTAAATCGTGTGAGGATGTTGCTCTACATTTCTTGGTGTTTTGTTTTGATAAAGACAATTAATCAAAACTGTTTTCGCTGAAGGGTAGACAGGGGTTTACATAATGTCAGTCTAGCTATGTTTTTTATAGTTTTAATTTTGAAATGTTAAGGTACAAGCCTTCCCGCTAACGTAATACGTACCTTACCAGACCTTTAGTTTTCTTCTAATTTCTCGAAACTTATAAGTTACAATAGGTATGATTTTCCATATAAATTACCTATGTTACACTGATTCTCATCAAAGCAACAATCGATACAAGAACTCCCACCCAAACAATTTAAATCTCCAAGTGTCTTCATTAGCTTCCAGCGTTTTAACTGCTTCAAAGCGGTCCTAAGCCAATTAAGACATCGCCTCGACATTTACCATTTAGTTCCCACATTACCAAACAAATAGCTAGCTCAACTGCCTCTTAACTGAGCCTTCGCCCGAGGTGTTCCGGTGGCGTTCCACAACGGACGCATAAGCAGCTTTTTGTGCCTCAACATTGTCGGTAAGCCACTGGCAACAAGTTTTTGGCTAACAAGCGGATAGAAAGGCCGTTAAGTCCTCAGTTTAATTGTGGTGTAACTGTTCTGATTCCTTGTGTATTATGTAATGGAAGTTACATTTGAGGATTGTGACCTAATTAATTTAACAAGAGCTGCAATCAGTAAAATATGCTTACTAAATTAAGTATGCAACTTAAAATACGAATTCTTGATTTTCAGGTCTAATCGGTTCGTGAATGAATGAGTTAGCATTTCACCTTGAACAAACAGTATCAATACAACTCGTTTGGTCACCCTAATTCTTTCACTGGGGCAATAAAGCGTGACGTTACATACATTATTTAATGCAAATCCACATAGTTCACCCTCTCGCCCTCCCTTTCATAGCGAACAATTAGGGTTGCGGCACACCTGTCATGCGCGCGCGCACGCCACGCGCCGGCCGCTCGCAATTCCCTCCGCAATTATTCCTACGTTCGATTGTTGAATTTTACATCACCATTGTTATTCAACGGTATTTTTGACACGTGTAAAACCGGTTCTATAATGAGCAACATTGTTCAACAATCCATAAATATTATAATTGAATCATTAATATTACATTCTGTTTGTATAGTATTATTAATTTCTGTTAAAGTTTATTGGTTTTTGCGACGGCTGTAAAATATTTTGCTGCCTAACAAATAGTCTTGCATGTTTATATAAGGAGTAGTTTCTTCATTTTTCAACTTGTTTAATATTCGTATTTACAAACACTAAACGGGTTAAGCGAAAAAGGGCCTTTAAACGTATATTTGTTCTTGCAGTAGTAACTTCAAATCGATCGCCATTATTTTATCGAATTATCAGAGATGTAGGTGTCACGGCTCGTAGGTGCAGTTGTAAACCGCGGACATAACAATAAAATAGGTTGTAAAGACATTTTACCAATTTGAGCGCACACAATGGTCGATTGATCACAGTCACGGCCATGAAGCGCCTTCATTGATCACTCCCTATGTATTGGTCACTTGTAATACAAATAGGGATTTTCTTTTTGGTCGTTGGTCGAGAATATTCTGATAAAAATCCATAATGCTCCCCTTTTCAGTGCACTGTAGTCGATCAGGTAGGCCAAAACCTGATTAATAATAAAAATAAAACACCCCTACGAAACGTTTTCAAAAGCACTGCACTATATCCATAACAATGCACATTGCTCTACACATGCTCAGATTTTAGAGCATGCTATATGGGCACCCTACACGATTACAAATTCTGGACCATTTTATTATGACCTCTGGGCACTGGAACATTTATAAGTATGGATTTAAAGGTTTATAAGACTTGTAAGGTCTGTTTACACTGGTGTGGCAGCTTGTGCAACTTGTAAACGTCGCGTGTCAGCGAGGGTGCGGGACAGGTGTGTCGCACCCCTTATTTGAGGGAATTTGAGGCCACAACGCATAACTATACTATACTTGTTCAATGTAATGTAGGGTGACTGTTGGTGTGCAGAAGGTGAAAATTTTGTTTCATGCAATTTTCTGAAGTAAAATTTTGTACCAAGTGTCACAATTAAATAACACTGAAAATATTGTATTATAACAGAAAACTTGGTTTTAGTTAAGTTATGGATGTGATGTTAACCGTTTTACTCAGCTTTTTTATCGGAACATGTCTTTCGTGCCTAGCATTAAAATAAAATTTCAAATTGATTGACACTTGGATTCTGATATTTTCGTATTTTTCAATGTGATTCATAAACATATGCATAGGTAAACATAGTTGTAACTACTTATAGTTGTTTACCTTTATCCTTCATAGAATCACTATAGTACCCAACTGAAATATGTAAATCCGAACCTGTATCACAAAATGATGGTAAACGTGGTAACTCTAAAAACGGCTGACACTCAACGTTAGTAAAAGCTCGTTACACTCGTCAAATGCAAATAAACGTGTTGTTTGAACAAGTCCAACCCTCCGTCGGCGCAAGCGCATGACCCATAGTACCCGTGGTTCATTGAATCATGTGAGGGTTAGTGTAAGTACAGTTATTTATCCCTTCTTTAGAATACTTTCGTTAATTGTTACCTATGTGAACTATGACGTGTGCTTTCATAGTTATCGTATTTATTTAGAACAGTCTGTGGCAGATCGAAAGGTGCAGATAATAAAGCATTGAATTTTGAAAAAGCTGTCTGTTAGACACAGAAAATTAATATTAGTAAACTAAATGAGCTGAAAAGCGATATTACTTTAGGAATACACACTGAGTTTATTGTTAACCTGTATTTGTTTTCAGCAAACAGAAAAGCTCTCTATTATTGTAAATTTTTCACGAGAACTATTCGCCAAAAAGATAGTTCGTAGATAATCTAAGTATAAAAGACAGCATCAGCTGGTATGTTTTCTAAGAGGCCATCCACACCTTAGATTGCAATCACTGACGATTAAACATAACAGAGTTGCCATCACAATTGCAATGTTTATATGTTTTGACCACAAGTATCATGGCCATTCTCTGCTAACGGCTTTGATTATATCAGTGACGTAGACATTTGTCAGAAGGCTTGGGTGTTGGAGCCACGAAAGCAGAGAGTGGAAGGTCGTAACATACCACTTTATATTGGTATGTTATCAAATGGTATATTCGCGAAGTGTGCTCTTTATTTGTAGTTAATACATTTAAAGTGAAGACACAGAAGAAGTTTACATTAAGAAAACAATATCGTACGTAGGTAGGTATTTGATTGTGGTTGATAGTGAACATGTTTCAAGTTATAACTTACTCGATTAGATTGGCAGAAGAAATCTAAATAATGTAAGTTCTAAGTGCTTGCAACCTAACCAGATAAGATACCGTAAGATAAAACACACCTCCATCTTAGTGGCCACACCGGAATATTGAAAGTGTGAGTGAGAATTCGAATCCATTATACCATCTGATCGGCGATAGTATTCATGTATTTCAACGCCATTGTACTTTCGGGAACTTTGAGAGCTCGATCCTTATATCATCAATGATACATTGAAGACAGCCATTCAACGTTTGTCACCGAACTATTGACAGATTCGCTCCTTTGTTCGACTGATAGTTTCTGTATGAGCATTTTTTTGCCTTCTTTGGTTCTGTGATTTACTTTGAAGTTTTTAATTCTCAACCATTATCCGATAGTTTGCAGTATTTTAAAAAGGTCGATATTTAGTTAAATAGGGAAATTGACGATATTCTAAAAAAAAGTTTATTGAGTACTACGCACAGCATTTTCTTTTGATGAGCATCACATTCACTGACCTACAGGTTTCTGTGAATAAATAAATTTCATTCATAATCTCTGGCGAGGTAGTCGCGCCGCGCCATTCCCACGCATGCAATATGGATTTCACTTAGCATAGATAGTTCATGAACCGCGCCATGAATAATAGACAGCTGTATTTTTGCAGTGTAATTGACACAGCGCAGTTCTACGCTCGAATATAAACTTATGATATAGTTAAAACGATTAATCTGTCTCGGTTGGTGGTAAAATCCGTACAGGAATAATGAGACGAACCTCCATCGAGTTACTGTTGGCTTGCGTGCCAATTATTGACGTAATTATTTTGAAAATATTGCCGGCCTTTTGTGATATTTAACACTCTAAAGTGGCCATATTTTTTAATCACCCGTCGCGGCCGCCATTTATTCAGTCGCCACGAGGCGTGAGGCTCAGATTGTCAATTGACTCCTTATAACGGATGCGTGTCTCCCCGTATAAAATTCAATATACAATAAAATCTTTAAATGCGAATGAAAAATTATTAATGAAAAACCTACACGGCGCCGAGTTAGTCTTAAAAGCGCGGCGTAAAATTAAAAATCTGTTGGCAAATAAATAACGTCAATTATGCCCTCTCTGTGTCATTAAATATTTTTCGCCACAATTTGTTTACACGTCTACAAATAATTAATGCTTCAATTATTTTATTTAACAACTCTAATCAAGTATGTTAGTTTGTTGCATTACCCTTCTCGAAGGGGAGTCTAGCCTTGCATATTTATTATAAAAGGGAAAAGTGTCTGTTTAAAAAATATTTGCAGTATTGGCATCGACTACAAAGCAAAGATATCTGTTTATTTGCTTGAAATATGTTCAGCATGACATACAAATGATTAAAACCTGTATATACTTATTGCGTTTCAGCAAATAAAATAAAAAGCTTTCAGTAAGACGGATCCCTATTCCATGATATTAAAAGCGAGCTTAAAATAAGTAATTAACAATATTTCTGTAGCAGCGTGGCACTAAGTATAAACTGATCCGAGCGAAGTATTAACGAGCTCGGACGCGAAAATTAAAACGTATTCCAGTGTTATCCCCGCTATTAAACACGGCACTGGCTCGCCTGTAATGAGATTGTGAGGTAATCTCTGGTTTCGTTAGTGAGAGCACGTCTCGCGCCCCGGTATGATCAGCTCACAGGTATTATCGTGTGTGAGCGACAACTGAAAAGTGGCTGCTGATTACGTCGCGTTCACACGGACGCACGGCTATTAGTCCCAACGAAAGGCGTCCATTTATTTCGATTATCAATTAGTCCTTAACACCTAGACATGCGATAAGCCACCGACTTTCAAGTTTAATGCACGTTTAATTAAAATGAAAAAGTTCCTCGTTATAGTGTACAATGAAACGGGAAAAATGTACTTAAGGAGACGTATGGCCGATTTTTCTATTTCAAGAATCCGCCACCTGTGTCCAGTATGTTGGGAATACGCGGGTTTCGCTAGGGAGCTGTGTTCTATTGCGTTGTGAGTCTCGGGCGGCGCATTAAACTGTCTCACGGGTAATGGATTGGGAATTTCATGCTCCAAAGGTCGATTTAAATTAATTTACACATTAAAAAGACTAAGTGGACTGGCTCGCGCGAAACAAGAAGTAAATAGTGTTAATCCGACTACCGACGGACGCTGCATCTTTCTTTAGTCAGTAATATGAGTATGATATTCAATATTTTTCATCTGCAGTCCTGTTTATAGCAGCCTTTTTTAAATGTAGTTTAACTCTTATGAAACAGGGTATTCAATAATCCTCTAAAATTAATATAAAAATCATTATATTCTGAAAATAATTTTACTGACAATTTTTGTAACAATGATAACTTTTATTGTGACTGTGTTTGCCACTCTAGTTCATTTAACATCAAAATTATGTTTTCATGAACTACTTTTAAATCCATCTAAATTAAGGTAGTAAATTCACGTTATTCAAGGTAAATGAAACAGTTCAGTTTCATTAAGGATCTATCTATATTATGGAAAGAATAAAATCCATCTCAAGCTAATCTTATTTATCTCAATAAATCCATGCACCCTCCAGACTAGTTGGCTTTAAATAGCCTCGGAATCGACCACTAAAGGGTTAATATAAATTCAAAGAAAGCATTTCAGCTAATGCAAAATCTTTGTTAATGATTGACGGGGATATTTAAGATGTTTGCAGACAAAACAAAAAGTGAATCGAATATCGAACGGAAGCCCAGTCTTGGATATTGACCCTTTAAGGCCCTTCGCCCAAATACAATAAAGGGCCAAGAAAAATAGAGTGCCAGGAGCGCGCGCCGACACATCTGCCCATTATCGAATAAATCTACTAAAATATTATTTTTATTTTGATTACGTATGCACGGGTTGGGCAGATGTTAGAAACGATACATACGGCAGCTTAGATTTACAAGCGTCATACGTTTCTAATGATCAACCAGAATGCCTGTTCGTACATTTCAACCCAAATATTTTTAATTGTTTTCGATTGTATAAAAGGCCATCGATTCATTTTAATTTTTTTTTTTCAATTTGATCAAAATATTTATGTTTAAATTAAAATAATGTAAATAGACCAAATATACGTAACATAAAACTGTATCTACTTATTTTTTTACATTTGCAGGTACTAACAGGAAAATGTATGTCAGCGTGTTACATTTATTAATATTAGATCCAACATTATTAGTCCGTATGTCAGACGATTCTAAGGGAGTTTTCAAGTCGCTAGTCACTGACCAATATGATATGGCCTTTAATAGGGTTCATACATTATCGACTTATTGACCGAATACAAGGTGTGAAAGAGTTTAGGACCCGAGCTGTAGTGTTAACTGTATCAACTTGCCTATACTCGTAGATTCGAGATAAAGAGCCAGTTGGGCTTGTTAGTAAACCTCATTACATTAACCACTCGACTTCCATCCATTATCAATGGAAATTTTAAATTAAAAATTAAGTATTCGGCAAGTATAAAAGTCCATTGAATTTCATTCGCGAGTCTAGTTATCATCGAGTAATAACTTCTCGCAGTTTATAAGCCTATCTATGTATATGTATGGCAAAAATAATCCAGTAGCCATGTTTAGTCCCGCAAGACATTAAAACCTTTTTTTAGTCACCACGCATTCATTAAATAGCAAAGCAATTTGTCTAAAATAATTTACAACTTTCTTATCTCTTAGACGTACGGCCTTTCTTTAGTTTATGAGTTTAGTAACAAAAGAGACTGTTCAGTAAAACAATTCGTTAGCATATTAAAAGATCTCCGCTTTGCACAGAAAAAAATGGTCAAGTCCGAAGTGGCGGCTATCGACTGCTTTGTTGAAGGAAAAATATTTAAAAGAATTGAGTCTGAGCATAATTTTAAAACTAACGAAATCCTACTTTAATAAAGCTTATAACTATTTTCTTTTATACCTAGAGTGATTTTGGGCAGTTACAATTTATCAAAAATTGTATACAAGGGTTCCTGTTTTTCTTTAAAACAACTGATTACAATGAGCAATCATTTCCATGCCCTTCTACATTAGCAAACCTTCACTATACGCTTTTACGACCACAGAACCCTAAAACAAATCAATTTGACACACAGCGGCATCACAAGAAGCCGGTTTCACCGCCCACCGTCTACATAGTACTACTATTCCGCAATTTGACATCTCATAAAAGATACTAATAAATAAAATTAGTGTCGTTCTGTGACAATAATGAGCAAAGAGACGCCGCGGTATAAGGCGGGTCTATCTTTGTATTGATAAACTTTCATACAGGTAGTTTACGAAGGTTGGGATAAAGTGTTATTGTGCAATGTAAATGATCGTAAATGTGCTATGTGTGGTATATTGGGCGTATGATTAGATGTTATAATTTATAGATGTGAAATGGCATGGCAAAATTGAACCAATCACTAACTGGTATATATCATCTCTTAAAAAATATTTTTTATACGTCAAAAATTTAAAGAAACTTAAAACCTATCAAATATAAAAAAAAATACGATGTCAGTATAAAAATTATAAGAAGGAGAAGGTTCTGGTTAAGTACCATTTCTAGATTTTATCCATACTTAGTAAGAAAAGTAGACATTCCGACAGTTAGACTGATACTGATACATTAATAAACAGATTAGTAGTGCCACCTACGTTTAAGATTAATGCCCCCACCACTATTTAAGTATTGATTAATAACGTTAAAACTTTAATCCGGGTGTAAGAATTTCGCTTTTAACCAAAAATCCAATTAATTTGCATTTTTCATTATAAGCATCGTCTATAATAATGCATACCTAGGAAGTAAAGAATGTCGTAGTGTCCAGAGATTAAAATTGCAATAATAATAGTCGATCAGCCTGTCATTTTTTTTTTTTAATTTTTGCAGTTTCGAAACACACAAACGCAAAGCAGTCATATGAATTTTCTAAGCCAGGTAGAATATATGACCCACTAGCCCAAAATCGCGGCCGTTGATATAAATCTTTAACGCTTCGACACATTTTGACCACACGTCAGGATTATGATCGGTATAAAATACTTCGCATTGTAGTTCTTCCCTTTACGCCGCCGTACAATGGATACACGTCTAACTTATAAATTTTGGCGCGAACAAAGGCGCCATATTGACAATGTAACATCGATATATGGACGCTCGGACAACGACGGCCATATTAAAATATATCCCGGCTCCGAGATCGGAGTAAATCAATAAAGATGATGGCTTAAATCATCTTTAGTGTATAACCAGTCAAAAAGCTGTTTCCAATTCGAAATAAAGTGCTACCGAACGTCAGCTTAGTGTAAGTATACCCCGCTTTAATCCATTCCAAAGAAACGTACAAAAAGCCTTCCGCTCAATTTCCCTCGAAACGTCAAATGTTTGCTTTCGAAAAGGATTTTAAAATGCAACAACTTTTTGTGTGAGTATTCCAACGGGATTACAGTATGCAAAGCGGTCACGGATAGCAAAGCGTCGGTGTTACTTACTAAACGCAACCTAAACGCAAACCTTGCAGTTTGAAGAGATAGCGACTTAAAATTTCGTGCGTGAGATGGTTCATTTAACAAAATTATTAATTTCAAAGCAAAAATAATGACTTTTCAAATGACAATATGTTATTAATTTGGTTCGAAAGCGCATATTTACTTAACTGACAGCATTAAAAGAAATATCCGACGTAACGCAAAAGTAAACGTTACAACTGCTACGTCAGGATCAGCCGGGGTACAATGGAAACTATTTGATTGCTTCATTATGCAGAATCGGACTCGGTTCATTGTATATCATTTCGCATGTTATATCTGTTCGTATCCTAATTTAATCATCTTGAAGATTGGACCACCGGGGAAAGCGATGTAACGGGTGGCCTCTTCGATTCGCGATTGAACTTTTAAGACAGTTCACATTTAGGAGTGATTTGTTTTTTCCGATTACGATAATATCTAAGGACGTAATGACCCGAGTTGGGTACGAGATTTAAATTATGTGATCAAGTAAATACTGATATGAGGAGATAATAAGAATTTATGAAAGTTATCTTTGAACGTAATTAATAATTATGAAGAGAAATGAGTTTTGTGGATGAGATTTGGGTTCCGATTGAACATGAAGTCGTTATATCTAAGAGGTAGCATTTAAATAAAGAGGTAATGATTTCGTTGGGAAACTCTCATTTTTTATTTTCTTATTAATACCTTTGGAAGCGTAAGTAAGACGCGAGGAAAATGTGATTTTAAAAAATGCATATAAAAATACATAATCTGGATTCATTGGATGCAACAGCCTGTATCTGCGTAAAATCTCTCTCGATGTTCGCAATATCGGAAGAGTCTCGTATTTGGTATTATTTATTTGAAACGCGCAGAAACGGTCAATTCTAATGCCTTCACGAAGCTTTCATTCCTTTGATCCGTTTCAATTTGCCTGACGTCTTATTTTCTACGCGGTGGTCCCGCAGATCCGACCAACTATAAAGAAAACCGTATTTTTATTATAATATTTATGATCATTGTGGTTGCTACTGAATATTTGGAAGTTTTTTTTTATTTATTGATTATATCAAAGAGAAAACATTTCAGTTCATTCTTCTACAGATTTTCCGTAAATCCGTAAAATAGGAAGTTTTCTATGAAAATGGCAATAACATAAGTCTGAAAATGGGTGCGATATGTGTAAATACAGGATACTTTAAAGTTTCTATACATTTAGAATACATAAAAGCAATTTTTAATCATGTTCAGATTAAAAACGCTTAGTGAAAAATCTGATATTGCTTTCATGGTTACAAATGAGTTTAGATACACAACCGAATCATTGACATAATTTAAAGAACTGATTAAGATTACATTCTAAGTAATCACTAAATATTTGCAGTATATAATTAAACGGAGCCTTATCACGATAGGTATATTTCATAGATAAGCGACATTTTTACCTAAGTTACTTGTCATGTCATAGCCGACTTTATCTAGGCACTAAACTATATTCTGATAGTGAAATAAGAAAGTACCTAAGTTAAGTACAAAATTCCTTTACGATGTTAACATGGATTTACAAGCTAGAGTTACAAATAAATGTCCCTTCTATGCCTCGACCAAGTGTTTAATTATGGGCCCTACTTTAAGTTGTTGAAAGGAATTTTCTTTTTTCAGACCATCATTTGTACAATGCTGACACCTAGAGCTGTTTATCTAGATAATTTATGGAGATCAGCAGGCATTCATTATGTGAAAAATAAGGAAATCTAAACATGTAGGTATGTAAAGTCAAGATTCAATTACAATTGGCGGTATAGTAATAATACGGTTAAGATAGTAATAAAACGGAATCTCTGAATAACGAATGCAAAAAGTGAGGCTGCATAGACTAAACTAGCACTTACAGCATTAAATCGTTTTAGCTGTAAGCTGAATAATTGTTTTAAAACTACCAGCTTCTAACATGATTGAGGAGCTCTTTCTGAAGATTCGCCTCCGAGCGATGCAGTAATGCGGTACTAAGAAACAACTGATTGATAAAAGCTATCAAGAAATATACTAGATAGGTAGTATCTTTTTCTTTTATTTTTATGCATTTCTCCGTGCGGCGAATCCATAGACGCTGGAATTAAGAGTTTACACACTGCAGACTTTTTAATCAGCCGACAGTTTGATCAGGTGCTTGATAAGTATGGAAATGAATTGAATTACTCTCAAACAACAATGAAGTATTCAACCGACTGAAAACTTTGAATAGAATCAAGATTTTCTTTTTAGAAAGACTTTGACAACCATCGAATCAAATTGTCGCCGACTGTTTAGTCGACAGTGTACGGGTGCTCTTAAAGTGAATAATATAGTAGTGCCTAATCAAGCTGCGTAAGTAAGAATCATAGTATTGAGGGTAAACGGGTTTCTATTATCGCGCCACCAGTAAATTGTCATTACTCAGCCCTCTCTCTATCTTTGTTCTGTTTTGTTTACGACCTAAAGTGGCGAAGGGTCCTTTGAAAAAAGTTCTAGGATTTTTATGGATATTTAATTGTGTGGGAATTACTTAAGTTTCTGGAAGGTAAATTGTGAATGAATATTAGATAGCTGTAAGGTTAATGAGAGAAGCTGGAGATTTTTACTAGCCTTTCTTTTTAGATGTCGATGTTTTTTTTTTTTCATTTTAGTTGTTGATGGATTTACTATTTTACCGCAGGGTTTGCAAATTAAACAATACGTTCCTTAGTGACAATCAAGAAGCTTGCAGACATTCTATTGAAAACTTATGTATGTTCATAGAAAAAATGTTTTTTAATGACTTATGAAATTTCAAAAATTAACATAAGGAAATAGACTGCAACATCCTGCGTAATTAAAAGTACTGATATAAATTACCACGTTCTTGTGTCATTCACCTTTCTCGCTTCAGGGACTGAAATTCATAATTGTTACAAAGATAACGCAGTTGAGATTTGTATAAAAAATAATAAATGCCGATTATTACAACCTCACAAAAAAAAATTGCATCGTGCATTCTGAAGCTTGAACACGGACCATCGTCCACCAGCCAACAGCAACACACTTGAGATACAAAAACGTATACAAAGGGAACATTAGTAATGTGGCATGAAGAAGTGTAACAGTACTCTCAGTAACAGGCATAACAATGGGGTATCGTTTTCTTCGAAGAGCCATGCGAGTCCAAAAGCCGCCGCCACGTCTGTGCATGTCCCGAGTTAAATTTAGCGTTAGTGATCCCATCTGAATGTATGCATAACCTTTGAAAGTAAAAGCTGAAAGTAAAGAAATGTAGCACACGCCTGTATGTGCGTAAATGGATTAATACGTCAGAGCCTTGTGTCTGCTTAAAAGGGTAGCTGATGTAAGTAATTTTTTTGGTACTTTAAAGGAAACTGAATACGGAGATTAGTAGTATTCATATTGATTGAATTGAGTAAAATAGTGTAAAATGCATTACTCTATTTTCTAATATTATTCAAAATTACTAACAAAGAGCTAACACAGCTTAACAGAGCAGAGTTTGCCAGTTCTATTCAACTTACAATAAAATTAGCACAAAAATAATATCACTGTGTCTATGTGTATAAGTAGCATGAAAAAATATTCCCATATCAATCATTTTACAAAATAAGTTACTTAAATTGTGCGCATTTAAAATAAAATACACAAGCAAGTATCTCAATTTTAATACTCAATTACGGCGAAATAGATCGCGATCCTTCAGACATGAGCTTTGATATGGCTACTTAAGATGTCTTCATTAACATAATCGGCTGTAAGTTGCCCGCATTGCTTCTTAAATTTTTCTTCTCGCTATTATAAATACTAAGACGACACGCACTCACTACTGCACTAATCCTTTAAATAGATATAGGTTCCACATTTTTAAACAGATAACCGGCATGTGTTTTTAATGCCATTAATCAAGGCGTATATTTATTCATGAAGCGGCGATGCAGACATGAAATAATACGTTGCCTTACATCCTGATTCGACTTTCGCGAATTTTCATTAATGTGCGGTCTCCACTTAAAAACTTACAGGTGACATTGTGGAAGCAGATGGCAATAACTGGAAGTGTTGACACGTGTTCAAACATTAAATCAACAATCTTGCCTCCGACGTCTGTATCTTATTCATGCCTTTCGGAAGTTATTGCCATTTTGGTGGGTTAATAACAATTACCGTTACGATTGATTATTGAAAGGTTTTTGTACGAAGGAAAACATTGGACGCATGAATAGCATTTCATTCACACTGGCCGGTTCGGTCCTGCAAAATGTAGTTATACTGCGTTATTTGTAATTGTTCGGGACTTTAAATGAGTGATATTGATGATATTTACATTTTATGATGGAGCGGTATGTATTGTATGTAACAAGGGAACGAGCGGGATTCCTTCACTCGTCAACCAGGAACAAATTCTTATTGATATAAAAAATGAATGTACAGTAGTCTGAGAGATGCTTCGCTCGGAAAATCTTTGAATGACATTGCTTTGTGATACCAGAAGCCCACAGACTCATGCATGGTGCAGAAATGGATAGATAATAATTTTATTTAAGGAAATATCTTTAATTACTTTAAAACACAGCAATTAATAAATAACTAATTTCCTACGCTCAAAGTAGGTCGTTTACCAATTTTTAAATAATAAAAAAATCTCAACAATAGTTAGTGATCAATATTACGTGATTCAGAGTTTTGGGTGTAGGCATTATATTCCAATAAGAACAGAGACTAAAGTAGCTGCATTTCTTTTTAATCAGAATATTTATAATCTGGATGTTTGGAAAACGCTGTCTCTTTATTGCTGACGCACATATCTATTAAAGAAAAATAAGTGTTTAAAAATGGGGGAGGCCTTTGCCCAGAAGTGGGACAACACAGGCTAATAAAAAATAAAAAAGTGTTTATTACAATATCGCAAAACAAAAAATAAACATAAAATCAAATCAAGAACCTCTCTATCCATTCTTGACTACAACCAGCAATTTCGTATCGAACGCAATCATATTACGTCATAAAAATGACGGATAGCCATGTAAGCATGCAAGCAGCGTGCACGATGACAGTCTTCGAATGCTGCAAAAAGCTGCAACAACATGTACCGGACTTGGTGTCATCTGATAGTGCTCTCACGCATAGACCATTCATCTCCGGTATTTATTGGCGAGAAGCGGATGCTGCTACTGAATCCCGATGGGGCCTGTACCGTACGGTGAATTGATTCTGTGATTGAGCAGTTTCTTAGGCTTTACTCAATTGCTATTATACTTTGTGATCTGGGAAGGTTTGAGTCGTGTATTGTTGCTTATGGTAACGTCATGTCTGAAGTGTCCGTTACCGTTATGTTTACATGGACGTGGACTGGATGGTCCTCGATTTTTGTATGTCAATAAAATGTAAATCAATAGGGTGGCAGTTACACACGTTTGTGCATATTTTTATACAAGTTAGAATGATTAAATGTAGATTATTGTCTGTAGCATTCCACCAGTAAAAGAATCATCTCCATTTTGGATCCTCATAAAATTCGTAATATACCTATCTTTAATAATGTGTTATAATCACACGGCTACGCTTATCTTTGTAATTACTGCAATAAACGTCAAAAAATATATTAAACTCTGAATAAAATTTATGTCCAATAATCGTCACGGTGTAATGTTCTTACGTAAACGAATGTTCGAAAACTGTTCTTTCTAATTATAAAAGTTTATTTTCTACTAATCTCGTCGTGATCTCTATTGGGATTATATGACATTTCATATTAAAATGTAATTATGAACAGCTATAAATTAGCGCATGATGGTGTTCGAAGTAAGTCATTAATTCTTTAAAACCACTCTTAAAATTTATTATAAGCAACTTATTTTTATTTATATGTCTTAATTGGACATCTTAGTTGTACGACTTGGTTTGACCAATCAACGCGATCGTGTCCCCAAAGATAGTTTATCTATTATACAAGCTTTCTAAAGATAAAAGTCAAATTTGAGATTATATAGCAATAATGTAAGTTATAAAATCTTGATTTTATTATGCCATCAATCTTGTAGTCGGCATGTCGGATGTGTCTTACCAACGGATGAGTCGTGTGAGGTTACACATTATTAATTTTATAATCGCATTTTCATAAAATAGGAATCATGTTAAACAAAAAAAAAAACTATGCTTTGGTTCATTTCCCTTTCATCGAAAGTCGCACGACACCTAAAAGTTGCCAAACACTCAGCTTTAGTTTTATTTTTCCAGCAAAGCTGTTAAGTAAGTAGGGTTTCTATTTTAGCATGATGATTATGGAATTTGCAAGTAATTAAAAAAAAGGTAAAAGTACAATTTTATGTTCTTATATTTTAAAGAGATTAAGGTAAACTCTTTATGTATATCGATGCATGAACTTGGCGTAAACCCACGTATCAAATACCGCAATGTGTCATAAGAAAGAATCTATAAAGCACGGGATATATCTTCCAATACGTTTTACATCTAAATAAATTCAAACTTATCATAAAGAAGAATAGATTAAAATTAATTCTTATTCGATACCGAGTGCGCCTCATAATGTTCCTGTTGTGTTTCTCACGGCTCGAGCTATAAGTTTAATAAATTCATTGATAATATAATAAATATTTTGACATCATCGGTCTTTAAGAGGCGATAGATCGACTGGTTTATCTTCACCACGCCTGTAATCTGTAATAGAATAAAATTGTCGAGTCGAGCCTTCGGAGAGGTTTTATCTTATCTCCGATTGTGTTGATGGTGTGGTATTGTGTCATATTACGAGTCAAATCTTTTATGGGGACCAATTTTGGACTCTTGTTATGGATTATTTTTCATTCGAGTTAGTATAGTAATCTGAAAGATATTTAAACGATATAATCTAGAGTCTAATAACCTTATTCACATTTTGTTGTAAGCATTTTTATCATTGTTAACATTTGAAGAATTTAAATTTTCTAAGATTCGGTAAATCAGTACCTCGTTAAATAAAGTTGAATAAAGAGTGAAGGAATATTTGTTTTTCTATGAAAGGGGTAACATGTCGACACATGAAACTTTACCCGCTTTTTCCGGGAGCCATGTATCGACGGGTCGAAAGTCAGGATCTGTTGACATTTTGACATCCGTACAAATATTAGCTTGTTGTTCTTTCAACGTTTTTAGGTAACTACTGGAATTTGAAGGTCCAGTTAGAAAATTGATACTTATTTGTTAACGTCACCATTAATGTTAACTGTCCATATTTTTTTAGTCTTTTAATAAACATAATTTAATTGTTAAGGAACCGCTAACGTTGTAGGTACCTACTTATCATAAATTAAATAAAGATTATAAACAATGTAAGCGACACAACAACATACTATCGCCGAACATGCATAATAACTTCAAAAAGAACGGTCATTCGTAGACCATTATCAGTTTTTGTCACTTTATCATTTCAAGTGCAATAAAATTAAGTTTATTTATACGAGTGTATTAATGACCTTATCTGAATATACGGACTTAAAAATACTTACAATTCACGGAACCTTCGCATTCCTCTGTCATCGCCACGCGACTGGGAACGTATCACAAAAACTCAAATGTCATTGCGCAAGCTTATAATAAGGCCCATTCACACGGCACCCTATTATAGTAGATATTTTTTCAATGTCAAGTCGGGACGGGCATGCAATTTTGTAGAAAAAACGGCAAAATCAATAATAGCCCCGTGCACGTGTTGCCGATGGATTATAGATTATGTTTTCGAAGATTTTCTCAGCGATCCGCGAGGTGATGTCAGGTACGACGCGTCTTGGACAAAAATGTATGGAGCCGCTTTGGGTTCTTAATAATATTTTTAAATCACTAATAGTGACACTATACAAAGTTACAAACCGTTGGCCAAGTGGATACAAATTATGACTAAGTGCAAATTATGTCCACATAGATACCTATGTAAAATAGTACATAATAATATCATCATCATCAGCCTATCGCAGTCCACTGCTGGACATAGGCCTCTCCAAGTGCACGCCACTGAGATCGATTTTCGGCTTCTCGCATCCAGCTCCTGCCAGCCGTCTTGCGCAAGTCATCACTCCACCGTGCCTGAGGACGTCCTACACTACGTTTGCCGAGGCGCGGTCTCCACTCTAGAACTCGTTTACCCCAACGGTTATCGGTTCTTCGGCTAATATGGCCAGCCCACTGCCACTTCAGCTTGCTGATTCGATAGGCTATGTCGATGACCTTGGTTCTCTGACGGATTACCTCATTTCTGATGCGATCCCTCAGAGAAACGCCGAGCATAGCCCTTTCCATAGCCCGCTGAGCGACTTTAAACTTGTGGACCAGCCGTACCGTCAGTGTCCACGTTTCGGCTCCGTAAGTCATGACAGGTAGGACGCATAATAATATACTGGATAAGTATTTATATAATAATCCTTTTTTGTATTTATATAATAAGCCTTTCAAATCTTAAAGCATTGTGTTGTTCAATAGTTCTCTACACGGCTTTAGATACAAGCAGTCGCCTCTATACATTTCGCTGTTCCGTTCTTGAGCTTCACAAAGAAATTCTATACAATTATAACGGCCGAAATTGTAACTGTCTTCCTAACAAAACTCAGACGTTGTGTTTCTTTTAAGAAAACCTTACAAAAAGCAGGTAATTTTATTGAAAGACATCGCAGTATTTTACAAAACCATAAAAAGCTAAACAGTTATTTTATCGAGATATTGAGTGCAAGATATTCTATAATAAATAGGTCAGCGAAGGATTAGCTAAAATTCGTATCATTAAGTTTTCGGCGGAACGTACTTAAGGGAAATTTATTGTTTTTTAATGATTAGACGTGTCATTCTTGTGTGTGACTCGCAGGAATGAGATTGGTCAAAATAACAGAGATAACATCTTCTAACAAGGGCTAAGGACGTAAATTAAATAGGATACTTTTACTTACTATAAATGGGCCTGATTCTTCTAAATATGAGGTATTATTAAATAAAAGTGTAGTTCATTATTGCCCCGCTATCAATTTGAGTCAGGAAGAAAAGTGAAGTGCTTCATCTCAAAAACTCAAAAATTAAGCATTATGTAAGACAAAATTGCGTTTTTTCGAAGGCTCTCCCGCACTGGACGCGGAAGCCTATGGTTAGCTCAAAATATGGGTTTTTAACAAGCCCTGCCTAACAGGTGAAGTTTTAATCTGGAATTTATTTACTTGATTTTATGAGAAAGTTTCTTCAGCTTATTGGCAGTAATTGATACTGTTGCTCCATTAATGAAAACGTTTTTGGTAAGTACTTATTTCAGGATCTAAAAGCAAGTTAATTAGAAGCGTATGTTTGAAGTTTTATGAAATCGCAGCTTTAAATCAAAATTTATCTTCAGAGGATTATTGGTACGGTAAGGCCATTATTGTCTGTTTCAATAGTACAAACTCATATGTCATCAAACCACTTAGCAGTTTGACAAATATGCGAATCATGTGGCAATTAAAGAAATATACGTTCGCATTTCATTCGGTACAAATGATAGCAGTAAACGTGTCATTATCTTCTATAATTATTTCATCGGGACATTATGTTGTTTTTGCTGAAAAGATTACGAATAGCGACAGCGCACGAATTAAGTTAAAGATCACGAACTGTTGTTATATATGTGCGGTAATTAACGATAGTATGGACAATTAAAATGGTTCGTTTACTGTTACAGTAATTACGGGAAATATCATAAACATCTCTCGGACTCAAGGATACTGTTTTACAATCCACGGCGGGGTTCGCTATGCCGCTGAATGACGCTTTCCTGCCACAGTTTCGCTTTTTTACCATACACACGATAACCTACTTGAGAAAATTTGCCGTCGATCTTGATATTTACCGGCGTGGAATGTGACTGTGGGAAAATTCTGTTAATGACTTTCGTGAAGGTGTAAATGATTATAATAGCAGAACGTTGCGCGAATTAACGATACGTGCTTTTGATACTACATTGGGTGCGATTAAGTGTGTTATTTATTGATTCCTCTTTACCTGAGCTTTAACCACCATCTTTTTAAAGGTAGAAAAGCACTGGTTGCTGTCATGTGAATATAATGTTGGCGCCGCTCTTCCGTCTGCTTATATCAGTTGCTTTCTTATTAATACCGAAATAATTAGCTCATGACGCATTAGATGTCAATAAGATAGCAGGGATTAGCACCAAATGAAAAGCAATTAAATAAATGAGTTAATTAGTTTATATCAGAGTCTTTTACAGGTGCAAAAACCATGCAATATGTACTTAATTCATTTCAGAATATTTTAATTAAAGCCATAACACGTTCTGAAATATTAAAGAATTCAGTCATGTTCTCGTTAAAGAATAATACGAATTGCGAATTTCGGTCATGCCAAAAAAAAACATATCGTATCATTCGCGTGCCGCGTCGACGTCAGATCGGCGCGGGCGCAGCGCCGTACAACAATAATCGTGAATGAATTGTAATGGCGGCCGGTTTAATTGATGCACCCGCTGCTGGACCTGTCTTTATAAAAGGGATTGGAAGATATCGATAATATTAAAGATTTTATTTCATTTTTAAAAGTTCGGCTTCAGTTTTGCTATAATCTTTTGTAATCTAAGTAAACAATTTCATTAAAAAGTTCTGAATATCACAATCAAACATTCCCGTTCATTAATGGTATTAATTATTTATGTGTATTTATTTCACGCAGGTCACATTATTTTATAATACAGGTCGAGCAAGCATTTTCTTCCAGATCGATACAAACCAGTAAGCTTGGAACATCACTAGTTGCGAGAGAGCGTTCATTCATCGCGCCGCTCTCCTTCTGTTGAATTTAAGAGTTTAACTAATTAGTAATTTCAATGACCACAGGGTACTGACATAACTATTCAGATAAGCATTTATCGAAAGTTCCTTGAATTTCTGCATTTATTTCTGAAGCATTCCTTGATACACTTAATTTCTGGTCTACCTGGTATTTTTCTCCAGACTATAAATCTTATTTATACACACTCTAAGTTATCCAAAGTGCTTTGGTCCTATTAGATAGCTCGCGTAATCTGAATATTTTCCATTTGAAAATATAACATTTCCTGCTCATAATAGTGCTTCCGCACTAAACATGTTTATGAGTCATTCCAGCCAGACTGACCCAAATGAATTCGTTTCAAAACTAATGATCGATACATGCGATCAATTGATGACTCCATTGATAAATCGAGTTCTTAGAACACTCTTGAATAAATTACAACTCCATTTATCAGATGACGTCTGTCGTTTGACTAGCGGAGTTAATACATTCGACTCATGCGCACAAGTTCAACTCGATTGACATTCGCCAAACATCCTTGACACCCAATCGGAAGTTGTACAAATTGAAGACGCGATTCTGTGCATAACAGTTGGACTGGAGACAATTGCATCATCGAGTGATGCGTCGAGTCATCGGCCGGCCACTTACCGAGCGGATGTTGTTAACCGTGGCTTGATTAGCCGAGACGATGTTAAACGGCAGCCCGGGCAAGTTCAAACAATTAACTGTATAGAAGTGTCCGACTCTAATGAATGATACAGACTTGCTCCATTTCATTATACAAACACCGTGACAAGACGCGGCTTACAAATTGAGATTAATTCAAGACGCTAGGTACTGTGGCCTCTGCGCTTAATTTTTAACGGCGCATAGACTGCTTTCTTTGCGAACTAATGTCATCCTTATTTAAATGCACTGTGGTGTATAGTCTTGTGTGGATATAAGAAGGAAATAGTTTATAACTGTGTTATTAATATATGTTGCGCAACTAAACCGTTTAACCTTAGCTATTCAATGTCCCGTTGCTATTTATATCTTGTACTAATCAACAGAAATTCCTTTCAGAGAATGTTCTGCTCTTGTCATCATAAAGTGCGTAGCAACTCTTCCAAGAAACAAATTACAATTGATTTCTATTTACTCAGTCGATGTGTCGTCACCTATCTTGTTCGAGGCGGTTTTCAGCATTATTCATACCAACATTAGGTGGGAGTTTCTTATTGACTCAATTTCAATAATTGGGTCTATTAAAGTTTTTCTATGAAGAAACATTTTGCATTCGTTTCGGAATGTCAAATGGAAGCCATTATGTGTATGAGTGTATTGCGTATCCTACCGCAGCAAGTCTACTACGCAGCAGGACTACGCCTTTGGTATCACAATAATTGTATCAAAGACTTGTTTCAAAGCTAAGCCGAATAATTACCTTGTATAATTTTGTTCGTAAACATTAGTAAGATATCATCTTATTTTATTTGCCAGCGGGGAGGCCTTTTAATTCCTTCGTACTTTGTTGGAGATATTTAGTTAAACACTTTGATTCCGAATGCTAATTGCGGATCGCAGGTTGCATTACATTGTTAACTTTTTAATTGCTCCTGTGATTTCTTTATTTAAATATCAAGCGCTGAAGCCGTGGCGTGGTCACATGTGATTTCTTTATTTAAATATCAAGCGCTGAAGCCGTGGCGTGGTCACATGTGATTTCTTTATTTAAATATCAAGCGCTGAAGCCGTGGCGTGGTCACATGTGATTTCTTTATTTAAATATCAAGCGCTGAAGCCCTGGCGTGGTCACATTGCAGTTTTGTTTTTGAAGACTCTGTCAAGCAATTAGCAGTAAAAGATATCTGATTTACACTTATTAAAATGTTGTTTTGTATTTTAATTGTAAGGAGAATGTTATAATGGCAACGTGTTATGAGTGTCTTAAAAAGGTCATGGCCGGCTTTTACTACCATCAATGTAAGGTATCAATAAAGAATATAGTTAAAACCTGAGATTACAGTGGATGAATTTAATTCTTAAAGGAATTTTAATATGAATTCAGAAGCAGGCACCTTAAACAGTTGATGTATTTCAATAGTGTTGATTGAAGCAGTGAGAGCTTGGTTAAATAAACGCTTAGTAGGATACAATGATGGATTTATTTTGACTATATTTAAGATGGAATAACACAAACAGGTACATAAAATCAACATGTCCCAAATTACAAGTGCGTAGTCACGCAAGTTGCCGTACGAAAACATTTTAAAGCGGAGTGCAGTAGGTGGTACAAATTGTTCAATTTGTCGCCGGATCACACGCACTATAAACACTTTCTTGTCGTCAAGTCCGTGCTTATTCGATATTGATTGCGTTTAAATCGAATCACACCCACGCTCGGTCAATATTGACTCGAGATAGAAGACGGCACCGCGGTCCCGAGGAAGTGTTACTTAGAAATATGTACTGATAACACCACTTTACATTTGATTATTCCGTGTACATTCAGGTACCTACACAAGAATAATAAAATCGAAGCACGCGTTGATATCATAATAATATTAATGGTATGCATCATACAAACAGAAATTCAGAATTCTTTACTGACGTTTAAAAACAAACAACTAGAGTAGCTTTGTGTTCGCGATCATATTGTAATTTCATAGAAAATATTGCGGGAAACATTTCAGAAAATAAAAAACACGGAATTATTTTAAAGCCACTCAATAAATTTCTTACTACATTTTTTATATTTTTTTCTACATTTTTTCTAGGTGCCCTTTGTGTCCAGTCACGATCATAAATCAAAATTCCCTCTACAAAGTATTAAAGATTTATACGAAAGAAATTGATTGTTTACAATCGTGTGCGCAATTGTCAGAGCTGCAAGTCCGACTAAAATACATTCCACGACTTTCCGCGTGCGTCCTGGGTTTGTAATTTAAACCCTCAATTGTGACACTCATTTAAAATTGTAAATTTTTAGATCGGCCATTCATCACGCGCTGGTCGTCTCCACTCGATGGCAGATGGTGGCCTTGGCTCACTGTGACTCTCAAATGCAAGCTTAATGTTTGTTCTTTTTGTTGAGACAATAACTCAGTAATTGTTCAAAGCACGAATTGTCTATATTTAACTTTACAGCCCAGTGATTGTTATCTCCTTAACTTCTACAGCAACACTACTGATTCCGCGTAATGAATAAAATTGTTTTATAAAAATTACAATAAAATAATATTGTGCATTCGCAAAATACTTAGGTATACATTTATTTATTTTTGAATGAATGTTTTCCCAAGCATGAACTCAGGAGTATCTGAAAAAAAAACAGAAAGAAATCAAAGCCACAGTGGACAAATAAATTAGAAAGAGAGAAAGAGTCTCAAATAAATTCATTATGTTAATTGTTGCGATTGTATCAGAAATTCTTACCTCAATAATTAAACTGGAGCAGTCGACACCACGGCAATTAGTCGAGTCTGCACTGTGCACAAGTTATCACCTACATCGGGCTAAAGTAATTGTTTTTGCACGAAAATGCCAAATTGTAGGATAAATATCCCAACTTAATTTATACTTGAATTAAGAAGGACTATTTAAATATTTTTCACCGATCAGGGCATGCTCAGGAATAGCAGAATTTTATAATTCCAGACATTCTGAAAATGGACTGAACTCTATTGCCTACTTATGCCTTTTTTGTTCATGTTCAATTTACCTGCAGTCTAGGCTCTGACAGCATAGTTGCTACGACGGTTATACAAGTAGAACGTTATTTATGTTATTCACATTAAGTACAAATGTGAAAGAAAAAGAGGCGGCTTTCATTAAATAAATATTGTAATAAATGACTTGGCACAAGCCAGGAGTCGTCACATTGTACCGATTTGTCCCATTACAAGTGCTTCACTTGTCACGCGACAAAACCTATTCATTCACAATTTACACCCTTGAAAACTGTAACCAAGACAGTCGTAACTCCATCACACTCTTGCAGAAAAATTCAATTCTAAGTAACAGAAATAAGATTCAAATTGGTTTGGACTTCATGTAAGGTCTATTCTTGAATAATGAATTCAAAGTGATATCAAAGCAAACATAACGCCTTCGCAACCTACTCCCCCTGGTGAAGAAACAATAATTGAGAATAAATGGCCAACTTCACGCCACAATGGTTTGGAAAGATAAAAGGTAGAATTACACGGAAATTTCGAGGCGTGCGCCATTGTCGATGTCCTCTACTAGATAACAATTTGCACTTCGAGTGTGTAACGTATTGTTACGAACATTATAAATATATAATACAAAGGCTACCAGATGTGTGAAGAGGCCTTTGGAGTGCGGCGCAAGCTTTTGACAAAACCTACAATAGAATTAGGTTAAGCTTGTTCTGACTCGTGCTTCCAGTTTGACCGTTGACTGTGGTTCCTGAAAAAAAAAAGGAGCAAAACAATTTAATGACTTGTAAACGTTTTAAGATATCGTATATGAAGAACAATTTTAAGGCAGTTCTGATATAGCTATTCCTTTCTTGGTACTCTGGCAGATAAAACAATATAAATAGCCCCTTAATTATATGTAATACTTATTTTTTTCAAATTCATGCCATTGTCAGCCTTACAGAATAGAATAGAAAGCAAGTGACAGGATAAAGAAACTGCACAGACTATTCAAATTAACTTGATCGAAAGTAGACCGTCGTTGTACAATCCTGACAATGCACTTGTGGGGTAACAAATTCTTTCCGGTTGCATTGAATCACCCCCAGTCACCGCCAGAGGAAGTAACACTGCAATAACAGCAGTAAAACCATCATTCACTTGTAAAATATTTATGGTTCCACGTTTACAAAAATTACCGTATTAAACATAATAAATTGCCATAACAAAGCCTTTTACAACCATGATTTACAAGCGGCTGATTCTCAGTAGTTAGGTTACGTAAGAAATAATTATAAATATACAGCCTCAACAGGATATTTTACAAAACTTACACGTCATATTTATAAAGATGCTATCAACTCCGGACGTAACAGAAGTTTCAACAAAGTAAAAGGAATAAGAATGAGAACTCAATAAAAACACGCATACATTTATTATGAACCAAAGATGAAGATGTGCTTCCTCATTAACCTGGTCCAATCATCGGGGGCTCACGAGCTTGTTGTTATTAATTTATAGAAAGTCATCGTGCGGCCATTAGGCAAGATAACCATATTGATCAGACGGCCGATATTCAAGACTATGACCGCTGCTCCTGCTTTTGTATGTGATTGCCCTAATAATCACGTGCCGCTTGTTAGCGATGATCAGTGGCCGACTATTACCAACGATTGATTTTGTATCACCGCCGCCGATATCGTTAGATTTATAGCTTTCACAGTTCCTAATGGTGCAATTATGACCACAATTGACGTCGACACAGGAGTGGGTTTAGCTGTCGGTGCGGAACATCGCAGCAGTGGCATAAAGCGAGGAATCTTAACGAATAGGAAGTTGTTCATCATCGTCGGGAAATATAGGTGCAATTAAAACTAGCCAGACGATGTTAGATGTCTGTAATGAAGCGCCGAAATCGGAAGTCACTCGTTAATGTCACATGAAAACCCACCTATTACTGTTTTATCGGTAGGATCTTGATTATCTGAGTGGAGATCTTATGGATTAATTCTCTAACACCTCATTAGTGTCCAAGGAGGCACCGTTTACAAACCAAATGCAAATTTGATGAGTTGTGCTCGAGCATTCTCATCTAAAGGCTTTCACTGGGGCCAATCAACATCTATTAATGCCCTGTTTTAACCGAGTCTCCGATGGGTTTAAGAGCAAATAAATTTTGGATTTGGACGCTATTAGTTCGGCCGCTTTGTGTCAGTGGCGCAGACGTCGTATATTCCGGCGGTACTTTCGTCGGTATAACTTTTTATTCGGACACAAACGTCTTAATTAGGGATCAAACGGTTAACGTTATAAAATATTGTATCGGGTCATTTAGTTTCGGGAATCCATGATATTTATTATTTCTTAATTTAAGTAGAAGTTACGGTATATTTTTTGGTTTCTTTATGATCAAAAATAATCGAAAATGATACAGATTAAATATCAAACAGGAATGTAAAACAAAGAACCTGAACACAACAGAACTATATTCAGAATATAGAATAAAATATTCAGTCGTCGGTTTTTATATCAGATCATAATTCGCATATTCATAAAATGTTGCTTATAATTCGAATAAAAATTAACGAGACCATTAACAAATCAATGAAAGGGTTCCAATTAAGTAGCTGGGGTTATTATGTGGCGGTTGGTGAGTCGCGCCTCCTCTGATGACTATCACGAAATGAGATCTTGGACAGACTCCGTTACGTGTGATATCAGCGTGCGTACATTCATTAATGCATGCAGCGGATGTGCGGTACTTAAAATGGATTTTAAGTTTGAAAATGTACTACAGACAGTTGCAATGTTGATTTGAATAAAATTGTGAACATTAATGGGAATATTACCGTTTTTGAGCAAAACTTCTTTTTCTTTTGTTTTTATATCTAGACTACCGCAGCGTACGCATCTTTGAGAAGCCTTAGAAATGCGCAAAAAGATAATTAAGAAGGGCCGTTGGTTAAGAATTCATAATTATAATCCAGTCATTTTAGCTACCCACAGAGCTGGAAGTTGTAGGTATACCTAACATTTAAAATACTTAGGTACCTAAGACCAGATTATATATTTTTCTTAACTGCTTAATTCATGTTCATATGGTTCAAAATAGTACTGATCGCAATAACGATTTTATTCATCCAGCTTAATCCAGATAAGTTTTATTTTTATCACTTTTAATAAGTAGCTGATAGAAAAGAGAACTACACTGATGATTTTATCAATATAGACGATAAATATTTTATGTTAGCTCCCGTCGTCCGTTTTAGGCTTTAAACTGAATCTAATTGTATGTAGTTCCGTTCTTATTGCGCTGTGTATCCGTTAACGAATACCAATAATAAATTTAATTGGACTGATTCATTTTATATTAGCGCAATTTTTGCCCGCGGCTGGTTCCCGTTAATTCTGCTAGGCAGGAATGTATGGGAACCACAACGAGAAAATTCAATTAAATAATAAACAGATACATATAATTTTATTCTAACCACATAATCTTACCGGTAAACTAAACAGCAGTACAAATAGAAATATCTGGTTATGTTTGCCTGATATCATTTCATATTTGAAGCGATTTCATTTTAATATAGAAAAGATGTATGCAGATTAGAATATCACACATTTACTTTTTTAAAACAAATTATATTTCTTTAGGTTCGGGCAAACCCTCATGTAACACTTAGTGTTATAATCAAATCAATAAGTGAACACGATTATATCAGAATCTATGCGTGCGTTTAATAAAATCCAATCAAATGTTATGGCCCATACAAAATAATGTTATACATACTGTTTCGTCGTATAGGTTATGTTTTTCGATATTCTCTCTTCTCCTACGGGTATTCTGGTTGAATAATAATAGACATAATGACCTCTAATAGGCTTAATGGCTTGATTGGCGTCATAAAATCCGAAGGGTGAGGAAGACCGATCCAAAATTTCTAATGCTGGTCCCTACTTCATGTTTAAGATCAAATTAATTGAATTACCTTAATATCTACTTAATATGAGTGAAGGCTATTAATAAAGAATTGCATTTAACATACATATTCAACTAGAATAAACGCGTCATAAAATATAGCCGTTCTAAATATTTCTTTAAAAAATGTATTGCGAGAGTCATAAGTTGCATTAAGTAGAATCATATATCAGTGTTACCAGTACTAGTTAAGCCTGTTTAATAGGTAACATGTAATTTGCTTGCTAATTTTACACAAATAGATTCATAGTATCATAAATATTTGGTTTTAAATTTTTATGGTAAAAATTAAGTTCTTAAAGTCAGTTTTATGCTTGCCATAAATTTTAATACTAATTTTGCGGTGTATTTTACGGTAACGTTATAGGTTTTAATTCAGTTCTGAATCAATCATGGTCGGTGCATCAAAGGCGGCACCTGTGCCCCCCGTGCTGTTAAACAAATAAGAAAAAAAAAACGTTTTACTAAAACTATAAATATTAATAACGCGTTTCAAAACAGTTAAATGGATCAGCTAGTAGGGTGGCCATAGAATCCATCCAAGAGTGTAAAATAGTTTTCTGATTACCTAAATTAAAAAAAAAAACAAATAAATGGATAGTTTTATGATTCCATAAGTGCATGAATCCGATTCACAGCCAGAATTATATCTGGTATACTCGCACAAGTCTGTAACCAAATGTCAGTAGCTGAGGCAGCACGACTGACCATGATAATACAGATTGTCAGTTTGCTGCTTATAACGGGAAACAGTAAAAGTATTATTTTCTTACAAATTATTTTTTATAGAACTGAAGTTATGACTGATGAAGACTAACACTTCATTTGATACTATCCTGGAGGAGCCTTTATCATGGTCAACCTTGACATTGGTCGCGTCAATTTTGACGACGTTTCGCCAATTTAATATCACAGGTGAGGCGCAGGCTCGCCCACAAAATTAATCACTCCGCCTCTTTTTCGGACCTATTTGTTTTTAATCATCATATTTGTTCTGCTAGCCTTATAGTCCTGGCCGCTGATTAAGATTTTATTCATAAGTTTTACATTTTTTGCGCGAATCCTTAACCAAGTCAGTTTTTTGCTACATGATAAATATTTTTCGGGTTTCGTGAAGAGGGAATTTTTATATCCCCATATAGAGCTTAGACACGTGAACTGCTATTTTAATTATTAAAGAGATGTTTGTCTCCTGTTGAAATTTTTCTACTGATCATTATCAATTTCGAAATCACCCTATTATCTCCTATATTTAAAATCATACTATAAAGAATGTGCCTCACGTGAACAAGGTCCTTATATATCTGATTGACAATGTCATTATGGCGCTAGTCTATAAACAATGTTCAAAACACGGCGCTTTAAGGTTATGGCACATTATAGCGGCACCGCAACAGCATGGCTCCACACCAGCATTTAAGGTGTCATTCAATTTAGAGCATTAAATCGTGTATATTATAAGATATTTCGTAATGTCAATATAAAAAAGCCAACGGCGAGCAGTCAGCGTGCTTGCCGCTTCCACACAACTCGACTCGCCGCCCGCGTGCTGCAAGCGAGCGGTCCTCATGCGTACAGCGCGCCGACGGCGTGCTAATTGCGCGCCGACTCCGAGCCGGCAGCGAAACAACGTCATTGCGTCGTGTTCAATCATAACATCAATCATAATCGTCTTAAAATAATATTGAGTTTGCGGTGACAGCAAGCTTACACCTCGCGGCCGGCGCGCGGCCGGCGCGCCAACGGAGCACCAACGGCGCGCCGACGGCGAGCGGACAGCGCGTGGTTAGCGCGCTGACAGCTAGCCGTAGTCTTAATTCGAGGCGACGCCGTGCTGCTGCCGTGCTGTTGCCGTGCTGCTACAATGTGCCACAAGCTTTATAGGACAGCTGTCTCTGACCACAAGGACAAAAAGTGTCCAGATACGATCAGGTCGAATTACATTTGGCCACGGGTCCTGCGACGGTGGTGAACGAAAAAAATTCACATGAAAAAAAAGCAACGAATCTGCCGTCGCCGCCGCGGTGTAAACAACTCACTGTTTATGAGGAACTTATAGTTTTTATACTGAATGTATCCAGTATACTGTTTGCGTTAACGCTCTGCAAACAATTACCCACAAAGTTACCGAGGTACCCCTGATGTATGTATGATGGAGCCGCTTTGATACGCCGACCGTGTGGTCATTTGATATTTAGGCGGACATAAATAAAATTATCGACGATGTCAGAATTTTTCGACCAAGGCTATTTATTACTGTGTCCGAAGACGAACCGTCGATTTTAACGGTTTTGTAACCTTCGATACGAAACGTCTTAAAATGCACTGGGTATCGCGAAATAATACGAATCTAATATCGCCACCGCATTCGACCCGCGAACAATGCGCGTTTCTCTACGGCTTTTAAACATCAATAGGACTGTATTTAGATGATGTTTTTTCATCGTTCCTCGGTACTGTTCTCTTATTTGCCTTTTGTCAAGTTGTGGGCGCGACAAAGCCACAAACATACCCTGCTGTGTGCCCGAACAATTTTTTGCCGAAAATTTCGTATTTTATTTCGTTTATTGAATCTTTACTTGTAGAAAAAGTACATTTCGTACTTCGGGGCATGTAGAAAAAACTTTATAATGGAAGATGCACTATGATATATCGTCTCGTAGGTAGGTGCCTATTATGTTGAGGTGGATTTGTGGTCGTTGCTATGCCAGTGGACCTTCCGTCGACTGTCTATAGAAAATAAAATATTTGAGCTTTAAGGTTGAATTGGATATTCTGCGAAAAATAAATACCTAACAGATAACACATTCTCTTATTATAGTATTACATTTACTAGTATTATATGTCATATATTTTATATCTTTATTCAGAATTTTATGCACAACATTATCAATTGTAAAATCAAAAGTTGCCTCGATAATTGACATCGCTATTGTACATAACATGATAGGTAGTACTTTATATTGTTCCCTGCATATCTTAAGCACTAAGTCACATCTGAAAATAGGCATGACTTGATTGGCTAAGGCTTTCACGGTGCCTTTTGGTAGCGACTGCAGGGGCGTGCACAAAACGCTCCGGAACACGTGCAAGTTCGCACAATGAGAGTTTGCATTTCCGCCCGCCGTGCACTTCCTTTACTCAGATTTTACTTTTTATTAAGAACGCTTTTATTGCGCGGTCTGGACGCTTTTGTTCGGCCGCATTGTGTGCAGGACATTCAGCCACATAACGCATCGTAGGTTTCGATTTCGTTAATGATATCGGAAGATTTTAATCGCGGTTGAAATCGAAAGGAAATAATGAGGAACTACAAGAAAGCACACATCAAATTCGCTTTTCAATAGAACAATAGCTGCCATGTTTGATGTGATTCCGTTACGGGAACACTCCGGCATTTTAATCTTAAAACCGAAGACATGTTAAGAGTAGATTTAACACTTCTAATCTGTGTGACTAGCGCTCGTCAAGATAAGGTGCGCCACCATGAGGGCCATTTCTTGCTAAATTTATTTGCACTCCCATCTCAGGATTAAAACAAAAAGTCAAACACCATTATTCTTCACATGAAACAATACGGAACAAAAAATAGCACAAGTAAGTAGATCAGATAATACAAAGGGATGTTTGGGGTACGGAATGATAAATTGTTTTTGTTGCGAATAAACAACCTTTTGAAACTGCCTTGGCTGCGTGAACATAGAGTTTAAAATCGATTGTGACCGTTTTAATGTCCATCATTATTGTACGTAGAATTTCCTTGTGGTCAAACTCTGATTATTTTTATCTCCACTGTATCTCTAATGGTGTCAAAACGTATGTCCGTTCTCTGCGTGATACAGGAAGGTAGCTGCTGGTGGCATCTGCCCACACAAGGTGACGTCTTATTTTTCTCGAAATAAACCCATAAGGGTTGATATGTGACAAATTGGCATATTTACTGACTGCTAAACGCAGGAGGTCCAATTGTTAGAAGTAATAAGATTTTGACTGATTTTGCCACGTAGATAATAAGCATTCCAATAATAATTTGTGTGGGTGTTAGGGAGAATTCTTGGGCTGTAGAAATGACTGAGGCTGTTTCCGAAATATAGGTACTGGTTTATTCCAACGGATGATTTGTAACAAATTATATAATTAAACGGCGCGCGACGCGTACAATTTTCACAGCTGATCGGTAAGGTGTGTGAGCGGCCCGCGATCCTCGTACGTGGCTGCCCCCCGCGCCGCGCTGTCCCCCCTCCGATGCCATCGCCGGTGGCGCCTCCATCGACGTCGTTCCTATGTTCTAGAGGTTTCCGAACAGTGGGCTTTAAAGGTTAGTGTCAATGTTTCCGTGATCGGAAGTAATAAGTGACGTGGGTGTCCCTAGGGTCCTTTAATAGTGCAAAAAGTGACAATAATATTCCAATTTGCCCGAATAGGGGTAATACTAAAATTGCTATGTCATAAATATTTTAGTTCGGTAGCTCAACTCAATTTATTTTTTGTCTTTACCATGAGAATTTTGGTTACTTACTTATTTCCTACTTTAGAATTACTTACGTGAATAACTGTAGTCATAGTACGATACAATGTAACACGAAAAATTGAATTGACAAAGTGAACAAAACGAATTCACTGAGTGAAGTATTAATTCATTTTAAATGATTACCAAAAGCAAAACCTTACTTAAGAACAACAAACACAGTAAGTGGTACTCATAAAGACTTCTTCAGCGGCTACATTATTCATTAATGCTTGCTGTCGGATACATTCACCCCGAAGACAATACGCTTTTAAAGACGCCATATTTTTTAAGAATTATCAAATTAATTCAATTACCGCATAATAATATGATTTTGGTCGAATAACGTCTGCCATACTGCGTGTTGTGAGCCCAAATGAAAACAACCATAATTGTATGTGATGAAGAGAAACAATATCTACAGGGTTTTATAGCATTCATTTGTTATGATGTTGTTTTAAGGAATACGGTACCGATGTTACTTTATTTAATTGAATTGTTTATAATTTAACAATATCATTTTTGAAAGATGAAAAGTTTATCGCATGATTAGGTGCATTAGCGCATAATACTACATCGATTAAATTAATAAGGTAGTAAGGTGTATGTATTTTTTTAATATTCATCTGAACTGTTGTTGAATCATCTTTATTTTCGCAATGTGAACACTATTTTTGAAACGGGTCTATTGCTGCTCTGCTTTAAAACTTTATTTTATGTTAGAACCAAAGCTTTCTTTATTCCAACACTTAGGCAATAACAGACCAAACGACACTACCGACAGTTATCTGTCAGCATAAATCAGCATTTACCTAACAGTCTTGTCTTTGCCTTATTATCGGAAAGTCGACAACCGCGGCCTATTAGACCATACCACGTATGCTAACATTACCGTCCTAAAACTGTTCATTATACATAACAATATACATTGCACGTGTTTATTATCCGTATCTAGACATAACCGGTTTCTATCGATGCTTACATCTAACAAAAGATAGCATTGGCTAATGCCATTTATGAACAACTTATGTGTGACCAGTTCGTTAGCGACGTTGTGTCCAGATAAATATCTCTCCATACATCTTAGTTCGGACACCGCTTATTGAACACTGAACACTCTTTAAGTAAATAAGGCGTGAAAAAATTAACTGGCAATATTTTAAGGGGAGATTATAGTTCGGCCATTCAGAGAATGCGTTCCTGACACGTCGCGATTGAACTGACGACGTAACTTTGCAATGGCGTTGCAGTTACGATAAAAATATTTTTGCTGGTTGTTTACCGTTTTAACAATTGAGGAGCATTAAAACAACATTATTATATCAATAATCAATGAATGTAGTTACGTCGTCAGTTCAATCGCGACGTGTCAGGAACGCATTCTCTGAATGGCCGAACTATAAGTACGTGCAATTGAATAAGTTTCAATTAATGTTTTTTTTCCTCGAAGTACAGTTATATTAAGGGGTTCCTTACACTAGAAGCTTATGCCGTTAACTGAAGCTTTTAAGATCTTCTTAATGTAAGTGATATAATGATCTTTTTGCTCAAATACTAGTTCCATAAAATCTACAAAATATAATGTTTTTCAAAGCTTTAAAATTCTAAAATTAACTATAAGACGCTATTAAAAAATAGAGGTAGCTCTTAAGTACAGTAAGCAATATTTACAGTACAGTAACATGAGTAAACTACATGTATTTATATTATAACATGTACCAATGACATTAAGATATGTGTCGGAGGATGTAAGTGATGTTTCATTCGACGGATGGATATACCATGTTCCGCGTCGACTGAATCCAGTCTATCTTATTAATTAACCAATTGACATCTTATATTTCGTAATGTTACTTAACATCAATCAATATGTAAATAAAATAAAAAAATATTAAATGAAGTCGGCGTCCCCTTAATGCCTTTAAGAATTTAACTAGAAGCTGTATTGAAAATGTTTTCTTGATGTAAAATGTGGGGTTTCAAATTACTGATTGTTAGACAACGCTTAATAATGTCTATGGTTTTACTAATCTTAGATTAGCTATGGTACGGGTTTCTTGATAAGATGATGACTGAGGATAGAATTTTGCAGTGAAGTATTTATTTTACTTGTTTTCTTCTTTCTTTCTTTCAAAATAACGGTTTACGGATTGTGAGAAGTACTTCCACTTTATTTCGTTGTCGGTGAAAAATAGGCTGATCTTCTTACAGAACGGTGGCATAGAGTATTATCCAATTTAAAATGCTAATAGAACTTAAAATGTCTCCTCTACTTAAATCGAAACGAAGCTTAATGTTTAATGTATGCTCCATTTAAAATTCTAGAGTAATAAGATATAATGATAGATTCTCATGTAGTACAGTAAGTGTGTGCCGCGGGTTAGAATTTATGCTACGCCTCTGTCGAACCGAGTGGCATCGCGTGAAATCCTTGTAAAATCTACTAAAGACCAACCCGGTTCTGAACACAGGCCTACTGCGATACAAGGTTGTACACTCGCGCTTTATTTAAATGGCTCTTATTTGTATGTGCATAAAGGAGGTCGTGAGTGCATTTATTAGTTTGTAAGTACGTAATGCGTGTAATCAGCCCCTGATTGGCTTGAATTAATCGTACGGAGCATGCGTGACCGCTACCATTGCAGTCATGAGGCAGCTTATGAGAAGTTGTTCAAGACTGATGTGAATTAAAAATAATGGCGTCGTTAAAACTTATACTCCTGCGTGAAATAATAAACTCTAATGATTTTATTTGCTTTCGATGTATTTGTAATTGAATAAATGATGTTTTGATGTCTTTTAGCTTTAAGATAACGATGCAATCGTTTATTCGGCAGGGTTTCCGATTTTGATAATGTGAAAATTAAAATTAATTAATTCGCTTGCATTCATTAAGTTACACCTATTAATCAATGTTGTATCGTAGCTCAAAAAATAAATTTAATGTGAGTGACAGCGTGTGAAACTAATGCACTGAATAATTACATAACTCACACGTTTGAATCAATTACGCACATCAATTAGACTGGCTACTAGAATTTTAATATTTTCATCAAATTATTACTTTGTATTCAATTAAAAGTCTTAAAAGCTTTAATAAGCGTATTGGATTAGATCTTTTGTTGGTCGTAATATATGGTAATAAATCCATTAAAATAATAGCGGTGAGCGGCGGTCGGTTCGATTCGTCACCGTCATTACAAAGATCTCGGTGTAGCCTCTGTGAGACCACCAGTGTATCTACGTCACAAGTAGAAATATTAGAGAAATCATATGGAATTTGATGTTTTAGAACTTTTTCTCGTAAATTGTAGTAGTAATGGTACAGTTCAAGTAAATATCCAGTCTTAGTACCATACATGTCTTTGGTAATAATTGCATTTAAACCGGATTTTAGGTAATAAAAAAAGGTGCACTCCTACCTTTAGTTTAACAACGAAGCTGTGTCATATAAATCTCATGCGAATTTCAGCAATATGTATAGGAGCAGAATGTGAATGAAACACTTTACTCATTTATAAGACTAATAAAAAACAGTAATAAAAAGGGCTGTCCACTAAGTTACGTCGATTAGTTCCGACTCTTCCACACCAGTAGCCGTGATTGTCTCATTCGATATGCGACTACCGCCCATTAACCGATTGCTACTGATTGCCTCTAACATTCTCTATGGTTTGCCTCCGAGATGACATTGTTGTATTAACGACAATTATAACCATTACAATTTGTAACGGTCCATCAAATAATTAAAATAAGGCTCGAACAAACTTTGCTTGAAATATTTTAAAAAGATGTTATGTAATTTAACTGTTTGCTTCAAATTACATACATTTCCAGTATATTGCTAAAAGAAGACTTTAAATCAATAATTTGCGTTCCTCATACATTAACCATATGTAAGGCGTGGTGCGCTTTACACAGTACGCTTCAGTAATCGTTGCAAAACATCTCAATATTCACTCATTGAGCCTTAAAGAGTGGTTACGTCCAAAATCAATGGCACGGTGCCGGAACTACGCGTGCGATCAAGTTCCTAACCCTTAATTAAGGTGCCTCTGTCTTACACTTCCACTGACGTTGGTGGTCTCGCTTCATCGATACTTTTTCGGTACATTTTGTAGATCAATACTTTTTGGGAATCGAGTGATTGTACGTTCATTTGTCTGAAGTCGTAGACTGGGCTGGGACTGTTTAATCGAATATTTGATTATGCAGCCAAGAGGTTAACTATTCGATGGTTAATCTTGTTTCTGCATTTGCAATGAGACATATATGTATGTATTTTCTCTTTGTCATATTAATACTATCTTCTATATCAAGAACACTGAATAAAATAACTTTATGATCAGATACAAAAGACAAGTAGCCGCAGTTAATATATCGGCAATAATCTAAAACAACAAACCACGGTCTCGGTTCAGCAACTCGTGACTCGTGCCTTACCTCGATTTACGCAGTGAAATAGAAAATTTGTGAGAAAATTGATGCGGTCGATCTCAACCAGACAATGACCTGATACTCACAAATCGGTTTTTGAGTGTCACTGACATTTGCAGACGCCGACCTGACCGCTATATAGTGGCGTATGCCTTGCGTCTCGGCAATCCGGTCGCAGTAACCAGAAATTGTCTTCCGAACCGTGAAATTATTATAAATCACTAAAGAACTATACTGACGGCCCTATTTTTTGCCTATTTATTACTAGTCCTACCACTCCATCAAACAATCTAATGCTGATGAATGAAGAAACATGTCGTAAAATATTATTAAATTTCGTGGGGACGCCGATCCAGATAGCGTTATCTAAGTCGAAAAGAAAAAGATAACATATGAAACTGGATTTGAATTAGTATATCCTGAACGTTATCTCCGCATTTTGTTAATGTGGCTCTTTATCAAACTTAAAATCCAATAAAACATTTATAAAGTAAGCCGGGCTATACCGGCTACCTTTTAGAAATGAGCATTAACAAATTGCTTTTGGACAGATATTTTTGTAATGTTACTTGTTTGTGAATGGGTCTATCTCTAGTGATCAATTTATCGGCTCGTTAACGTCTTATAAATGTGACTGGATTACTCTGTGATTATAAAGCAGTATATCATGATGAGAGCACTGATTAACACTGTGGGAATATCTTTAAAATATTTTTAATAAACAACTACCCCGACTCATGCATTTTAATACAGGCGAGTCTCACACTGCTGCAGGATCGCGTGATTGCGGAAAAGCTTCTTGCACTACGATTACCTCGTATCTGATTTCTGCCTTATAATCGTACATTTCATCGCATAAGACCAGACTTCTGGGCGGTGCCAAACGTAATGAATGCCTACCAGTACCAACACCTTAGCGTTTAATATACTTTAAGTACCGTAGCGGTTCGAAACTGAACAGAACAAAGTGGTACATTATTAACAAATTTTGAACCGCACACATTAAACCTAATAACCGTGAAAGGGGAAATTGGCTACAAATACTTGATGATTGTTAGTTATCGCGGGGAAGCGCCTATGACATACAATGCGTTGATCAGAATATACAATTACAGTCCTGTTTTGGAACTGGTTGAAGTAATGTTCCCTTTGATGTAAGCAAGTATCTTCCGTATCTTCAGGCCAATTTTCGTGAGCTACGTGACAAGAACTCTTAAGTAGCAAGAATTATTGCCATATTCGCAAGTAATAGCGCCAATTATATTGCATTTAAAAACATATACCGTTGTAACAAATTACACATGCAAAACAAGCAATTAAAATTTAGCTCAATTAGTAGCTAGATAATATTAACTGACTATTGGGCATATAATTGCCTTGTAAAGTAATTCACATCGGTATTGTTGCATAACGAGCCCTGTCTCGCGTAGACGGGTTGCGTTGACAGCAGCGGACCACCGGAGGCGAACACCGTTTTTTGAATAAACCATCGTTAGAGTCGATCTGGATGACATGTTACCTCTGCCGAGGTTTTCCTGGACAATTGCGAGCGTGTCTGTACTTATGGTGTATGTAAATTGTGCGTCTCTAAGTTTAGTCACCCTGTATTTCACGCACGTATATTCCAAGTGAGTGTGAGTGAATGTTAAAAAGGTAAATAAAAGTATATTCGGGTATCAAACACTTTTAAAATTTAAAATAGTTATCATTGCTTTGACAGCTGTCCAGATCACACGCGCCGATAAAATTAAATTGATTGTGGATATTGTTGATGTTAGAGGTAATCTAGAGCGCATTATGAGAGGTCAGTTCACTGTTGACTGACACCAATAGTATCATAATTTCTTCCGTTTATTGATAAGTAATGTTTACTGTCACTCACCACCTGGACAGGGCGATGAACTCAATTCAAGTTTCCATTTTGATCTCTCCAAAATTATCAACCAAAATTGGTAACGTAAACACATAATCGGTGTCACCAAATATCTTACATTTCGAGGGGATTCAGTAATAACGGATGATCATTATTTTAGAGTTCTATATGGCTTTATTGGCAACAAGTGTAAATGATCGTCGACGTTTGCGATGGGTCTATATATCACTGATGGTGAAGCGTTTTTGTGGCGAACAAGTCCTCACGGCGATTTTATGTGGTTTAATTCGATCGAAGCAAGTGGTTGTATCGGCCCTAATTATTTGAATAGCGCGACACGTCGGCCCTTTGACTAAAGCCGATAACTTGTTTGAACAGGGAATATTATAGAGAAACTCCGTTATGTTCTAAAACAAGACCCTGCGATTGTGCCTTGTACAAAAGTTATACAAAGTACAAAAAATTCTGCAAAGCGTGGCTCGATTTAAAAAAGGCGAAATGCGCTTACTGCATACTTAAGTGTAGCTCTAAATGGTGTGACTGATGCCTGTAACGAGTATGATAATATAATATTAAATAATTTACGTAAATGCATGAAATTGAAAATTTTGCGTGGCATGCAGCTCGCGTTACTTTTCATTTCATGACTGAGCGACAGAAATTAAAGTTACATTTATTTTATTTATATAACAAAAATGTGGGCGTTGATTTTTTATACACATTATTCACAAAAAAATATTATATGAACGCGACTCCACAGCTTCAAACAACTTATAAGTTTTTATGTTGCAAGTGCAGCGCCATTAGACATGAAATTATAATAACAACCATTGACTAATGTTTGAACTTCTGCTTTTTATTGTATTAATCGTTATATACGATTTGTTAAAATAAATTATTAATGAACTCGTCCATAAAAACATTAGGTTCGTTATAAAGAACGTAAAGAATTTGAAGGTCGCATTTTTGGGTGTGGCAATTAAATGCAAAGTTTAAGGGTGGCCTTTGTGAAAGCGGTGACATGACACCCTGTGACGTAACTGTTATTTTTATAGGAATTTCGGTGGAGCTATTCGAGATATTTTAGATAAAACTACCTGCTACTGAGTTCCAATTCATTAAAGGCCATTAATGAGGTTTATTGCGGACCCTGAATTTATGGCACCTCTATGCCGACTGATTAATTAAATAGTCATTGAATAGGACATTATCTGTGGACATTACAGTTTGTGCGTCCCGTTCGGAATCCAGTATTTTTATTGAATCGCAGCTTCAACAAATTCAAAGGAGATCGGCGTGTTTGAAACTATCTTTAGAATTTAAACAAAAAGTGCGTATTACCTAATTGTCATTCATCTGCAGTCCCACCGTTTATGTCGTTATGTGCTATAATATTTGTTGAAACGATCTTTTATATTATATTTATTTTATAGACTTTTATATTTTTATTGTACTTGAATAATATTTCAAAACCACATTAAGATACTTCAGAACATGCTTGCACCATAACATCAAAATTCAGAAAAGGGCAGAAAAATACACCGACCAACTGTAGAGGCACTTGAACTTGATCGATATTCCGAAATAGCAGCATGTTGTGCGTACGCGCCGCCAAGGGATTTAGGTCACACGCATATTGGCGGCAACGTAACACTACCGGCCAAGGCCAGGGGTCCTTTGAGCCCTTGGAAACACTTGGCTCGAATATTTTGAAATATTTTTTTTTTATTTAGAACTTTTTCTATGGCCAGTTCTTTTTTTTTAATACTCTTCATAACTTTGCTATAACTATGTGTATATGTTTATTTTTTGGTAACAGATAGGCAATTGTTTCAGTAAAGAGGGAAAAAGACGGGTAATATTCTTTTATGGTGCTTAACTCATATTGGTAGCGGAGAAACGGAAAGTGGGGGTCAAATACATTTTGGCAATATTTACGGTCCCATTGTTTCCCAAAAGTTTAAAATAATTTAGTGGATACTGAGTTTCAATAACTTCTGAAATAGGCTTTTACAAATATTTATGGTGAGTGCAATTTATCAATATCAAATATGACAAATGGATTCAGGAATTTATTGTTCTGATTCTCACTTCAGATATGATCATATTTTGTAAGAATATCTGTAACTTTATATTCTTATTTATACTAAAGAATTTTTATTTGTATTGTAATTATTTCAACCTAAATTGTATTAAAATAAAAACAATAAAACCTGAACGAAATCAAGTGTAACTATTTCATAATTTCCATCACATCCAAGCAATCTGTTCTGGGCAAGTGGTCACCAGCGCTGGCAGCTGCTCAGGCTGCGCGCGCGACAGTCGCGTGCCTCGTAAACGCACGAGCGGAGCCGAGCGCGCACGAGACACCGTCGCCGCGCGCCGAACGCCGACGCCAAAGTTTGCGGGGCGGCGCGGGCGCAGTGTTTGATGCTGCCGCGATATTACGTGACTCGAGTCGGAGTTGGAGGTTCAGGATTTTTTGGGATTATATTTTGTGTGGTATACTTAAATGGGAAGAATTTGGACGATATTTGGATTTAGGTACGAAAAAGGAAGTTGTATCAAATTTTAAATGTGAAGGTATACCTAATTACAAAAAAATGATGGCAGCAATTACGACTTGACAATAAATTCAAAATTAAAATTCCACATATGATAATGACTATACAAACTGACGTAGGAACTAGGTATGCAACAAGACAGACAAGATAATGAGAAACAAGTTTGTTGCAAACGGATGCGCCAGCGCATAATAACCACCAATTAATACTTAAGAAAATTAACTAGAGTGAACGACAAAGCAATTCGCAAATCCACAGGTGTGTTCGTCAAGTTCCTGTCATATCTAGCAGATCTCGTCTTGTATAGAACTTAAACAAGTTCCAACAATTAGTACCCCGACGGAAATATCCACCCATAATGGTTCGTGCTTCCCTTCCATTATCAAAAATTACTATTGCAATTTGATTTCGATGGGCGGGCACGGAGACGTGATCCAGTTGCAGTACCAATTGTCTTTTTCAAATTAAATGCACCAAAGTATGCTTAGGCCCCCCATTTCGTGAATAACGAGTGCTATGTTATTATTTTTCTTTTGCAAAATGTAACCTGAGTTGGGGCACGTGTGGAAAAGTACCTTTTGTTATTTTAAATTTTGCAACGTCCTAAGTGTTTGTATGTTCGAACCTGCGTAGATAATTTTATTTTTTATTTCAAAGACATGAAGCATTGCCATTCCCAAGTTATGGATGTCAATTGAATGAGTGATAATTTATAGAAAAGTAATTGAACAGTTGCTTGTTTGTTTTAGTTAGAGTTACAACTTCGACAAATACAACTATAAATAATGGAAGTGTGAATTTTAGATTAACTTCTGTAAGATGGTGATAATAAGAAAACACGGAGTGTATCAGCTGCTTATCGTTCTGAGCAATTCTGAGCTAACTAAGAGAAACAGGTTCTTCTGGTGGTTGAAATCGATGGGATACTAACATTACCAACTAGTAGTTATTTGTGTTTCTATACTCTGCGGCTAGGCGTAATTCTTCGTGGGACTTCACAGTCCCGTTATTCATATAACAAAACCTACGCATTGAATTCCTAAGTCAAAAATAGAGTACTAGGAATCTTTATCTACACCTAGATAATAATCTTATTCGTTCTATCATGACTGTATATCAGTAGTCCTTCTTCAGTCGTAAAATAAATGTAGTATCTAATTATTTTCATCAATTAGTCTTTAGTATCTGTTTTTTAGTATATTAGTAAAGTTACGAGAGGTACTGTATCTACGTAAGTCTGTAAAGTACGGCGCATAAATCACGCTTGTTCATTTACGCTTATTAGCAGCATGCGCCTAAAATAGGAATATTTTATCGTATAAATTAGTCGGAGGTATGCCTAGATTTATTAGTGCAATTTTGATTCTATTCTTAGCAACTTGCTACAATCTGTTATAGCCAATTTTGGCCTATTTGCCTGGTTTTGTTATTTATAACTTATGCAGTATATTCTTGTGATGTGGTTTTATGAAGCGAGGAATAAAAATCATATGTAGTATCTTTATAAAAATGTATTTAATTACAGACAACAACCGATGGGTTGAATACTGGTATTTTTTATAACTATTTCATATAAATCTTATAATATTAGGAATCTGTCTTATGGTGCTAACTTATCTATATACACTACAAGTCTTTGTCTCAAGATTTTCAAAATTCTTATTTTACAAAATGTACGAACTGAAATACAAAACAAGGTACTCAGTTTCGTTTCAAAATCTGAACATAAACTAAACTTAAAGACTAATGACTAGATAACAATTATGAACAATTGTAAATCTTAAATACTAAACTGGAAGTAGTAATACGTAAGGCTACGCTAAGGCACAGCGTTGTGTGAATCACTTACATAATAACTAAATGCTTAAGTGGAGCAAATAAATGATCAATTCAGTCTTCTTAGTGCTATTCCGTCGATGTGGGAAATGCAGTGGGGGTATTCGTTCGGTGTGCCGTCGCTCGGCGGAATGCATCGATGGGGTCGTTACAGTCCACCATTATCCCCTCTCATTAGGAATATACTGATTGCGCTTAATTAGAGGTTCTCTCGGAGCCCTCGCGCTCCGATGCTCGGGTCCCTCTTGAGGATTACTCGTTTTTTCATAATCACCAAGCCGCTGATTGGCCGCACTTTGATCACCGCAATGTACGGTTCCTGGGAAAAAGGAAAAGCATATTTGAAATGTTTGAAGTAAAAAGTAAATAAGTATTGGCAATAACAGGTAATCTAAGTTCTGAATGCTGGCTATCGAGCTTCGTGACGCTATACAATTCCCATGAACAGTGCTCGTATCGCCATATGTTTGCATAGAGCTTAGCAAATATTGTAACACGTGTGCTTCGCTCGCCGCCCTTCTATTTCCTCTTGAGATTTCGTCTTCCGGTACAATAAATTAATAGTCGACGAAGCGTCTCAAAACGTTTTTTGCGCATTCAATCTTGTTTTTAGTCACGGCGCTACCGGTTCTGCTTAATCTATTAGGATGGACCATATGGCGATTTTTGGCAAAACACTCTCGCTGACCGGGCGATACGCATTAACTTGAGAGTTATCAAGAAAAAGCAACATGTTTCCACTTGGGAACAGGAGTCATCTGTTATTAGAATAGGCTACTTATTATTAGAATAGATCACTTTTATGTGCAATTTTCCCACTACATGCGGGGCGAACCACAAGATTGTTAGAAGTAATTGCTGTTCGGCTATTGAAGCAAATAAGAAGGTGGAATGCGGGTCGCTACTATCTTTTACAACTTGAAATAGAAAAGTCTACCTTGGATCATAAAAAATGTTACCTAGCTTCGAGCTTTTATAAAGCGACATATTTTAACATTCGCCATTGTTGCAGACGTGCCATTGTGTCCTTCTAATTCTACAATGAAAAGATAAAGTCTATCGTACGGTTCAATGCTCAGTCATAATGGTTGATGTGTTTACTTTTTGCTTAGGATGAAGGTGAATCTTCATTCAAATTGTGCAATATAAAAGACGCGGTCCCTAAAGCAACCGTGGCTAACGTATCAGGGTAAAAAATATTATAAACCGTAACTACCTGACTCTATGCGAAGTTTGCTAGCGTGAATAAATCTATATTTATTTTTTGCTCTTAAAATTATGATAAGCTTAAAACGTTTACCTACCAAACTAGCTTTAACAAATGAGCGACTAATAAAAAATGATAACTTTGAAGCTTATATTAACAAATGGCGCGACGAAAGCAAACACAGTGATAAGACTATCATGATCAAAACTTTGAAGGTTAAGTTAACACACTTAGGATTCATTCATAAATTATCGTGTTTTATAATCTCAAAGAAAATATAGGTTTCCATCCCATGGTGATAAAATATAGGTTTCTAGCACACAGATTTAACTTTAAAAAATTAAAATGAAAAGTAATCAAAGTTGTAGACTCACCTCCATTCACTGTTGTTGCCACCACGATATGACGTCTAGGAGCTCTTCATCTTCCGGACTCATGGGCTCGTAGGAGTCGTACGCGTCGTGACAGCTCGGGCCCGCTGAGCTCTCCGACACAAAGGAAGGTGCTGGTGAGTGAGACTCTTCGGAGAGTGGTGGCGTGTGCGGCCCGCTAGACGTCAGGACGATTCCTGACTGCGTGTCGGAGCAACCCTCATCGCTCTCCTCCAATAACCGCTTCAAGCTTTTGATGTACTCCACCGCCAGTCTCAAAGTATCCACTTTGCTCAACTTTCTTGAAGATCCCCTTCCTCCAGCCAGGGCGGCGGAGACAGCTGACGGAATGTGTTGACGTAGTGCCGCAAAACCATTGTTTACTTGTTTCACTCTATTCCGCTCCCTAGCGTTCCTGCGTGCTACGGAGGCAGGCTGGGTCGGGTACGGCTGATGAAGATAAGACTTCTTCTTGCAGCGGTTAGGGTCCACTGGAGCAGGTGCTAGTCTCCGAGGAGCCTGGGATTGGAGGTGCGTCAGTTTCTGATCAACACCGAGATTTTGGTACGTGTGAATAGCCGCCATCGGCATCGCGATTGTACGAGTGAACTAGGAGTGTGTATCGAGAGAGCACTTGTCTGTGCCGCGCGGAGGTCGCCGGTGGATTGGCGGAGGTGGCGCGCACCCCCGATGCTAAGTAGCGCGCGCGCCGGCGGGCGGGGAGGGGGGCGAAGGGCCGGCGCGCGCGCGGCACGCGCCCCACCGCCCGCGCGCTACTTGTTGCGCTGATCACAATACGCCGGCGCTTATTATGCCATAGAGCGGTAAGCTCGCGCCGCTATTGTTGCACGTCGTTGCGCGTAATTATCCCGTCCATTACCATGTTCGGAAGACGAGCTCTGTTCACGTCGTCTATTTAGAAGTCGTTATAGAGAATAGACGCTGTAAACCGATCGGAGACGATATTGCGTTATTAATACTGTCTCGGAGGTTTTGTTTTATTAAATGAACCATGTAAACTTTTTGGGATACCGTAAGTGCATTGCATAAAAATATTGAGTGCATAATGTTTATTCAATTACAATTTTATTATTAAGAGTAAACATATATTTTGGTTAATAGCGTCATCTTAATTTGCAGAAATAGGTACAAGTACCAGTCGTAGTTAGTAGTTTCGTAACTACTACGTAACATCTACGGCGTAGCACTTAACTACTACGGTGTTAGCAAACCGTTTGAGTTGATTTTCTGAAAACATATTTGTACTAAATGACGTTGTCGTTTGGTGGGTGAGTGCAATGCGTGGGCAGGTGCAGTGATGCACTGATGACGTTCACGCGTAACCTAGCCCAGTGAGTCGCCAATGGCACTTTATTTGATGGCTTACTCTCATTATAATGTTAGATCTTTTGATATTTATAGTTTACAAGCCGCTCTTTAAGTTCTTAGCCGGCACTGAGATAGATTAGAATACAAAGTTGTAAGATTATTAGCTGTATTTTTCTCTTTACGACTTAGTACAATGGTTTTGTAATAATCGTTACTAATGCACAAACTAAGCGGTATATAAAAAAAAAAAAACATTGAATAATTATAGGCACTGAATCCATAATGCTTTCAGTGCACATATCAAGTTCTATGCAAGAGTTCATTAGTGATCTTCTATTTAATTAGCCTTAAACTCAGAACTTAAGTCATTACCATTTTTTTTCCTTAAACCATCAAAGTAAAAAAAACTGATTTCTCTATTGCCATGTGAATCTCTCACGCGCGTGTGAACTGATCTCAGCGTCGGCAGATCGCGGCAGGTGTACGCGCGACACTGACCGACTCCTGCGTCACCTGTATGTAAAACGCACCCTATTTTTGTGGCCGCAAGTGTATGAACATTTGAGGAGAATTTTGCAGTTTTCACTATAGTCCTGTGAATTTGCCGTCCCATCGGGCTATGAGAGTGAAGAAATAGTGAATGCACTGGTGTCTAAGCAAATGCTTGTGTACTAAAGGTACGTCCTGCGCAGTTGGTTAATCCTCTTACATGAAAACAGCCACCGTAGCCGATAATCATCATCACCATTTGTGAAAAATGTTGCAGTTTTCACTATAGTGATGTGAATCTCTCACGCGTGTGTGAACTGATCTCAGCGTCGGCAGATCGTGGCAGGTGTACGCGCGACACTGACCGACTCCTGCGTCACCTGTATGTAACGCGCCCTATTTTTGTGGCTACTAGTGTATGAAATCAAGTAACGATGCAACTTTTCTAAGTTTTGTATGTATTTTCTAAGTATATCTTAGACACCAATAGCCGATAAAAAGGTGAAGGAAAACATCTCGAGAAAACATGGACTATATAGTCTGAAATCACCAACCCGCATTGAGCAAGCGTGGTGATTAATGCTCAGTAAAAAAAGGCAGTTACAGTCAGTGTATGAATATTTGTGGAAAATTTTGTAGTTTTCACTACAGTCATGTGAATCTCTCACGCGCGTGTGAACTGATCTCAGCGTCGGCAGATCGCGGCAGGTATACGCGCGACACTGACCGACTCCTACGTCACCTGTATGTAACGCACCCTATTTTTGTGGCCGCAAGTGTAAGGATATTTGTGGAAAAATCACGGTTGTTTTGTGATTCAAATTTTTGTTTGAGTGTTAGATTAAACACTAAATGAAAAAAAAAAGGTATGTAGGACATTATCAGTAATTTATATTTAAATTAAAGTTTAAGTAAATAGGTTTATGACAACCAACTTTGAAATGGAATAAATGCGAAATATAGTTTGGCGTAGTTAGAATTAAAACGTGTTGATGTTTTAATTTATATTTGGCATGCGAATAGAATAAGCGCGGTACGTACCGATGCTTACTTACAAGACAATTCTATTATTACATCTGGAAAGATAATTACTATAAATAGATATTTCAATGTGATGCCAATATAAGAATATGGTAATCAAAATGCTTACGGCTTTATTAAATAGACACTGGTTTGGTTATTTAAATAAGCAATGAATATCAATTTCTTAAGACATTAACAGTCTAAACATAAATGAAATAGAATCATGTGCAAAGAATTATTTATTGTTACTCATTAGATGGGAACAAGACTAAGAGTTTTCTTATAAATATTCATAATAATATACCCTGGCGGAGTTATTGTATCGATTTATCTTCTGTACATGTTAATGGTTCTTAACTTTCTACACCATTAAGAAGCTGTAGTTGTCAGGGTATTTATTCAGTACTCAAAATTATTACATTACTGGAATGACTTTATCAGCGAAAAATTAAAAATTAAAAATGTCATTCAAAATGTGCTACAATCTGCATCAACTATTCTAAAATAAAGTCACTGAAAAATAACTATATACATAAATTATCTAAAGTCTCATAAGCAACAAACTCAAAACCAAAATCAGACTACAAACGGCATACCTGCCTACTCGTAGAATATTGCTCATTCACGCACACATACATACACATTCCAAACTGCCGCATACACAAAACCACCCTTAATTTAGCTCAGTCATGACATCTATACTCAACCCTTAGACTATCGGAAACTAGAATCGATACTCGCTCTAAGCATGGAACATTTCTATAAAAGGTTCGCAGATGGCGTTAGATCGACGCACGCGCCGCCGGGGTAGTTTATAAGGGTGGGTTAGAAGTGAACGAATAGACGTATTTTCATGTTCGGCTGTGTAGATGGCGTGAATTAAAAAAGTATAAAAATCTATTAGAATAGAAGTTTGTTTATTGGAATTCGTAGCGACGATCGTAGTAATAAATAATTACTATAAATAATAATCGTAAATTAAAACTTTTTGTTTCTATCTCATGTTGACTTCTGTGTCCCATCAAAAATAAAAAAAAATATACATAAAAATCCCATGAAACTTCAAATGGAATTAGTAATTAACCAAATAAACGTGCTACGAAACGCTACGAAAATAACTATGTATCGTAGAACTTTCTCTAGTACGCAATTAACATTTATTGATACGGTAGCTAAAAGCCAATTACATCAAGTAACAGGGGACGGCGCAATCTTCACACCTAAACTCACACAAATGATGCTATTAATTAAAAAATATAATAAACTTCTCCCCGCAAAGCTTATTATCTCCCTTTTAATTACTCCCGTCCTCAGTAAAGTCTTCGATAACATCGACGCCCGATTTTACGAGCGAAGTAACCGATGAAGATATACAAAATCACTGTAGTTGGCTTGTGTCTACTTAATTAAGAATTTCGTAATTGAAATCAAATCGTGGGAATGTTGAAATCAATTTTCCGTTCTCGTCAACACGTCGTAGACGCGTAGATGTTGTTAATGCTGTATGTGATAGCTTTCTTTATATTTTTAATTTGTATATCTGTAAATTGACGTTAGCCCTTATTGTTATTTATTCTATAGAGATTAAAAAGTTAATACTACATTTTCATCCTTCTTCTCGTAACAAGCGTGCAATGAATTGTACTTTAACGATGACGATCTAATTTTTTCTGATTGCTGTCAAAGATGACATATAACTCGTAATTAAGACAATAATGCAAAATTTATCTTGATCGATATAAGTAATTTAATTGGATTATAAAGCCTTTGACTTAATGGATTGAGAAAGGCGGCCTACCACTTTGATTGGAAGCAACTTGGTACACTCGCGTTTTTGCCGATACCAGACATTTTAAATAGGCCTGCGCCGTAATTATGCTGTCATTTCGCAAATTTATTTACATTTTTAATAACCGCATCGGTTTCACGAATTAATTATATTCAGCGTCAGAAAAGCGTTATTAAAATAATTTATATCGATCGTACCTACGCAGGTACGGACGTGGCCGTGTAAATAGTTATTTAATGCATTATTCGATAAATTATACAGTCAGCTAAAGTTACATCGCAGTTTTAGCCGGAGCTACATGCAATACAAATGATAATACCACGTCGCGCGACACAGACAGATTCTGATTGTCATCAAAACAAACGTTGTCCGACTCTTTCTCTCGGTAAATAACTTTGGGTTAGCGGCAATAACTTCTCTAGACGCGCGTAGGCCTATCATTTACGAAATAACAATCGCAAATAAAATGCTACGCGCGTGCGCGGGGTATTAGCGGTGTTGCGCGCAAACATCGCGGTCGGGTGTGTAATTTCACGTGCGCTGACACGGAGGCTGTTCGGCGCGATCGCCATACCACAATATATCACATGCTCGCGTACGCCGCCACACTGTATAATTCGTGTAATTTATAGTAGTCCGTCGACTAGTAGCGAGCGGCCGACACGGTTAATAGCACGTAACCACGCGACAGACGCATTCGTGTGCTCTGCCACGGAGCAGCGCCGCGGGCACACCCGCCGCCGACCGATGCCCGTTCCATTAAACGCACCTACATCATAGTCCTGCGTTACTCTAGCCTAGACCGCGCATCACCACCCATTACAATAAATTATTATATCTCTTAACCCGCCTAATAGCTGTCTTCAGACGTATCACGTACATTGTTGTACTCATTCTCACGTCCTTAGTAGATCATTCGTCCAACAGTAAACCACTTTGTGCTGTCAATATTTTTTTATTTAATAACATAAACGGTTGTAGTTTGTTACTAATAGAGAATAGTTTCATACTTAATTATGCATAAACGATGGCTAGCGAACAATAAACGTCACTTTAATATTATTAATATTGCAATAAATTTTAAGTGGTGACTGTACCGCGCTTGGGTACCGAGTGTATTTAAACAACGAGCCGTTTTATTTATCCCTGTAGTGTACAGTTCGCACACTATAGTGTTGAAGTCTTTTTTCAGTTCATCTGTGGCGATTATTCATTTATCAAACAAATGGCGGAGCTTCATCAAACGAATATCTTTCCGATCTTGCGGTGGGATCGTGTATATTATTAATTATGAACATATAGTGAAGCGCCGATTGGAATAGACAGGCTGTACATATTTACTTGCTGAATGGTATATGTTGGTTGTACACTGTAAATTAAACCAAATGAAAGTAAAGAAATGATGCTCGTTTAATGTGTACATATCATGCTTGTTGCACCAACATGGGGTGTTGATACTGCTTCAGGCCACATGTACTTATAATGATCTGGTCTTAAAAATGCAGCGGCGTATAAGTAACGCCAGCATCCAGCAGCATTATTTACTGATGTCTAAGTATCTCAGCTTACTCTTATAGCTTGCGTGACTTGCTACCATAAATTACACTCTAATTTATTAATATCAATCATTAAATAAAAAATATTGTACAAACGTTACGTATTTTGTTTGACTGAAATTACGTCAGTGAAATTGTCGAAATAATGACAGAAAATAAGTTAATCGCATAAAAATGTCGTCGAGTTGCTTTCGATGTGTTTCTTGCTCCAAAATTGACGGCAAAGACGTTTAAATTAGAGGGCGCAAAACAATTATCAATATTTAGCGTGTTACTCTAATTGTGGTCTGTGGTCAAATGCCTGCGGCGGTGAATACGTCAGACGGAACACGTGTACATAATCGCAGGAACAACTTATTAATTAATCATTTCGCTTAATTAAAACGAGATTAACATAATGATTATCGCTTGGATTAAAAGGTAAATTACTTCTTAACATATGTTTGGGCGTTCACGATGTTGTATTAATTATACTATTTTTTTGTTTTGTAAGGAATGTTAACATGATATAGTGCTCCTTACTGCGAGGTAAATAAATGGCATTACCATTTACCATTACGCAGGGAAGACTTTGTATTTGTCAGCACAAGAATTTTCAGACTATTTCTGGTAAGTAATTCATTTGACATTATGTTAATAAGGCTTGAATTCAAATTTAAAGAATACCATAAGTAACCATTTATCAACATTATAATGAAAAAAAAAATGTCATAACCAATTTCGACGACGTCTCCCAAACTAAACGTGTGCCTGTACTTGAGGCAGAGTTATTATGAACGACGACATAAAATAACTGACCACCGTAATAACACACTTTTACAGTTATCTTATAAAACGTGTAACGTAAACCGTCAATAGATTCAAATTCATCCCACTAAACAACTCAGCAACATGCTTCATCAACATTAAACAAATACCATAAATTCATTTATTCACACTGAATTCTTATGTCTTATTTTCTGTTAAAGTAGAGGTAGAATGCAAATCTTAGCTTAGGTATTTATAAAAGACTGGAACTTGAAAAAAACTATAGTGAAACTAATATCTAAAATGTAGTTTAAAGTTTTATCTTAAAATTACACAAATTAAACAATTTACATAAACGATAAATATCTTATAAAAATTATCATGGCACATTTATAACAACCTCTACAAAAATCACTGAATATACTTAAATGTTTGGCATATTGAAGGCCAAGTGATGTCTACGTAACATTAACTTACTTACGAAGTATTAAAACAAATAATAACCAACACAACAAAATTAATCACACAGCTATTTGTAAACACCTTACAACTTACTTGATCACAACTTTTCCCCTAACCATATAAATAAGTAAGCTTTAAGTTTATTCTAAGTAAAATTTCTAAACACCACAACTTTTCCTCTAACCATATAACTAAGTAAGTTCTAAGTGACTTCTAAGTTTATTCTAAGTAGAAGCCAGGTACCGTTACGGGCGTATCTATGCTTACCTATTGTTGAATGCAGGCAGGCCATTGGCTGTGTTTCGGAGTCTTGGGACCCGCTCCTCCAATCAGAGCAAAGAGGCTTCGCCTAGCAATGGATTTGCGTTGGCGGTAGTACGCATGCGTCCGTAGGTATTTAGGAGGTAATTAAGTTGCAGTTACGAGTCTTGTTGGAATAAGATAGGTCTAGGTAGATGAATCTTGCTTGTGAATCGAATTGGTGTGATTTGAATAGGGTTACTTATAAGATTTGTGAGATCGTTCTAATTGAGATAGTCTACTTGGAAAACTCTGTTAGAATTTTGGCAAGCCGTTTTTAGTTAGTTAGATTAAATGGGCATTTTCACTTGAATTTGATTGATATTGAACGTGATCTTATAATAATTATTTTTTAAGTATTTTAAGGAAACGCAAAACCTAGAATTGTTGCCTTTCATCTATCACAAACATTGAAGATCACATCATAATGTAGGATGAAGGAATACACATGATTTTTTTTTGTATTCTTAAAAATTACTAAATATGTCCCCAACAATGTTGATATAAGACATATAAAAAAATGAATTCTAACTCTTTTGAATGCGTTTTGAATTTTGAACTTTTTAATGCAAAAAAATATTCCCATAAAATTATTGACCTTTCCAAAACAAAAACACATCACACACTTATAATTTACCGCATCATTACACCTTCTACAAAACGAAAAACAAACGACTACGCAGAAGCGACATCCCATTCAGACCAACGTGTTCCAATTTCAATTCACGTCACATTGACAATCAGCTTCCGAATACCCGAATACTCGAATACGCGACACTATGGGGACAAGGCGGAACTTTTACTTTCGTGAAAAAATAGTTCTGCGTTTACTCACGTAGGCACAATTTCCCCGTCATTAAAGGAACGTGACTTAATCTGTGACGGGAGGCGCCAGATTTTTATTGTCTTTTGGGTGGTTGTGGCGCGTGGACGGTTTATTGATGAGGCGTTATTTCGTGTGAAGACGGTTTATGTGTTATATCTGAAGATTGTGAAGATCAGATAGTAAAGATCAAATAAAAAAAAAATGTTTCCAAGTAAATATTAAAAAGTCTTAATTGAGCTACATGTTTGAGCTGGTTTTAGTATGCAGAAAGTATTTTTATTAAAATTAAATCGAAGCGATAAACTCATATATACTCGTTTAGCCCATCAAAAGACATCAACGAACGTCAGTTGTTTGAAATTTTTTATATTTTCTACAAACAAACAGTCAAACTAAAAAGTTAATTGCAATAACTAATCTATAAAACTTAAGATACTTTGATATCAATTTTAATAAATCCTAAAAAATGAATACACAGGAAACATTTCCAAGCAATTACACCAGCAAAGTACAAATTGCAACATCCTCATAAAGATTGTACGATATAAACGAAATAATTAACTAAATTGATATAAGGCAACAATCTCTAATTACGGGCCACAACAAAACTCTGCAAGTAGCAATTTGACAATGGCAAATGTAGCCAATTGTCAATGATGGCCACGTGACTCCATTCATTGTACTTATGTGCAAAAAGAAAGTTAAAAACTTTAAGCAGCGACATATAATTTAAAATGATTACTGGTCATTTATAAAGTGCCTTTTAAATGTAATGGAAACTTATACATTGGCGAGTAAAGATGGGAAATTTTAAAGGAGAAAGTCCATCTCGGACCGTCCTTAACAATGTAAGGAATTAGTTTTACATTAATTAAAATAACTAATTTTACGTGATATAATTAAATATCTATGTACCCAATAAAATAGGCATATTTTATATTACCAAAAACATATGTAAATATGAATGTAGATAAATAATATTGGAACGCCTAAATACGTATAAGTAAAAAAATCAAACGGTGTAATAAAAAGGTAGGCGTCTTCAAAATTTTTGTAGTTCAGTTTTAGTTATAGTTATATAATTTACCTACTAGAAATCATGATACCATAAAAAAGTTGATCAAACAATATTTAATAAGCTTAATGCCACCGACGCTGACAATTTTTATATTACTCTTAATAAAATTAAACATCATCTTCTCTATTTATATTTCCTTTAAATTTTTATTTAATAACTTTATTACGACGGTCACTTTTACGATGATTATGATTTACACATTTCATTATAAGTAACATGTAAGTCTATAAAAATTACTTAGACTTTTTCAAATTACCATAATGTAATAATATTAACTTACGTACATAAATATGGTATTACTGTTAGTAGAAGTCTTGCTCTCGTTTTATAACCTACCTATCTGAAAGTAGGTCTCTAGAACTCATGTTTAGTTTCAATTATTTCAAAAGATCATTCATTTACATAAGTATAAATAACTACCCAGAGACCAATACAACAGTATTTACAGCACACTACACTAACACCAATGTACAAGAAACTTTATACTCACAAAAAAACCCTACACGGGCATTAAGGAAATAAATAATTTCAACAAAGTCGAAGTCACGCTTTTATTTTACAAAAGCCGCCACCCGCGTCGGCGCATTGATCAAGCGTCTAGGTATAGGCAGCTCGCTAAATGTGACTGTCTGATAGAATCGTACTTGTCACTGTAATATTTATACCCTAAGGAGCTTTAGTGTATTTTTGGTACATGCATATTTATGCAAGCAAGACATCTTAGCTGGCTGTGGGAAAGGTTGTGTGAGTATAAATAAAGGTTATGTTGGTGTTGAGTGCTAGTGTTGTTAAAAAATTTTGCTCTTCGATTTTGTGTGGCTAGGCATATTTAATTTCTTAAACGTAGCCTTTGAGATAATCGATGCCCTGTAAATTTATCTCCGAAGGATTGCTTGCAAAGCACAATTTTTACAACCTTTATAGGCAAATAATAATTACAGCCCAATACTGCCCCAGTAACCATATACGGTAGAAGTTCACAAAGGTACGGCAGAAGTCCTGTCACTAGAATAAAATGTCCATAAAACTAATTAGCAATCTAAGGGTTTACGACGCTATAAATGAATAAAACGGACCTCGGACCCAACAGTTCACATGAGTTTCACGGACGCTTTTTGTCTTAAAATCCTGATGAAGACATTTCAACTAATTAAAAGTCTATCGTTGTTAAGAATGCGTAACATATCCATATGAATGAGCCCAAACTTTTCAAAAGTAAAGCAGGAATACCTTCTCAAAATTAAGCGCAATCAGAAGCACTAATTTCAACTCTACTCCAATGAAGTCAGTCTTCATTAGGATTCATTTTATCCTCACAATGTTCTTCGTTGTATTTAAATAATAACAAAAAGGTTCAGCACCTCCGCCACGATCATTATGATGATAGCCTGATTGTAATTAAGCGTCCGTCTCGCGACCGTACTACGGGAGGCCGAATAAAAAACTGAAACACTGCAGCAACAATGAGGTATTAATGAAATGCCGATCAATTAACATGATCCCGCGGTGGGGTGCGCACCTATCTGTGATGAATAAATAACACATTTCCCTTAATATACAAATGGTCGGGTTATACGGTAAAAACCGATTTGGCGTTGGTAACCGCTCACCCCGTGGTGCCGCGCGCCGCCAGCGGGGAGTTACCGCACTCTAGTGAGAATTTACTATGCCGCCATCAAAATTAATGCTATTCCACTTCAGCCGCCAAGTAAAAACATTCGCAGTTTGAGATATTCCAAATACTGGCCATGTTACCACCGCAGTGGAAGCCTTAAAACAATTTTGTCTTGTATTAAATGCTTACCTCCCTACAAAATGCGGTATCTATTATAGCCCGAATAGATTTTTTAATAGAAATACCACTTTTGCCCCATAAAATCCTAAGTTTATACCGCTTAATATCGGTGAAGACGTGCACTTAAGCAAGATTACATGACTTCTTTTTATCCGTGCATAAGAGGCTGAGATCGGTTAATATAGCTAACGAAATAAAGTGCCAATGAAATTACCGGATCGCTTAGTGAGTATGCTTACCATTACGCGAATATAAAAGTTCCTCACTTAATAAAGAAGTAGATTTTACACAGAAACCAGATATGCAACATTTGCAAGTCCAGTTCCGAAATAATCGCCAGCAGGAATTTAAATAAGGTGCCAATTAGAAGGAGGGTCGCGAGTGCTGGCATTATTATAATGTCTTTTAATAATTTTATGTGAGCGACATTAAATGTTTGACGTTTACTGCTTAATAATAAAATGTTGGTAGCGGCGCGCGCTCGTGTACTCAGCTTAAGGCAACCCATAAAGTTTGGCTCCTCCATTACAAGGTTTACTTGTCGTCGTTTAGATTACATTACGAATGCGCGCACTGTTTTGGTAATACGTGCATGTCTGTCTCCAAGCGCCACTGCCTCTGTGCAGTTTCAAATCAAGATGGGATCAGTAATTATAATATAAACTAATGTAGATATCTACTTTATCGCTGTAATAATGATATCGCAATTAAGTTATTAAATGCAACAACAAGATTAAGCAAATGTTAATAAAATTATCATTAAAAACGTAATCAATTTCCAGAGACAGAAATTACATATATTTAGTTAATTTAATAAACTAATGAATCATTCTTCTTAAAATAAAACTGTAGGATAGCAAAGGCTTAAGTATAAATGCCAATAGTTCACTCGATTAAAAAGAAAAAATAACAATTTGCATATATCAACCACGGAGGTTGTGCGTGTGTGGTACAGAGCAAAAAGCAACTTTTGAAACATGAAACAATAAATCAAAGCACAAAAAATACGTGTTACCGCGGTCCGTTGTTTACACATAGCCATCGACATTGTCGCGAGCCCTAAAAACAACCAGAGCTGCACTTGAAACCTTTAAGGAGAAGCTATGCGATGAAGGCCTCATAGTAAAAAGCAGTCCGACTAATAAGGCAATATCAGGTACATTTCATCTGTAATAGTTTATGTTTAGAGTCTCATTGAAGATGTATTACGAGCTGGTTTTTGTGAGCCGTGCGTTATATTTTTTGAGTTGCACCGCTGCGCCTTAACAGTCCAACGTTGTAATAAATACTTCTCTTTCCTCATTACCTTACCGCCCAAACCGACGACATGCAGAATGCAAAAACAGCAAATGACATACGCCAATACACGAGCAACGTATTCACTTAGCGAAATTGAGAAATAAAGAGATTTTTTACCATTCAAAACGTGCTCTAATTGATATTTTATTCAACGCTTTTGCTCGTTGGGTGGCGGACATGGAAATATCAATAATGAATATGACACCAACGACGCTGCGCGGCGCTTTTGTTTATGTAAATTGAATATATTTCATACAAAGAGATTTTTTCTTTACGTTGTTAATTCAGGAGCGCATGTTTATTTAAATGAGTTTTTACTGATATTCAGGATCATTTCCTTTTACAAGGTCAGATAAATGCTAAGTGCCGAGTAGAGTCTGCAGTTTGTATACAGATAATTTAAAATACTCCGATTAACTTGCTTCGAGAAACGTATCCTTATCTTATATCCAATCTCAATTAGATCTTATTAGACAAAACGAAATCCATTTATTTCTTAGTAAATTTTCGGGTATTGTTAACCTGTTAATAAGGCCACCTAAAAACCAAAACAAGCAGATGTTACATCACAGGCTCAATTAAAATTAATAACATGATTGATTCGTACAAAAACAAACCCCTTTCATCGGAACAATTCGTTTGACGTCTTATTCCGAATCATTCAAATTACATGTTCCACTTGGTAGCACTTTTATTTTTGTCTATTAACTAGAAGTTGCGTGTGGCATCCCGAACTAGGTACCTTATTAATAGTAATCGTTTTCGTGACATTACGTATTAATAATACTGAACAGTATCCAGATACCGAACGATAGAAATTAACAACGCTGTTTACTGTCCCATTTTTTATCGTACAAAGATAATCGCATGCCTTAATAATAATTTGTATCAGCCCTTTCGGATGTCGGTATAATTTTTTGTAGCTACGATTCACGTAGCACTGATTGGATCAGTTAAACAGTGACAAAATACTCGGGACATTGCTCCTTTGTCGTGACGTTCGGTTTTGTTCCCGAGATGTGTCTCACGATATTTAACCTCATGTTATTATTAAGACATCACTTGCCCGGTGGCTGGGAGATCCACTGACTGATAAAATTTCGGTCATTTATATCGAACCCGATAAATGAGAGCAGTGAACACTGAATAAATGTATTGTGATTTGCTAGTATAATAGTTGAGTATTTTAATGAGAACGTTGGTATTTAAGAATTTGGTTTTAACCTTGTTTTATTGTGTAAAAAAGTTACCTATATTTGTTTGTCTGCCAACATAAAAACTAAGGTGATTTCTAAAATTCTCTTGCCCAACTGAACATCAGAAATCCCGAAAGGTTTGTTCGAACATCGGCTACAAATTGTTGCTCAATCGCACGTGAACTGACCAGGAATCAAAAAGGCAAAGGAAACATTAATTAGAAGGTCGCCCTTAATTAAATTGTGACGTCTCAGCGAATTTCCCTGAGATGCCTCTCTCGGTGGTCTTACAGGTAAACGTTAGAAGTGAATGTAAACTTTATAGGCACTGGCAGTAAATGTAACATTTTAACGATTATCAATTAAGGAGTAATCCCTTACGGTACAGCCATTAACTGAGCAGTAAACTTATATATATGCGAACGCGACAGTTTTATACCCTGGGAATTTAGGATGAGGGAGTTCCTGCTAATGTGGGCAGCAGAAGGTGCAAGTTGAAGTTAGGTATTAGGGTAGGTTCAGATAATATAGCGCAGAAAAAATATTCAATATAAAAATATATATAAATCAGATTTATTTGCACGACGCCCCTGAACAACTAAAACAATGGCTATGAAAACTTTGAAAAGAGGATTCACCCTAAATTTAAAACAGAACAATAGTGGCACCATCATGTTATAATTCATAATAAAAAATATTATACGACAGAACACTAACAAAAAACAGATTATTACACATCAAAAAGTAAGTTATTAAATTGATGAGCGGCAATATCCTTTAACAAAAAAGGCGTTAACCACAAAGAATAGATTCATATTTGTTGTTTAATTAAGGGATTTTTACGCTATAAAAGGTATCTTGTAATTTAAAGAAAAAATGGCGGGTTTATAGGCGGGGTTACTCCGAATAAAAGAATTCAGTAGCTTTACTAATAAAGTTACATACTACGTGGTTATTAGTGTTGATTATAACCACAACTGTGTACGAGATTATTCGATATCAATAAAAATTACACTGTGTTTTAAAATGATCTTTGTCCTTGTGGTCTCGTTCGATAAGTAAGATATTTATAATTATGCTGAAAGTAAAAATATACAAAGTAAACAATACTGCTGTAGAAATGAACGTGAAAACTTTTTACGTATTCATTGTTTCTTACATTTCATTTCAATAATTACTCGGACCAATTAATGGAATATCCCCGGTCCACACAAAAGGTTACCGTGGGACTTGTTAAGAATGACATTTACGTATCATCGCTGCCCCTGTTCGGTTGCTCCGCTGTGTCTAATCCTCCCAGCAAGGAGTCCGTCGTGCTGTGCCATTGTCAATGTACAACCATTAATCAAGGTCAAATCAACGTCTTAGACCGTTTTATTAACATTGGATTCGCTGCCAAATGAACGTTTTGATAAACTATATTTAAACAGCCAATGCACATAAGGACGGCTTTTTACATTGGTAATTCGCATTCCTCAGAAATGTATGAACTTGAATTTGCATTAATAACTGCAACTTTGAAGTCATTTTGTATTTCTGCGTTTATTTTTATACATCATCTGAATTAATGAAAGTTACCTGCGGTTTAATGCAATCTATTATGGGTAAACGGGGAAAGTTTTTATCTAAGTTAAAAAGCATAATATATATGCCGCGTTTGCCGACAAATGGCTAAACGACTAACCCAAGCACCTACATACAGAAGTATGTGGTCGAGTAGAACAACTTGCCAAACACGTCGGAGGCTGCAGTATTAAACATGGTCATAGACTGGGGGTGGGATCACTCGCTCCGGGAATACTAATGAGTACACAACTATTTTAGACCATATCATTAAGAAACAGGTCACATAATGTTAAATGCAGTGGCTCTGATCTTTACATTGTTGGAATCAAAAACACGCGTTACGAGAAAGAGATGGCGGTATGTTATGACGTGGGTATGAGAGAGAGGTTCGGTCGTCAGGGCAGGTGTCGCGATACATCTGCGCGCGCGCACTGACCGGCACGTGCGCCCCTAGCTTAGCTTTCAGCCGAGAGGGTGGATATTAGAATGTATTAGATTTTATATGTTCTATGTTAGTCTAAAATAACCCGATTTTAAAGCAAAGCTAAATAAAAAAAAATCTTAATACTGATTTAAATTTAACTCATGCTTACCTTTACTTATCGCCTATTAAGTGAAAAAGTTTAATTAAGAAAAGTATTAAAATTTTAAAGGTGACAGAAACCTAAAATTTCGCAACAACATCTTTTTACTACGCATCAACTTATAATATTTCCATTATTCATGCAAACAGATACCGGCACGAGTATCGGAATAAATATATTTATTCACCGGCAACGTTCTGAAATAACATTTCAAAGTGTTAATTAATACAATCGTCGCAAGTGTTTTTTGTATTTGTCGTTAAATATAGTAACTTGCAGCTACAAAGTATAGTTGATTCTACAAGATAAATTGCTCTCCATATGTCAATCTTGAATCATAATTGAAAAGTAAAATCTTGTACTTTTTTTTGGTATCATTAACCATCGTGCGTACGGCACGAGCGGTCGCCAATTTTATAACCAATTTTGAGAACAGGAAGCCTGCGCGTGCGACGGGCTGATTTCAATAATAAATCGATGCCCCCACAATTCACCGGTGGACAGCGTTTGTCCGGAGCACTAGCCTGAAATTATCGACATTGGCACAAAATGTACTGGGTGGGGACCAACGGTTTCTCCTGAGCCCGGTGAATTTTATAGCGGTAGCAGGAATCCTCAATTAGGGGGTTATTAAGCTTTGGCACTTGGATCCTTTCACATCATGCTTGACTGTAACATGTCAGATGCTCTCCGTGGTTTGCTCAACATTATACGAGTTCCAAATGTGGTACGCCGTGTTAAATACCAAGAAGCATGAGCACGCTTCTCTGTCCCATAACCATTTAAGGCATCGTCCGTCTTAATTTTACAATGTATTTCATTTTCACTAACCCTCGTTTATTATACTAAAGAGCGTAAAATCAAATTTATGCCATCGCTTTACTTAAATCGCTTTCGTTTAACGAGAGGCGACATCGGTGTCGCGACGAACCTGGTATTAACGTCTATCATCCGCCATTATCACGGAATATCGTAATAATTGAATTACAATCTTTCTCCAGACTCCGACATGAGAATATTTTACGATAAACAAAAAATTGGATCGAAAAACTTTAGGTTCACACCTAAAATGAGGCGTCGGCTTGTTAAAAAGCCATTAATAATGTTTTAGACGTATTCCAATAAACGTTTTAACACCTTTTCTGTAAGGTATCATTAGGCTGATTATTGCACAGCCGCGCCGACCGTTCGATCCGCGACCACGCCAACTGGTTCGATTTTGTTTTAATATTAAACGTGAGATGATTATGGACGATTTATTTTAGTGACTCCTCGTTATGATATTAACAATATTTGATGGAAATTATTGAATTATGGAATACCTATAAAATTATTGATAAACCGATGAAGCAAATGCGTTTTTTTTTTTGTTTTAACCTGCCAATACAATTTATATAAACACTATTGCAATAATAGTGGCAAATATCACAACTTTGCCAAAATACCTATAATCACAGTAAATAATATTAATAATATCTTGAAAAATATAACATTTTACCAGTAAAGATACGTAAGTACTGCTATCAAAAAACTTGATCCTATCAGTATTAGGAGTCGCATGTGAATAAATTCAAAATGGCTTCTGAGCGTTCGGAAAGCCGAAAATTTATTAATCTCGAAGTAAATAAAGCAATCCGGGAGTTCATTAAAAGGTTTAAATTTTATCTGTGCAGTTTATGTTAACCACCGCGTGCAGGGCGCGCGGCGCGGGCGCATCCGATACCGAATCGTACTAATTGGAACTTTGTACCAACTAATTAGAATAAGTTGTGGCCGCGCGGACCGAAATTTATTTTGGATCTGTGCCGAAGCGAAAGTGTTCCTCAATATCCTTTATTTTTAATTAAATTGGTTCATTTATTTTTACGAACATCGATAGTACCTAACCCTGTAAAGTTCCCAAGGGCTATACACGTCATTTTGTTTCTCACATTACACACGAAAACATCGTAATAATATTTTATCGCAGTTTAAGGATGCCTTATATGCCATACATCTCGTGAATGGTGCTAATAAAAATGACATTAAATGAATATTATGAATGCATAGAGTTAAGAATGCCCTAAGGACTCATCACTTTCTGCATAAATTACATTACTCAATTTTGGGTCGCTTTTGCTTGTTTAAGAATTGCTAAAATGAACAGGAAATACGAAAAACGTTGTAAATAGGTTTATACGCACTTTAATTAATAATAAAAAAATATGAAGAATTTCGGATGCATTTCCACCGTTATATAAGATGAAACATGTGAACAGAAGCAGCTGTTACAAATTCATAAAAATTCACTTCGGTATGCCATTTCTTTTATTTGTGACTCCGAAACAATATTCTATATTCATATTTCATATTCCTGTTACATTTATGTAAAAAGGATCTGAACAGAAAAACAATGTTAAGACTGAGAACAAGATGAATTTTTAAAACACATTCTACAGACAAAAGGTTTTTGCTATCTGCGTTAACAAATATACAGAAATTTTATTTTATGTACGAAAGAATTTTCTCACGGTAAAGTGCAGTGATCATTAAATCACGCATTGGTTTATCAACCCTAAACTGCGAAGGGTCAAAAGGGCAACAACGGACGACAAGTTCCTGTAGTCATTAGCCTACCTCATACGCAATATTTTCATAGTCATTACATTTTCACACCGTGATTTGTCATTTTAAATATAATTTAATACTTCCGTGCTGGAACCAGTATTGGACGGTTGTACATGATTCAAATGTATTTAATATGCTTCTAATGTTAATGCTAATGGCTACTGCGCTCGAAGAAAAATTGTGTTAGAATTGATGTCATTTTTCATTAGTGTACCTACTTAGTCAATTCAGAATGATGTAGATTTCTAGTTTCTACCGTGCCCGACTATGTACCTAACTAGCTGCACAGGAAATAAAATACACAGTACTTTGATGTAAATATGTACTTTGCTAATTCACTAATGTTGGGGCAAATAATATAAATTATTGTTTCATTGCCAACGCCAATATTATCCCAACAGATGCTATTATTTATTTATTCTCACGTCCAACGTGTCACATGATTTACCGGTACGATAAAGCGTTTAGTCATTATCTGCTTGCGGACATACGGACAAATCCGGACAATTGTCCACGCTATGTCCGGAGAGGGTCGAAATAGCCGCAATTAAGGGTTAATAGCACCGTATGTGTTACACCACACATTCCCACGCACGATACGGATGACAAAATGTTTGTAAATAAAATATCATGGTTAATACTGCGACTAATAAGTACATGCCGAAAAAAAGAATAATTTAAAAATATTATCTTGTCACATTTTAATGCATCTCCTCCTCTATAGACTACGGTTACCATTGAGAGGTTAAGAAACATTGCAACAAGACTCGGTGTATTCTCTGAAGACCACCACATGCGGTAACGACAGTCTGTCCACAATTTGCCTTTGAAACTGCCGGCGATCAACCCCTTATCAGCGCATAGAAACGATAAAATCTCCGCTTGCGACGATTTCGTCATTGTCCCGCCCATTAACGCCCATTAAAATTCCAATCAACACGCACTTATTCATCTGTCGAGGAGCTCCCGACAACGCGAACACAACGTGACGTCACTTGCCATGTCGGGCGTCTCGCAATGAGAAATTACCTGTTTAATTACCTGAGTCATTGTCACAACTGAATTAATTGATGCCACCGACAAACATCAATGAACATCAAAAGCCGCCAAAAAGCAATATCCTCTGCTATAACCCAATAAACTAAATCAATTTCTTGTTGACTGTGACTAATTTTGTTAGTTTTAACGCGGGCTCTGGGCGCCAGTTGTGGTAAAAAACAAACAAACATTCCATAGAACTAATGAGTGTGTAATTTTGTTAGGGAGGCTCTATGTAGGCGGTCCTCGGGCCGACACGCGGGAATATTAATATTCTGACCGAAGTCCTCGCATTAGTGAAAATAAAAACCAACAGTAAAATCAATTAAAAAAGTATAATGGGATCTGTGGAAACTGAAGTAAAACTGTAATGCTGTTCAACCCCTAGTGTCATAATTAAGTAGGGGTTACTATAAATTACTTATACTATCAAAAGTTCTTTCAACTGTATTCATTACATTTCCATTTTCATGAAGTCATTACTTTCTAGAACCTTCCATCGAACTAACTGAGCAGTGCTAGAGTTCACACTGCAAGTGGCTTCAGAATTTCTCGCTTCTCTAATTACGAAAGAGTAACAACTACGCTGGTAACTATTAGGGCTGCCGTACGTATCGCCACTGCGGGAACATTAATAGAATAATGGGATACATTAATAATCCGCACAATAAAAAGACTAGCCCACTCGTACTTACGGCGCAAGGACCGCAAGTACCCGAGCACTAAAATATAAATACGTATGTACCGTTGAATGAAAACTGTGGTGATCGTATCTTCATTTAATTTAGAGCACAGTAACGTTTTGAAGATAGCCTATAAAAGTTGGAGTTTAAATGAGACTGTAAAATGGTTACATTAACCTTTCACCGGCACTATTTAAGTGGAGTAATTGATTTTTTTCTCATGTAGATCATTTTCAAATGCATTCGTCGAAATATAAATTCGGTTACGAAATTACCTCATCGTGCAATGAACATTTAAATTATTTGCCACCTTCGAATTCCTTAAAGCGGCAGCTTTTACTTCCTAGTGTAACATGAAGAATTCCAGAGTTTACGGTAAGGGACCTTCAGTGGTGAATTCAATTTATATCATCCTTTGTATATTATGGCTTGTGTAGAATTAACGTTGTACCAATAACAACAAGTTAACGAATACCACGCCTCTGGCTAAATCTGACTAAATGCAAGTATGGAAGCCCAACGCTGCTTTTGATCTAATAACTTTCGAATTTAGCTTGAAACCAATAAAAATAAGGTGTAAGTGTGTTGCAAAAATACATAAAATTTGCTAAATATCCAGCTGTTTGATACTGAACATTAGTTGAACTTTACGACAAATATCTTGGACTTTGCGTTTATTTTCGGGAATACGTTTTATCCCCAAATTCTTGGCAAACGGTTATGCATTTAGAAGATAACATTTCATGGTGATTGGGAGAGTGGACTTCTAAAATGATTATGAGAACAGTTTCAGTGTTAATGTTGTTGGAACGTACTAAAACAAAAGAGGTTCGCCTCGGCAATGAAATGTTTATTAGCTGCCGAAGCCGGCGGGACGTTTCGCGCCTCGAGCGTGGATAACGAGCAGTAAATGACGTTTACAGACATTCAATCAAACCCGTGATTGGACAATTGATAGCCACGGTGCATATTGGAGCCGAGTTCGGCGTCAGACGAAATTGGAGGGAGTAATTAGGTTTTTGGATAAAATACCTTTACGTCATTTTGTTTCTTGTAAGTGATTCTGGATTACCATGGGGTAATTGATGTTCCTTATTCAAAAATGTTTGGTTTCAAAGAATATACAGGAACAGATATGAATTTACAAACCCGATTAACAAATGATGCCGACAGCAAACTTTTTATTTCTTCCAAAAACGAAAGTCCTGTACCAAATCTTAATACAAGCTGTTGATTTGCATCCGTGCCATATTCAAGGAGGTAATTTTGCTAATGATTCTCGACCCAAATCAACAAAAAAATTGGTACGTAATTTTTGTATTTAATTTTTTTTTTGGAATTCCGTAAATGTCATCTAGCCTTATTTAAACTTGGCGCGTGTGTTACTGGCCTTAAAACCGTGCTGCGCCCTCACACAAACGCAAACACAAAGCAAACGTAACGGTCATTCATAAATTTCATTCATAAAATTGGATTACTTCTGAAATACCACGACATTACAATGACAAAAAAAGCAGTGCATATTAGCTATTTCCAGTCTACTGTAATTCCAATCGATTATTTACGTATTTTATGTCCTCCTCCTGAACTATGGCACAAATGCAAATCAACACCTTGTATAACTCGCAATAAAAATTATGACCAACAATTTGATAAAAACGAAAGAAGACATTATCGAAAACGACTTCAAAGCTTCGACTTAAACCGAACCACTCTTATTTACACTTGGCAACAAAATAAAATTAACACGCTCCAAATCAAGAAACTTGGAGAAGCGCGAATGTGTAAAATACAAATCTTTTTATACTTTTTTAAATCATTACACATTATTACGTACATATAAGGTTTAAGGGTATACAGGTTACATTACTGCGGTAAATAAACATCAAATTCGGTCGTTTCGCGGGAGTGTCGCGCTGGGAACAATCAGTTGGTTGGACGCGTGTCATTCAGATGGCAATGCGCTAACGAGCACATGCAAATACCGGGTACTTCGCACTAACAATATACATGGAGTACCAGCGCACAGGCTTATTACGTTAAACGTTAAACATTTATTTAAATATCTGTGAGATACGTATCTGTTAGCTTTAATTAGCTGATGAAGAAAGGTTCTTCTAGGAAAAGGTAAATAATGTAAAGATACATGACTTGCAACTTTACATTATTTTGTCAAATCCAGTAATATTATGAAACGGTAGGTACTTTTAAATCTATATATAAGCTTTCTTCATAGGCAATGAACAGTTTTTTCAGTTGTAATATTCGTCGCAGGTAGACCGTTTCTCGTAACAATTTACAATTGCAGTTTTGTACAGGAATGCTCAATTTGATCTGTACATGCACAAGTATTTGCAAATTGTTCTCATGTTATAATAATGGGCGAATAGCGACGGCCCATCAACCTAACAAGGACTCACTTGAACTAGAATTAAATAAAACGTGTTCTAGAAGTAAGTAAATACAATTTGTAGTATGTAAGTAGCTTGCTACAAAACATACATGTTAAGGTTTCTGGAAATTAGTTTAATGGAATGTAAGGTTTTCTTCGAATACCTAATACTTACTGCTCCTAGTTGCAAATCTATTCTGGTCAAATAAGGAAAAGAAATAGTGATACAAATATATTAGATTATACCTTACCAATGACTTGCTTTCCTTTTCAAGGTCTATAAATAACGGCACAGCGGGGATTTTGATCTTATTTGTTTTAAATCACAATAAATAATATCCAATGAAAAGACTCCAGACACCGCATGATTCCTACAAGTTTACGTGCCGAGGTTCCTATAAAAATGATAAACGTTTGTCGCTGGTCGCTTTGAAGGAAAAAAATATGATGAAGCCATATAAGGAAAAAAGTAAAAACGGTAGGCAAGAACGAGCGTCGTGGACTACAGATATGCGATAGAAGCAGCTAGAGCCAATACTAATACGAACAAAAAAGATCAATCTTTCAAAGACAAACATATTCTGTTCCCATCTCCTTATTTTAAACTCTCCACCAATATCGTGGGATACTACAAAATTAATTCCGTTATAAATGCTCTAATCAATGAGACTGAATATAAATGGTTTATGGTGTTCCAATATGTCTAATCTTCCATGGTTTACATTATCCGACAGCAATGAAATGTTTACATTCGTTAAAAGTTTCGACAAACGATTCTGACTTCTATTCCAGTCGGGTGATGTCGTTACAAGTCCCGATAATCGGTAATCGTTATTCGGTTGGTTTCTAATTCGATTTGGTTAGAGATGTCCACACCTTTGGGTGGGCGCCGGCCTCCCGCTAACACCAGATTAAAGCTCCAAATGCATTGCGTGGGCAATAAAAATTTATTAATAGACCTTAGATATTTGTTTCAACGCCATATTTCTACAGATTAAGTGAATTAATTCGATATAACATGTGTACACAGGAAACATTTTGAAAAACGTCTTGATATTTCGATTAGTTGTTAACATGTAAAAGTACACCGCGTCTGTGTTTCGTATCTTACAAATATGTAGGTAGATATTAAATTAAAATAATACAAAAACATGTATGTACATTTTAGTTATCACGCACCCTATTAATATCATTGACACGCAGTTGAACTATAAGCTATTTACAATGAGGTGTATAAGTGCACGTTTAATGGCTCTACAACAGTAGCGAGATGTGCTATTGTAATCGAAGATATGCTTAAATGCACCTATCAGCTGTATAATTTTGCGCACGGGTATATGAGAAGCAGTAAATATTTATAGATCCACTTTTCCATGTCCTGTAAATTGCGGTGTAATCCAGTCAAGTTTATGACAACAATGTTTTTACATTGCTCCCAAACGTGTACGCGAGAAATGACTTTGTTGTTTGAACAACATGTTAACAACCAGTTTGTGGGCAATTTCGAAGGGATTTAAATGTTAACATTATGTTTTAGCCGATTTCGAATTATCTTTGTCAATGACAAAAATCTGTTTTATGTATTGTTGTTAAAGTCAACTGCCTATTTAGTAACTCAATTGGTCAAAAACGCGACTTAACATAGAACAAAAATTGACTGAAGAGCATAAGAATTCTCCACATTAAGTTTTTGTAATAAATACAAACGCGTTTAAAAATGTAAGAACATCATGTAGAAGAATATTAAAACTCAGACATCCTGGCTGGTCTGTCTTAACTCCAACAATTTTGTACCATTCACGTTAATTTCCAAGTAGATGATGTTCGCTTGTAAGCTAATTGTACAACTATTGCGCGGCCATCACCGACGCTACAAAGCACGAGCTACACGTTGTTCTCAAAACAATGTCGGGGCGAATTAAGGGCCAATTAATACAACAAATTGCTTTATTAATGCAGTTTGCCTCGCTCGTAAACCATTCTGCAAAAACCATCAGACATGTTACCAGTTTAGTTTCGCGATTAGAATAAAAAAACGTTGCTAAGCTTGCAAATATGTATTTATTTATAGGAGCATGAAGTACAAACTATATGTCATACCAACATGTAATTGATTGTAAGAGAAACAAGTAAAAACAGCATCACAACTTGTAGCAATATTTCTTAGACATAAAACTTTTTTTATCGCGTCCCGTATGACAGACCTTTTACCATTAAAAATCAGAGATAGAATCTTTTCCATAAAATAAATTCACCTCACACGTATACACACAATATTTGCATCGACATGTACACCAACGAGCTATAAATTAAAAGTTATGATCATTAATGAACCAGTTTTAATTTACGATCAAACTGTTGATAAATAATCAAGTTGGTTGGTATGAAAAAATTAATCAGATGAAGTTGAACGCGACATTCTCCTTCGAAGTCTAGTGGCATTGCTCTTAATGCCTCCATTTAATGTAATAGCTATATAAATTGCAAAATGAAAGTTAAATTGCAATATTACTTTATGAAACAAAACAAAGCCATGATATACTGCTTCGAATAACCACTTTAATTGATGGGAGGACTTCTTACCAAAGTTATTTGTCAAAGTCTGTACAAAAAGATTTACGTTACGAGTCCTATATTGATATGGACAATGGAAATAGTTTATATCACTGTATTCCCCTATTTACTGTATTTTTGTTTACTAGAGGCTACAATAAATAAATGTTTAAGCAAGGATTTCTTTAAAAGAAAAACATTTGGTGTAATTGCTTTGTCCTCATAATTTTAAATCTGTTGGTAGTGTCAGGCAAATTATTTAATACCAGCTAATAGCAAATTAGTTACACGTTTTGCAATTAAATAATTAATGTAATGTAATGATTTTTTATTATTAATGTTTAAAAATGTAAATGTATGTGAAATAAATCGATATAAAATTATTAAATTCTATATCCATTTCTTTTAATTAAATTTGTAATTATACAAATATAATAAAAAATCTCCCCACTTTTAAACGCTATTATAACCAATATAAATTAACATTTCGATGAGGATCTTCGGTAATTTGTCATAACGTCTTTATCTTGTCAAATGAGGGAATGTAATTCGTAACAATCGAAGATCGGCGGGCCCAATCCGTCGGCTTGTATCGATGGAGCGTCAGCACTCCGTCATTTTAGATGTTGAATGATGACAACCGTGAGTGAACACCGCCTCGATATTCAGCCCGTAGGGGACCACAGCGATATGAATAAGTAAAAAAAAGTATTTAATTTCCAAGGAATTAAGTAGGCATTTATTAGATGCGTAATATAAAGTGGGTATAGAATTCATTAGTAGGACATGATTTTTTATTAACTTTAATTAATACCAATTAAGAGTACATGCATACTGAAAGTCCTTAATCGTGTTCTTAGAAATAATATGATGAGATTTTTTGTTTTGTTACTAATTACAAAACTGTACCTTATATAATTCATAAGTAATTTAATTAATGTAACTAATTAATTATCCGACAGCATTTTAATATATATTACTCATAATTCATTTTTAATCCGAAGATTGTGTCAGCATATTCCCACGTGTAATGGATCGCTCGCTAAGGATCAAAGTGCGTCTGCGCAGATATCGCGAATATCGTGTTTGGTGCGATGGGCCGTGAGCACAGATGTGACAGCTATGCCTGTTAATTTAAACGGACGCGATCAATATACACTATCGCCACTTCATCGCTGAGGGTTCACAGGCTGTTGGATGAACTAGCAATACTAATTTTAACCTACTGTATAGAATAATGGGATTAATAAAGCAAGGAGTAGGTTTTGCCCTCTGGCATCTTTGCTAGCATCGCCCTGACTGTTACAACCCACTTAAATGCAGTGACTTCTGAGAGCACATTCTTGGGAAGAACACCTACAGCCTACTAAGAAAATTATGAATAATAAAAGATACGTTGATATTTTCACTAAAATACAAACTTAAAAATACATGTAAAATATTTATGGCCCAACCACCCACAAATATTTGGCCGCCGTGGTTCACAGTCCGATTTACTTCGGCGTCAAACATTCATCACAAGCCAAAATTACTTTTATGACATAAATCTTCGCATTCAAATCAAACAAGTGATAAAAAGCAACGCTGCTAACAACATCATCCCGCCAACAAGCGTATCTAATGTTATTTAACTCGAAATATTGGATTTGAAGCATACAAAATTAATAATTACAGTTGTACAATGCGGCGCGATTTGTGCATACTTAAATTTTGTATCAAAATGACAGGAACAAATTGTGTTATCCAGTTATGCTAAATCCTAATGTTTTGATATCGATAACTGGTTCTGTTATTCTTAGTGATATATTAGTTGCTGTCCAAATGATTTTGCTAACGAGATTGCAAAGGCGACGTGCACAATGATAACCAAAAGCTAACTTTATTTTTATAAAAGTCTGAAAAAATAGTTCAAAATATAGAAAAGTCAATATAAAATATAAAGAAGCACTTTGGGAATCAGTGCGCAACTACTTATATCAGTAGGTAATACCTAAAAATATATTTCGGAGTTAAGAACATCCATCCACGAACGGACATCCATCGTGAATTTACAAGTTATAAGTCTAATACAAATAACAGTCTATAATATTTCGTAATACAAGGAGACATAGATAACCAGAAGCAAACTAGATAAGCCACTGCATACAGGGGCGCGCTACACTAAGCCGGACTAATTTAACGCCTCACGCAAGAACTGTAAAGCAGGAGTGATTGGCGAGTTATATAGATACGCACTTAACTGCCGGTTAATAAACCGAATGATTCATACTCCAGACCCTCTATATACCGACATTAACGTTCTCTTTAATTGAGTTACCTCAAATTTATACACCACAAACTTAAATTACTGAAAGCGACTATTCAATGGTATATTTATGTGCCCCATTTTGCCCAAGTTTTCCTAGGTGTTGTTGATGTGATAGTAATGAAATTCCTATCTATTCATTTTATGCGTCTGTAGCTGCATTCAATTCAGCAACTGTCTGTTTTGTTCTTTTATTGGATAACTTAGTTTCACTTGTTTTACTTCACCAGTGTAGACGAGAGCTCGTTATTTTTGTGATTGATCGAAACATTCACATACACCTTGTAAAGCATCAGTGTTTTTCAAAATGCAGTCCATCTACTCTCAATTATATTGAGTTTTTCTTCTACGTAGAAAATACTAAAAATATGTTAAGTGCAAGTGTAAACCGCTCCAAATTGTAAATAAAAAAAACCATTGTGTAAACAAAACAAAAGAACATCACATATCCTTTCGATGATTTGAATATGAAAACGCATAAATACGACATAAAGTAATATCTTTCATTCGCCATCAGATGAACGTTTATATCTTAATACACACAACGTTTTCCTGATTGCTTAAAACAACGACTATTAAACTAAAATACTGTCTTTAGACTACTTTAATCTCGGTTCAGATCACAGGGCACCGAAATCTCAATTGTACTGGATACACAATTATTAGCTCCTAATGGTTCTTATAAAATTGTTTTTGGCTTCGCTACGCTTACTGTTCCCGGGTGAATGAAGATGTTATTAAAAATAATATCCACCTTATACACATGTTAAACGATCAACGTGATAGGAATGTAAAAAACAATTAACTTTGAGGATTGGATTCATTTTAATGTGGTTATGAGATTTTGGTAACAGCGTGGAAGGATTTTCCATTTCAATTAAAGAACTTAAAACCAAAATGTTTTGATTATGACGTTCTTATTTCAATAGGTACGTATTCCTTTAAAATGGTTTTAAAATATAAAGACCCAAAATAATTCAAACTTTAACACAGCAATATTTCGGTTCCCACACATTACCAGATTTATTTTCGATAGCCCAACTGCAAGTGCATCAGACATATTTAGTGTTATTGTGTGCTTAACGTCGTTTGCAAGTACTATCGAGTCCAACCCTTACACTGATGTAATAGTGCAGGGATGGTGAACCTTTGTTGACTTACATGCCAAATTAAATAAAAAACTCCATTATAATAATAGAGGCGTGCCTTTGACATTTAAAGATTATGAAGAAGGGACTTGTCTTTGATTCGCTAATTTTCATAAAATCTTTCAACATGAATGCACAGATATCTTAATAAAATAGGCTTTGTTCGGGATATGAGAAGTAGTTCCTATGTGATCCGATTGAATATTCTAGTACTTGGTTATGGTACATAGGTAATTCCAATTGAAAACTTGCAAAATAATGGCGTGCCCAAATTATTTAGCTGTGTGCCACCACGGGCCCTCGTGCCATTGGTTCGCCATCCCTGTAATGGTGGCTAACGGACGAAGCCCGTAAGGAGCAGTGCAAGCGCCAACTCTGACACGATCAAAGCGCCGCTGTGCTTGCCTGTACCCGTCAGAGGCCTCCACTCTCGGTTAGTGTAGGTTGAGTATGTGACTGTACTTGTTTGGGAAATCTCTGAAAATTAACTCTGTATGACGGAGTAGAGCTTCTGCATGATATTGAACTTATTTTTGCTTATGTATCTCGTATGTAACCTGAAACGTTACAATTACAAGCAAAAGTGATCTGGAATCGCTTGAAATTCCAGGTGAGTGTGACTTATTCAGCTGAACAAAGTGGCACAGTCTAGCTTTTCTAGAAACACATTTGAAGAAAACAACTATGCTTTTGTTATTATTTCTCAGATTCTCGCTATTTTACGAACGAATCAAACAAGAAATCTAATGCAGGTATGATTTTCTCACACTTCAGCCGACTTCAGTAAGTTCTTAGATCATGGTCACAATAACCCCGTGAATACTTACGCTCATCTCTCTTTAATTGATGTCGGTTTTTGAGTGTAGCAATAAGCCGCCCGAGTGCGACGCGCCAGCACCTCTGTTCGACTGCAATGTATGGAATTTGTATTCAATAATTTAAACAGCCGCTTGCTTTGGAGTATTCACAAGTTATTTATTTAAGCGCAATTTATTTTACTGATAAAAAATAGATTTTATCCGTACAGGGTTTCATCGTGGCATAAATGTTTTATGGTGAACAAGTGACATTACACGCGCCCAGTTGTTGGATTCTGATCTGTATGAACCTTTGGTGGCTATTTATACTCCCGGTGAGCATTATCGGACGATTCATAAATAAATACGCCAAATATTTATAGTATGGAAGAAGTGCGGATAGACAGATAATGAAAAGCTTGCTTTTTGCATATTTTGTTGCAATTTAAATGAATGCTTGTTTATTGTTTTTAAGAAATACATCTTAAGGGATCTGCATGTTTATTAAAGTGCATAGTGAAGATTGTCGTTAAGGAATATTAAGTTCTTCATTAAACTATGGAAAACTAGCCTGCATAATTTGATTTAGTATTCGATTTTAACTGAAGGACTCCCTCGTACAGGTACTGGTAGAACTTCCGAGGAAGTTCTACCAGTACCTGTACGAGGGAGTCCCTATTCATATTTGAAATTTCAGATATTTACTGAACGTTTTTCAGCCTTTTTATAATATCTTTTATAGAGGAAGTATCAACATACCTACTAACAGGTGTTGGTAATCTAATTAGGTACCTAGGTATGTATACCCTAAATCACTTTCTTCACCAGCTAACTCGAAACATCCAAGCCGCTCTCACTTTCGATGCACCAAATAGATTTCGTTCGATTTAAATCACAGAGCTTCATATGATGGATGACGCACGAAGACAAAAGATTCATCCCTATTTTTTCCCGCTTCCTGTCCTGTACGGAGGGTACTGTATTGTTTTACTTGTGTCGTTTCTCTTAATATAAATCAGGTCGTGCCAGGCAGTCGGCGGACGCAGGTGGGCCGACAACACGCTTATTTCTCAATGCTCCGCAAATGCTGTGATTACGTTAATTTTGGATTTTGATGGTGATTTTAGATGTATTGAGGTTATTTGCCTTTTTTGGGAAAGTAACTTTAATTTTGTACTTGAGAACGAAAGCGTTAAATATTTGCTTTCTTGCGTACGCGCTGCCGCTTTGTTATTAGTTCTCAAGCTTCAGCAATGCCAAAGCTGATTTTTCTCCGGCCATTCTTAATGATTCTTTTTAAAGATGATACACAGATTAATAGTGATTTCAAGACACGTACTACCTTAATGATAAAACTCATTTAATTTTACACCTCCCAAACCTTGTAAAAGGAGGTATATAAAGTTAACCCTCACAATAAAGAGAGAGGTATTTCGAAGAAATTGATAAACAGGTGAAGAAAAAGAGAATTTTGTACAATATTCAGGCTTAAAATTATTATAATAACTAGCTCATAATTAATTATAAAGGCGTTTAATGATCAGTTAAGCAGCGTACCGCCAAATATTATGAGAAAGCTACTCCTTTTATATTTTAAATACAAGATAAAATATAATGTTTTTTATACAGGCAGATGCTGTAGAGAAAATAATAGCCCCATAACGTAAACACTCTGTATGAAACTTAGTTCCTTTGTAGTACTTTCTCTGGGGTCCAAACTGTCGAGTAATTATCATTGCCATGAAAGTAATAATTACTTTTTTATTAATCAATATCACTTTTATTTATTACAACGTGGACCAAATACAGCCGGACGCAGGTGTATGGCAAATACGGATGTTACACAGGCTGGCCCATTAAAAAAAATAATGTTCATATGAAAATAAACACTGAAAACGAATGTAAATGGAATGAACAGATTATATGCTTTCGAAGTTTTTGGTGCTTTACGTAAGGAATAATTAAGAGATGTAATGTTCATTTGATAGTTAAAATTTAAAACCTTGAATAATATTTTAAAAATATTTGTTCAAATTAATTGAGTCAGTTGAAATCATTTATTTAAATTTTTATCAATTTTTTTAAGCATTTTTTTTTAATTCTGAGCAATGTTTATATTATGCCTTTACCTAACAAAACAATATTTTTGTGGGAAAATATCTGCTATTCTATTAAGGGGTTTAAAAAATTCTCGTCCAAAAATTATAATGAGAAATAGATACGTTTTATTAAAACTAAATCTGAAACGCGTTTTAGTACAAAAAATGTCTCCCGCAACAAAAAAAGGGTGGTAATCAAATATAATCCGAAACTAATCGCCTCAATTTCTTTGGGTGACTATTAATTTTGTGAATATTTTCGTAAAAAAGGAGGTCAGACAAATTTGGAACGGAATAAAGGCCCGTTATTACACCTATGGAATTTTGATTTTGCTAGTCACAAGAAAAGTTTTTATGCCTACAAGCCTAACTTTGACCATGCTGAATCTTAGAGAAAAATAATTGAGAAATATCTAAGAAATAAGTAATCCTAAATGGCAATCCAAATCTAGATTTTTTTATAAAAACAACGACTGAAAAACACCATTCTAATAACAGAGGCCCCTGTAGTTTAATAGTTTGACAGTGTAATATTTATTTTCATTGAATATTTTTTTATTGTTTAAAAAACAATCATTATTTAAAAAATGTAATAAGTCCTCGATCAATCGTCATGATTGCTCCAGTTTGTTATAAATATTAAAACGATCGTCATCATACAGCATAGTATTTCGACTATTTACAATTTATCTTATGATTTACAAGCCGAAGAATAAACAAAATCACGCTAACGATCGGGCAACATTCGTAAAATTCAATTTTAGAACTGAGGTTTTATATAAGTGATTTTTGAACTCATCAATCAAAGGTCGCGACTATTCTATCATACTTATATTCCATCCTTGTCTATCAAGGTTGCATAGTCATAAGATAGAGAGAGAAACAAAATAAGGTTAAGAAGGAGAGTGGTAAGTAGCCCTTGGTTCACACGAATGCCTCCAGGAAGGGTCTATCTAGAAGCATAATCAATTTGCTTGAAGGGAATGTCGGCATAATTGTTTTTTTACTGCTAATAGTCTGCTAATGTCTGTTTGATCCAGATGGGAATATTGACCAGCTGTGGTTACCAATGGGAAACATTATGTTAAGTAATAAATGACAGTGAAACACATTTTACATACAAATGAATGCCTTCAAACATTATTACCCAAGTTAAGACTTGAAGTTGAAGTTCAAACCTTATGTAACTTACACGACATACAACTCATATTAAGTGCATAAATTACGTGCATATTCGTCATGTTGCTCATCAGGCTGCACATCCCACGAGTGTATAATTACGAGTATCACGTAGGATTCCATTCTATTAGCAAGCACGGCGCTCACTTACCATCCCGTTACAGTGATCAATGATGCCGGGGACGCTATGCGGAGGCGTAAATTAAAACATAAAATTAGCGATCACCAGATACCAGTCGGAGTTTCATTAAAAAGTAATGAAAACTTCCTCAGAATATTAATCGAGTTATAAAACGAAGAGCTGAATAAAATACAGTAGGTACTTCTCCGAAGTTTATTACGTCCCGACTACTTAAGTTCTATCTGCGATAGAATGCAGGATGATATGCACGAGACACACGAAATATCGGCACACAAATATAAAAGCAGTGACAATAAGTGGTAGTAAGATATTTCTTCGCGGCACTTCTTGATACATTGTCGATAATTTAATAGCAAACACAAACAACGCGACACAAATCATTTGCACGGGACGATGTTCGAATCCCTACCCGCTTGACCAGTTATTGGCCATTTGTTTTATTTCACATAGTTAACTAGTTACCGTGGACATCGAAACATGTAATTGTAAGCTAAATTAATAGGTGTTTTTAGAGAAGAAGTAAGTAAACAAAGCTGTTCGGTTAGCAATTAGCTTGCGGGACTGAAATAACGTAATGACGTAATTGACTGGTTTGGCGCGTGTTATTTCGTATTTTCGCGTGTTCGTGTCTCCGATGATTCCGCACAAAGTGACGACCCAAATACATATCATTTTCTCATAAACATGGGTAAACTGAAATTATGTAGGTATATCAAAATTATACATATATTTTTCTACCAAGATTTTGATACAATACATTTTGTGGTGTGTTTTAACTTTTTTGTCTAAAAATGATTTATATGGACTCCCGCTATTCTTGTTTACGAACCGATAGGCGAACAAAGGCCACAGATCGGTATCACTCCCCGTAAATGCGTTCGGCATGATGCAAGAGTTTTGACACCAAACACCAACGATAACATCTTAAAACATCTAATGTTTTAAACAAACTCTTTTATGTGGGTTAACTTAATTTTGTGAGAATAAAAGAGATATTTCCATCGTATTGTTTGATATATTGATATCGAATATGAATTGGCTTTTTTATGGATGCGGGGGCAATATTTTTTTTACTAAAAGGCGTTGCATCTGATAGCAGCTAATTTAGAAAAAGAACACCATCATTCAACCCACGTCTAATGCCTATGTCCTCCCAGCAAGTTAATCAAAAATGTCTTAAGTGTTCCAAGGAATATTCCTGCTATACTTCAACTGTCATTAGCATCACTTAAGATCAAAATAAAACTATTGCGATACTAAATTAGTCATGCATGTTTTGCCTATGATCTAGGTGTTTTTATCTGGCTTGCATGCAAATATCTTCTATAAACACTCGTCTGAGTGACCGACGGACATTAACAGGTGTTCGTTCCTAAGACTGGTGTGGAATGAAGACCCGGGACACTTTCGCTTGACAATGTCTGTGTTGTTTGAACATAATTTATTTCCACTACATTACAATGTCTCATAACGGTAGTTGTCGTTTAAAATGAACTACAATCGTTCCATGGATGAAATTCTTAGTAACAGAACCAATTTCCCACGACATAATACACTTATTATATTTCATTTATACGTAAGATTTACGTGGTGGTCCAACAATATCTTCTAAAACCATAAAAATGCAATTACAATGTATCATACTACTATATATCTGTATAAACTCCCGTAAGTGTCACTTTGTAAAAAGTGCGCAACAACGCCACGATATCTGCATCGATAGAATATTCGCGATAAAACAAAATGAAATACCGAAATAGATTTACTAAGCAATTACTAACGTGCTCTCCAATCAAACAGCAATACGTTGTAGCTTGAAGCACATTCTTCAAGCGACATTAAAATGCGGGTCCTGGCAGGTTCCTCAAGACCCTACCTGCATGCATTAGGATTCCGCAAGCCACTTAGTAGCATGGCTCACCTACAGACCCGTTGCCCGTATTCCCATTTAAACATAAAAAATAGATGCTGGATAATGTTAGGATCTAGTCTTGTGTGAGGTTAGAAAAAGAAGTGGAGTCGGTTTCTTGACTTATATTTTCTAACACTTTAGATTAATTCTTAACTGTATGGTTCATGAAGATAAATATTCATCTTAAATTAATTAAAAAAAAAATGTATTTCAGTAATTTATACCTGACTTCCTTAAGGGATTATAATTTGTACTCCATTTGGTACCTGTAAACCAGAAAATCACACATAAAGTACGTAAAAGCATAATATTTTGAACCCTACCGAAAAATGAAGAAATATAATTATAATAAATTTAGGAATCTCCACTAATTTCGCAGTCATAGTTCGTCAGTCGTGTGAGGTGTATTAGTGGTTAGTGTGGTCGATAGTATGCAGTACTGAACCAGTCGGCAGCTGACGGTTAGACGAGTATTAGTTGTGGCGCCATCTCCATGCAAATTATTTCTCCACCACTGTCTATTAAGGCGTTAGGATTAAAACCCTCGCACATGATCGCTGACCGGCCAGATAACTGCCACCCTGGCTTTAATAACAAAATGATTTCTGACAAGCATTTTCATGTTACGACCATGCAATGTTTAGTTTTTAATAAGAACTCTCGGCTATTTCTAGTCATGTCACTTATCTAGCATTCAAAAGTGGACAATAAAACAGGATCAACTTAGCATGAAAATTAAATTATTCTATTTGTTATCCTTTTACAGCCTGAAACAAAAACGGGCGAATAATTTTAATAGGACATGCAATTATTCACGTCTGTTTGACGTATTTAGATCAGCGTTTTTATCAACGTCCTCTGTCTAAGCAGCACGGACTATCATTAACTCCTTATAGTAGGATGATGTTGTTTTTCTGCAGCACCGTATAATGTGCAGGTATGACGTCGGTACGCACGACACAACCACAATTAACTCGTCCTCTAAAGGAGTTGCACCTGCTAAAACCTTAATAATTACACTAAGTTAATTGTTAACTATACTGGTTTTAAGAAAACACGCACTGTTCTAATAAATATGCGGGCCTTGTTTACTAATAAATCAAATTAGTTAGTGCGTGTGTAGCCACACATAACAAATAGCAAATTACTGTTTTTCAGACGCCTTTGTTGTGGCCATTTCTTTCTACAGTTTTTGAAAGGAAGATGGTAAGTTGATACAATTAAAAGCTTATTTTTTTTACACTAGGTGGTGATAATGAACATAAAGCTTTATTTTAAAGTGCCATATTAAATTATTTTGTTAGGTACTTAATTAATAGGAATCGACAAACAATGTAATGTATGACAACTTAAAATAGTAAAACTTAATGAGTGGCGCGGCCGTCCTTCGCGAAGGCCGCGTGTGCAGTGAGTGTGAGTGACCTACGAGGCGGGCGCGGGCGGTGCGCGCGCGCCGCCGCGTGCTGCGCTTGCGCCATGTTAATTACTACCACCAATAAGGCGCCCCGTCAACATATTTATTTTTTAGTTTATGAATTGTTCATAAAACCCACCTCATTAAAATAGGATCTGTACCATTTTTTTTTTCAGGTACCAATATTTACTGGAGAGCCTTGTGCGACCCTGAACAAAATGCCAAGATTAATTCCCGACAAGGTATTTTATGACAAAGACGTGCTCCGGCACGAGCACTCAATAACTCGGGACCTCCTTTTTCGGTACGATCCTTATTGGTATTCGAAACGTTCTATGAAAATAAAAATCCTAAGGTGGCCACCGAATGCCTGATCCTTATATTGCAACGACAACATTTAATAGCGAGCTGAAAAAATATTATCGAGTGGTAGTTAAGCGTCTATAAACTAGTATAGGGTTTTTATCATTCTCGAGCTTTCAACTTTTTATATGTTAAAATTTTTCGAATATCGAACAGTAGCTGTAATGAACAGTTGACTGACCACGCTTTGCTTGTGCGCAGACGTGAGGTCTGTAATACATTGCGAGCCATGTACGAGCTTCACATTTACTATCGCTGTGTGCATATAAAAAGTGCGAAATGGAAATGATAATTTTTCCCACGAATATTTTGATTGGTCGTCGAACCAGTCAATAGTGGAGATCAAAGCGGGCCGGCCGTCGTCGCCTGCGCATATCGACCGCTGGATCTTTGTCATTCGCGCTCGAGTCGACGCGAAGCGACATTGCGGTAACACAAGCGCCGCCGCTGTTGGCAATTAATGTAACCAAAGATCATCAATAAACATCTTTATCACTTGATCGCCTCTGACACCGAAGTACTTAAACAACTAGGGACCTGTACATTATAAGTTTTGAATATTCAGTCACGCACATCTTTCAACATGCTCGGAGCGGAGAAGTGGTCCCGTCGTACATGTTACATTTTTTATTATTTAGCCACCGAACACGACACGTATTTAAAAATAAAGTCATATATTGTGGAGTGGTAGGTGTCAGCACAGGCAAACAAGACAATTAGGGAGATGACAGTTTCAAAGAACAAGGTAAGCCGTGAGCGGCGTTTAGTGATTTTAAAAGCTCGAGGGAGCTATGTTATAATGATCAAGTGCTGTATTTTAAAGTCCGCTTGACCAATTATGATCATTTAAACGAATGATCGGGGCGTATGACGAGCCGCCCAGGCTAGCCGTCTTGCCATCTACGGTAATCCGAAGCTGGATCAGCGCCGACTCTTTGGTATTGTTTTCCTTAGAAAATACGCAATTTGATATCGGCCAGATAGTGTCAAGCCGAGAGATATCTAATTACTTGGTTTATAAAAATATATAATTGACAGTGATTGTTAGCTGCCTGACGTAGGCGAACATGAACAGAATAGTAACAACCCTATAGAACTTTCAAAGCGTTAAAGAAGCTAATTACATTTTTCTCTAGTTGTGTATTAATCATAGTTCGTTTATCACCTACAAACGAGATCTCGGGTAGCAAAGCGATCGCGTGGTAAGATTCGAAATTCGAATCTTGAGACTCGCGTGAGCAACTCACGCGCAGATACAAAGAGATACGCGATTCTGATCATGCGCATTGATAAATTGATCACATGCATATCGGTTACTAGCTCCAATATCGTGGGAGTACGTCCTCCAGCTATGGAAATAAGAACTTTTAATATCAAGAAGGAATTATCACTAGATAAGGTCACTATTATTGTGAACTTAAACAGAGAGAAATAATTAAATTCTCAGACAATATTTAAGCAGTTTTATTTCACTAACTAAATGATCTCTTAGTGGGTTGATCTTATGAATCAATAGTTAATATAGCATTGTTAACAAATAAAGGTGTTAAATTCCTACGTAATAAATATTGTAAAACACGTACCTATGTACAAACGAATCTAAACTTATCCGTTAGCAAATGAAAGTATGAAGATACTCAAAACCCCGACTCAAATATTTCACGTAACATTTGAGTTCAAACAGCAACAATCACACAAAACTCTTAAGGAAGACATAACACACACGATTCTCAAAAACCATATGTTCTGCGCGTGGTTTCATTCGGTTTCATGGTGTTTAGCCACGAGGCTGCCCCGGGCTGCGCCCCTCCTCCCATTGTATCGGACAATGCGCTGTAACTCCTCACTAACGAGACGTAGAAAGAAAGCAAGGCATAAAAGATAAGCGATTCCCTCTTCTAATTCGAATCTACCTAGTGTTTCCTCCACAGTTTACTTTGCTAATGGCAATAAAAAAAATCGCATCACATCTTCACTGTTGACAGCTCTGTATTCTACCTGGCTTAAAACTCCATAATATGCGTAAGGAGCATCCTCATATATAAAATCAATATATAAGCGTTTCAGGGATGTACTTAACTGATTGACGCCTTTACTTATAACTTAGGCCACAACCAAAGCCTGAAGCGTACTCACATTTGTAAAAACCATAATAAGCGCCCGCTTTTGGCATATTGTATTGACACACGATAAATATTTGCAAGATTACACCGAGCCGAGATTGCGGGCGAGATCTCTTTTTCCTTGAGGGTACGAAGTATGCTCTACTCGGTAGGCAAGCGGTTTCCTGCAAAATAACAACGCATTAGTTCCATAATAATGCACTGGCTTTCATTTCATTGCAATAAAAGCAAGCTGCCTTTCTCCATAAAAACGCTACTCCATAATATATGAGTGTTTATTAAGTTTATCTTAAAATATGTATTTAGAGTAACTTCGTTAAACCCAAATGTTATTATGATATCTGACAGTAAAAGTAAACTACCTTGTTAATGGGATTGTTTCTTTTTCTGGATCAAATACTACAAGATCAAATCTGCTGAAATATAGAGCTATCAAAAATGAAAACACAATTGAAGCGGCGAATTAAGGCCTCTTTATAAATTATGTCATTGACTTGTTAAATGAAGAGTAGCATTGGTGCTAAGGAAAATACACTATACATATTGATTTTATACTGCATTCATATATTCGTAAGTTATATGCGGCTAATAAAAACAATTAATTGAAACTTTGTAAGTAATAAAAAACGAATAATCATAAAAACCATTAACACGTGTGCGCTTCAATAATCGATGAGTTCGTAAATTAATACTTTCTTGTTTCTTTTTTAATTTTGTTAATTCAAGGCAATGGCTGCAGAGGAATGCTTGAGCGCCACCCTTAAAAAGCCTAATTTAATTTAACAGGTAGGCAGCGTTCTTTAATCATAGGCTTACCTCTAAATTATATAGTGCGGTAATAGCTACAGAGCAATCAGCAATACTTCATTTTTGCTACTGTTTTTTTGTATCTACAAAAACGATTTCACCCAACCCCCGAACGTGGGTTTGCTACTCCTTCCGTTTAGCGAGTATTGGAAAGGAAATCATTTGTTTTTTTACGACAGGTTAGGCAAAACATTCATTTCACCCAAAAACGTAACACTGAATTTAATTTGGTACATTTCTTTCTGATTCATAATAGGTACAAGTTTCCAAATTCTGTGATCATGATGACTATGAGCTTATATTTCTCTAGCTCTATATTTATTATTTTGGTTAATTTTTATGAAGATTGGTGACTAATTAAGGAAGCTCTTAGGCGATTATCACACTGCCCCGCATGATGCAGCGTAGTGCGTGGATGCGTTTTTTTCCGTTGCTTGTAAATATCTCCGTTTGTATGGAAAACACGCATAGTCCAACACACTGAAAATGCATCCACGCGCGTTCATGCGGATCACGCACATACATGCGGAGAAACACGCACCCCCGCGCGTAGGTGCGGGGCGAGACGCAAGGTATGGCACACTGAATCCCGCATTGCCGCGCGTGATTTTGAATGGGCGTGACGTGTATATTTGAAAATGGAAGCCGCCGTGCGTGAATCTACTAAACGCACCTACGCGCGTGAGTGCGCGAAAAACCCGCACGATGATGCAGATCTGCACTCCCGCAGGAACGCGCGTAGGTGCGTCGACACGCAAGATGCAGCGTGATGCGGGGCAGTGTGAAGATCACCTTATATCCCTACATAAATTTCTCCATCATTTGATGATTCATTCATCATTGATGACCTGAAACACAGGTTTAAATTAAACCTAGTTCGGGCGGTCCACTATCAAATAATGCATTTTCCGAATCTATCGTTATTCATATTCTAGTTCTAGTATATTTGTAAGCACATTAATTGTATCATCCTTGTAATAGGAAAACTTGTTTCTGTTGGATTAGTGTTCTTTTTTGTAAACATTATTTTTAATAATTTTTTTTTTTTTTTTATTTTATTTATTTTTATGACGATCTTTATAAAATGAATTTCCAGAAGTCAACTTACCTCGTAGTATATCATCTACCTAGATTGCCTATCACGAAATGAACTTCTATTTTTTACAAAAATTATAGAGCGCTAGATGAGTCGAGTGTACGATAAGATTGGAGGCATCATTAAAAACGAATGACGGTGCACTACTTGAATATTATTATAAAACATGAGAGTTATGATCTGGGAGCAGTTCTCGGAGGCACGTAATACACACAGTGATTTTCACCCTCACACGCCGCACCCGTCAGCACACGTCTCGACAAAATTACAGGGGGCAATGAAAACTTAGCACTCGTTAGGTGTCAAAATTGCCATAATCGAAAACGCGGTGTGTGCCCCGCCTTACGTAAAGCAAGCCGACTTTTTGCCCGTTCCGAAAATTTCAAGTCAATTTTTTTTAATGATTTGTGGCCGCAACCGATATTCCTAAATTGGATGATCGGAAACGAAATCGATCGATCGTGTGAAAATAATGTTTTGTTCAACCCTTAGAAACTGGTGTAAAAAGTTTACCGATATCATTTTGTTTAAACTTCTTGTTTTGCAACTGAAGAACCGCCAGACGAAAGTTAAGGTCGATATACGTCTGTTAATAATAACAAGTTTGATAAGTATGCTAAGTAGCTAAGTAGTTTGATATCTAACACATCTGTAAGTGCCCGATGTTTACAGCATCATAATCTATCAATAGACAATAAAAGTATCGTTTATCTTCCGCTCGTTCAATTCACTTTTGCTTTCTTTGTTCGTCGTATGATGACTAGCTTTTTGAATTGTTTCAAACAATAAATGCTACTCGATAACATTAAAATATTTACTTTCAATTACGAAACAATGATGATGCATGATCGTATTCAATATCGCTATCGAATACTTAGGTAATCGTTTTCATCGATTAGCATATTTCTTATTTACATATGCTTTAATGCATAACTTTCTAAAAGAATGGACCGTCTCATCTTAAGTGTTCTCAAATATTTCATACTTCCAAAAATAAAGAACAGCCGATTTATAAAATCTAAATAACTGGTCAACACATTTATAAGTATAAATTTTAACACTATTGTGATTCGATTAGTCTCGCTCTGATATCAAATAGACAGGTTTGAATTCGGACAATCGATCTTTAAATACCCCGATTCAGAGCAATCGATATGAAAGGCACATAATTGGCCAACAATCGTTCGATATTCATATAATTCGATTGATATTTCTTCATCAAAGGGATTAGGAGTGTGGATGGTGTTAACAGGACTACTTTTCGAATATAAAATACAGCTCATGAATTTTCATGGATATTTTTGTTGCCAAACATTAAAATAAAATATACACAAATAAAATGTGATTAAGTAATATGAAACATGTGCCTATTTCTGATCTATGGTATCTCACAATAAGTAAATGATATTAGGTAATGTGTATTTGGGGTTTAGCTGCTGTTCAACCAAAACCAAAATATTGTTGCTGCACCTCTTTAGTGTTGCACATTTGACGTCGGCTATTTCACGCCGAATTACTTAACTTTGAAGCGTAATAAACACAATAATATATCTTCTAGCATGATGTGTATTGATACACAAAATTAGTAACATGTATTCAGTGGTCAACCAGACGTGAAATTGGGAGTGTTTGAAGTGCGTCGGCGCAGACAAGTGTGGCGACAACGACTTCGCTACGTTTTGTTATCGGTTACGCCGAATTGTGCAAAAAGGGTTCTACCTGCAGCGTACGACCATGGTCAAAAGTTTCTGTAAGACGTTCAGCTATAGCACAATATTGATCGGCGAAACCTTTTGGGCACACTGGCCCCATGTCGTCTCGCTACATTACACAATATTCACAATAGAACCCTTCGTTCGATCTACTTAAGGACCTTAGGATTTTTTTCTCGTGTTTAATTTCGTTGTGCGTCGAAGTCAACAAGATGGACTTAAGGGTTCTCGGCAAACTGCTAAACAATTGTTGCGTCACGGTCAATAGAACACGGTGCGTTTTTGTGCACATTTTTTCTTCATGGCACTTTCGAACTTGACCGTTATAGCTTCAGTGGTTCTTATTAAAATGGCGCCGCTAAAGGTTGAAAGATTAACATAAACCGCTTATCTATTAAAATGAGCTTACACTTTACAATGGTATTGCCGGATTTGTGCAAAATACCTGATGCCTTAGACATAACCATTAAATTGTTTAATAGATTTTCTATAACACTTGGAAGTTCCTTCCTGCTTAAACTCTTTAACAGAGGTAGGCAACAATGCATTTAAAATTATTATTTTTATACTAAGAAACTGGAAATATCACACCTAATTTTAATGATCATCCTTCCGTTGGCGAAAAATTAAAAGATAAAGAAGTGTAAAATTGATGAATAGGTTTTTTGCACACGCAACTGTTTTCTATTTTAACGCCTATTGTGTAGAACTGATTCCTGCCAGAGATTGTTTATGCAGACGTTGTTCTCATTAGTTACAAAAAAGAGGATTAAAAAAAAAGGAAACGGTTTGTTGTTATCAAGATAATATTAAAATGAATCACGATTTTATTCTAGCACAACTTTACAAATAATTTCAAAGTAAAATCCTCTTTTGGTCGATTGGTGGTATTTCTACCAGATTTAATTCTAAAGTAGCTATAGAAATGATCTCTGCAATTTAAGAGCAATTTTGACAAAGTTATACCCCATTTAGTTTAGTCCAAACATATAAAGACACATTTACGAAGAAGCACTTATAAAATACAAGGGAAACGGACACGCGATGTCTCAATCATAACAATACTTGGTGACGTAATTGTGTAATTACAAATCACCCTAATAAATTTGAAGCTTCAGAAATTTAGCAATGGCCGTGTCACCCACTACTTGTGGGACAATAAATGCCTTCACAATCCCTCACGCCCGAAGCTCGTGCCATTAGAAAGATTTATATCTTAGCACAATAGATATCGTAAATTCGGAACAAATTCCCGGAGATGGAAATATATGGCGTACCAATTATTCAGAGACCAACCAACCGGAAGTTTTCGAGTATTTTTATCGGATCTTTTGAACGCAGTGGTGATTTTAAACAAATATGAAACGTACGAACCGACGCCTAAGCTGAGAAGAATAGAGGATTACAACGAAATCCTGTTTTTGTTTGTTTTCTTTGGTGTAATTCTTTTGTATCGAATGCTCCGAACGAATGCACGTTGGTATGGAAATATGCAGGCAATTTAATATAAGAAAACCTTTGGAGAAGAAAAAATATTCGAAGTAATATATATGTAAGTTTGATATAGAACAGCATTAGGTAGTTCCAGCGTAGTCTAAAAATTGCTAACACAAAAGAAATGAGAAGTTAAAGATCATCGATATAATGCAGTATATTTAATCGCAGCATCAAAGTTTTTGATGTCGCACAATTCATGCACTCAAATTGGTTACGATTTACATGAACTACCTGTTTCATCAAGATATATCAGAATATTTAAAAATTCCGAACAATCTATAAAATAAACAAACCCGCCCACTATGATCGTCAACATAATGCTTGTGCAGTTAAAATACGAAAGACAGGTTTAATTGCATAGCGGGACACACTCAAGTTTTTTCTTGTTTACAGCTTGGACAACTTAATTGGCAAAACAAGATACAGCCTTCGGAAAACAAGAATAGATTCTTATCTAACAATATATGACAGGTCCAGGGACAACTGACCCAAAAAACAGTCCGACGAAATTAGTTGACAGCACGTAACACCTTCAGCGATTGGAAGTATCGTGAGACAGTTCATTTGTCAATATCCTTCACGAAGTATAAATTAAACTGTGAGATAGAAACTAAAAGCATCGGCTTCTGTATCTCCGGCTAGGCGTCACAGCTATCGAAATTAATTCTATGAATGATTGCCATTGGTATACGTGAGAACAGATAACAGAACTCATTTCAAACTACTTATAAGCAGAGCTGCGGCTTAAGCGAGATCTAGTAGGAATACCACATTTAGTATAATTTCATTTCAAATCTAAAGTAGCGATATTATTTTACGATCCATGATAACCCTTGTTGGAAACTTAATTTTTACTAAAAAAAGCGGCGTTTATTTAACAGAAAATAATGTCTCTATCGACAACACGTTAAGTAACGTCCACATTTTGATCAAACAACTTCATTTAATTGGTCTCCTCTTGGAAATCTCATATTCAATTAATAAGATGATGGTAATTGGATCAAGAACAGTCGGGGCGCTTTGGTGCTGATGGATGATATCAATTTTCGTACCGGTCCCCACGTCCCTAGTAATTAGTTATCATAGTAATATTGTCGGAATCTCACTCTGGAAGTACTTAATGTAATCGTATTTCGGTGGTAGAATGCTTTTATTAATTAGTGTTATTTAAAACTGTATGGTAGCAAGTTGTGGACTACGTGTTTCGATAATTAAGGTACACCTCATCAGGAAGAAACTCATTATTTATTGAATTTAAAAGGCTTTATTTTTGCCGTAATTTTCCTTCAAATATAAACTTCCTATCGTGTTGTTACAGTACAGTTACTCGTTTGAATACAAACCCGCTGATCGTACGTACAAACACGAACCGTTAAGCTTGTGGTCAGATAAAGCTACAATCGACCGGATTTCCACCTGACCGATACTTGCTCTGCTAAATTATCCCTAAACCATTGTCCAAACGGACGTCTTTTGCAGCCACATCAAAGAGCAACCGACAATATACCGGGTCTTAGCATCGCCGGTGCAAAGACGCGTGCCTCTAATCTCTATTGATATAACGGAACGAAAGAAACTTTGTATGAACACCTTACGCGTTTTTTACCACGTTTCTTTTCAAAACATCCCTATAAAACGATAGACCGCTACTTTTTGTGCACTTATTGATATTAGAGAACGGTACTGCACTTTGCCGTTATGACAAACAAAAAAGCTCATATAAAGTGTTACAGTTTTTCGAGGTAACTGTATCACAGCCCCCGCGCTTCCGAGGCTCTCCACTACCTACTTCAAGGTGGAAGGAAGCAATACATTATTTTTACAACGATCAACATTATGTTATTGAATTACTTTTGAAATTGATTTGGTGCCTTCAGTTATGTTTGCAGAACGTTTGCATCTGCTCGGGGCAATGCGTTTGATTTTTTGTTCGACAGACATTGTCGAGACTGTCTAGATGTGGGCGCTTAATTACGGATCACGTTCATAAAGATAATGTAATATAATCCTCGTTGCGAACAATCAAAGCCAGCAAGGTGGCGTCATAAGAATTAATTCAGAAATGCGATATATTCTATTGAATGAGTCCAGGTGAATTATTTGGCACGCTCCTCGGTAACCTACATCTTATCGTTCGGTAGCACCTTGTGTTTCAGAGATAGTGCGTTTTTCGATATCTTCCGTTATAATGTAGATCAATACGCGGCGACTTGCACGGCAGATGTGGAAGGGTTATTGTGTATCTTATTATTGTTATGATTTCTATAGAAAATTTGACAAGGTGTCCTCGAGATTTTGGCATGTGCTATTCCATTTGGTAACACATTGTGCTATTGATTCATAACTCCTATCTTTTCTTTGGTTGATTCAAATCAATATAACGTATCTATTTTTACATTGACAAGTTTAAGCATGTTTATCGAGACATCTATAAAAATAATATACTTAGTGAGCTATTTTTATTTCATTCCCGCATTTTAAGTTTGCCGCAATATTTATTAAGAGCATCCTGTGAATATAACGAGCACTTCCATCTCGCAGGTTTACAAAGTTCTGCACATAAGAAGTTAAGTTACAATCTAGTTCTAAACCGTGTACTTGATAAATATAAAAGCAAATTTCGCATCGTTAAGTCGCGTTATAGCGCAACCGTGCGTATGCGACGTCGGCAACGTTCAAAGGCTCGGACGCCGACAGATGACGTATCGCTTGCACAATACGATAAAATGAAAGGGTGGAGTGCATTGCGATGCAATTCATAGGGGTACTCTACTCACTGTAACCTAACACTTTAGATTTGGCACGGTGAAGCACGTGTGCAAATCAAAATGTGCACTATTGTGATAGAAATGATAGATGGTCGACGTAAATGTTGATTAATTATTGTAGTAACTTTCCAAGTGGTATCAGGGGATCGATTTTATAAGCATTACATTTTGCTATTTGTGGAAATTGACTGTATTGACAAATCTCTCAGAATTTTATGCAAAATGTCATGCCTATCAGAGGTGTTGGAAGGTGAGCCTTCAAGTTGGCGACTAGTAACTTTTAATCCTAAAATACTTAAAATAGCCATTTGAATAACTTGCAAATAGACAAAGCACTCCTTGTTGAATACAATAGTGCGTGCTACGGAGCAGATTCTGTGCATAAACGCGTTGAAAAAACTGACCTAAGCAAACATTGCAGTTTGCCCACTGGCGCCTGTAACCCGAGAATGTTTAAACAACATAACAGAACCTATTATTTTGTATGTATTTGAAGTTGATGTATTCATTTTTACGTATTTTTCGCACACCACATATTCTAACCAAAAAAGTTCAATTAAAATTGTATAAAAAAGAGGTTTGTAAAAAACTGTGGTCACCTTTGGTAGACTATCAATACATCTGCCATGCGTGCCCTATTTGTAATACTACCCTTGAAATCTTAATCAGAGTGAACAAGAGCAGGCGCATTAATCACTGGTGACCGGAGTTAACATCGCTTCCGGACACATACATGAAAAATCAACAACATGAAAAAATATCGGCCCCTCAAGAAGCACAATAATTTTTATTCCGCATAGTTTCTTATTTTGACTTTTTGTGACACACTGGTTTGAAGACTGAAAAACATTTTGAGGTAAGTTTTCTGTATATTAAAAAGGTTTTTTTTAGTTCCGAGCAAAATATCAAGATACCAAGAAAATCTCACAACACCTAGGTAGTATTTCAGTAGGTAGGAATATAGTTCTTTAAATTATCAGATGTTGCCTAATTCTAAGTAAAGAGGTAGGTATAAGTGAAATATTTACGAGAAAACTCTACCTAACTTTTTAAACACGAACTACAAAAATGTTTTAAACCCTAAATATTTCGATATACTAATACTAGGTGCGATTTTCACCTAAAAGCCTGACTCAATTTAACAGTGTGTCTCCCAAATAAAGGCAACGTGATCAAAGCAGCAGATCGACGCTCAGCAACACAAGGCAGGTACAAATTACTGTGGCAGGCCTCGATCACAAGATGGTGGTCGCTGATAACACTACACCATCACTATAAAGACATAATTTAGTCAGCGCCGAACAAAAAGTATAACAGACAGAACTAGATGAACGATGTTGCCTCCGTATTTTAATTAACGATAACATGTTGCGATTGAAACGTCCTGTACTGAAAAATGTTCGTGATTAGTTTTATTGTGGCGTCTGAACGCTGGTTTATGTGAAGCGTTTTGATGTGTCAGTGTGCGCTCATTCTTATGCCGATATTGGGTGTATGTTGATTTAAACATGAGAGGATGGATTCGGACTTTCTAAGTAAATCAAATATCTAGCTTTAGGAAAATTATATACACCATCATAACAAAATGTACTGATGGAAAAAAAGGTGGAAATATCTTTGGCAGGGGTAAGTATACCAATCATATAGAATTTATAGTTACACTATATATTACTAGCAACTAGATACACACAATATACAAGTACACTGCAAAAATTATCTTTTCCATTATCGCAACGAAATGTCGGCATAACTAAAAGGCCATACAGAATTTAAATAAAATATAATGCGGGGGTAATGAACCATTGCAACTTCCTGTGCCAATCGATTGAGTTGTATTCGCAACCCGGATATATGTCTTTGTGCATCGCGAAAGGGTGAGTCGGTAAGCTAAGATCCCTGAGTATAATAATTTCACGCTTACATAGAACCTTTTGAATATCATACTTTCTCCTGCGGAACTGCATTTGACGGTGGAATCGATTTTTGAATATCGATAATTTTTGTTAATCGATTAGCTAACTTTTGAATATTTCTTTCGGACATGTTTCCGCTTGTAATTGCTCTTTTTCAAGAGTTGCTTTATTAAGTTTTATTTAGGAGAGGTTGAAAAGATTAATAATATTGACTTAGTTTAAATAATGTCCGCATATCTCCTTACAAGCATTCCAATTTTAGGGAATTCCATTAAATGACCTGCTGTTCAACCATTACTCAAAAATCATGTATCACACTAAGATTCAAGTCAAAACCGACAACTTAAACATGAATAATATTGTGAGCTTGATCTCTTTTAAACAATAAAAATAAATACCGAAGCCGACTTTTACGACTTAATATCGTAAATCACCGGCTTACGAGCTGGAGTCAGCTATCTAGGTAGTGGGATGGCCGCATTGCCCACCCATAGGTGTGGACAGGCCCGGTCAAAGGGTCGCGGACAAACACTAAATCAGGCCAGACGTGTTATTTGTTCAAGAGACTTTGATACCACCGCGATGCGCCGCGCCTCATAATTTACGTGGATATATGGGAATCGAAACACATTAGTGTTTTATTTGTTTATATAATTTTCTCAGATGCTTTTTAGTTTAGAAATGAGTTAGGTCCTCGAACTTTAATATCATCCAGTGCAAATGTGTTTGTGTTTTCACCATGCCAAACATCAGCATTTGTTTCTAGAAGTAGTTAAACGTAGTCGATCTGAGTTCTGTCTTCCCATTGATTAACAAACAGTTTTAAACGATGTTCCCATTCATCAATTTGCATTTGTCGGCCCCCATTCGTAGTTAATAGATCTCAACTGAAACATCTCAAAACATTGGTACAACTAAATAAATTCACAATACTCCTAGTGTAGTAAGTACAAATCGTTCAATAAAACATCGACTAGCAAAACTCGCCTTAACACAGTTGAAATAAATAAATAATTCGTCTGTATCAATTGGAAAAGGAACATTCTCCCATCGAGGACGGCTCTTGTAAATCTTTGATAGCAATCTTGATGTACGAACGGATGCAAAACGGGATCGTCTCGGGACCAAAGCGGTTTGATTTAAGGAAATACATCCCTGACGAAACACAGTAAGTATCGTATGTAACATCGAATAATATCCAATCGTTTTGCATATCCAATTGTAATCTCAATTGTTTAGTTCAATCACTCGGCCGATATGTAGATTTAACGGAATGCATCGAAGTTAAGCGATAGCTCTCTATAGCTGTAACGTTGCCAAACTTTTATGTTAATATCGGCGAAATGTTCAAACGTATTGAGTACTACAATACCATAACATTGAACACACAATAAAACTCAAACATAAAATATTTAATGATATTATTGAAACAAAAATAAACTTAAATCGTTTTCATATTAATTGGAAACTGTTTAATCATGAAAATTATTACGTAAAAACAAACATTAAATCATAATAGTCAATTTTACAGATTAATCTAATTTGGTTTAGTTAAACACCCAGGGCGAATATTTATCAAATGTTAGTATCGGCTCATAAATAAGACTGCACGCGGTTTAGGAATGTGTGATAAAATTTATAGCGGCACTCTTACGAACCGGAGCTCTATCCCACTGTGACGCTCATATTGTAATCTGATCATGCAAATTTGTAACCCCTTTTTTACACGGCATACGCCTAGCACCATATACTGATGTTTGTTTATGTAACTCAAGGACACGATCAAAGATATAAAAATATATGACAGAATTTTTGCCCACTTATTAACGCAAGCACTAATTAAAATTTACTGTATCAACGAGTTTTAATCAATTAACGGTAAACGTTTTGCGACAATTTCTATCACATAAGTCTCTTTATCAACCTTAAAATATGCTTCACAACACGTGTATATTACAAGTTATCTGTGAGATTGAAGACAGGAGAAAATAAAATTTTGGCACGTTCGTTAACGACCGGTCCTGTTGATTTGGCAGATGTTATTTTTAGTCATTAGAGAGAAAAAATCAATTAATAACCGCCGTTTGTGTACAAAATTGATTACCGGAGGCTTCTGAAGTCAGCCGTCTGACCGCACCCGAGGCACCCGTGTGAACTCTGAAAATCATAATTGCATACTGTCTAATCAAGTATACTTTGTCCCTCTCTAAGCTATAGAGATTATTTAGAGCGTGAAAGAGATATATCTTAGGAAGTAAATGTTGCTTCCACTGTTCGTGACCACACTTTGATTGATGAACAGAGAAAACGCCTCGAGTGAGTTAATCACGCCTAAATTTAATTTAGAATGAATATGAAAACGCCGAGGCTATTTATTATGTTTTGTTTGTTTTGGATAGCATTTTCTTTTTTCTGGATCCACAAGCCTAATGTTGCTTTTTACCAGTCGAAAATATGCGAAGTTTGACCCCAACCCATTAAGAGGATTTTACAAAAACAAAATAGTTTGGGTATCAAATCTTTGTTATTATGGAATAAAGTTTTTTTGTAGAAGTTGTGAAACACCTTTTTGTCAAATATTATAAACAGTCATCTACGTGGCATTAGGGCGCGTCAAACGTTTCGTGGGAGACTAAAATTAAGATAAACGCTTCCCATTAGATCCATTTAATGCTGGAGCAATTCGGGCCTATAAACATAATGCTTTTAATCATAGTAGGCAGATAGGCTCCAATATTATTTGTTACCAAGCACAAAGAAATACATAGATACATAATATGTTCTGTTCTATTTAGGCCATTTAGTGTTATAAACTTAAGAAGTGAGAATTTCGATTTTTTTATCCTTTATAGCAAAATAGTGCAAGGGATTCTGCATATTCGTAAATGATAATTCAAGAATGGGAATTGGGAACCATATTGTTTGGAAGTTTTGTGCAGCAATTGAAGTTGAACCCATGCGAGTGAAGTTGTGGCGATTCGTTGCAATTTGTATAATCTACTCATGTTTAAAAGAGAATTTTAGATAAATATCTTTCACGCACGAAGAGTCATGCAATCTATGTTATGGGTGATCCACAAATATTCAATTTTGAAATGAGACCATCTCCACTCTTTTCCCTGTGATCCTCATAAGACCATCGCTCATCATTCCAAGATAACGCATAAATAAATAAATAATAAAGTAAATTGAAAACCTTCCCAAGTAATTGTCGGTGTGGTGAGTTCACCTAATGGCTGTAATGACACCGGAACCCTTTGAATGGCCACGCCACTTACCAGGTCCCTTTAAACAAACAAATTAAACGATGCCTTCTCTTAAGTGGCACAATAAAACCTCAAAGATCACTTGAACTCATAAAATGCGATCACTTGCAAATGATCCTCTAATTAGTAAATTAAACACCAACTATTATTTGTTGCATAATTAATAGTCTGTGTGTGGCAGAATAGTGCGTTTTTATTTTAATGCCATAAAACATATTTATACGTAATTTTTTAAAGATATTTTATGAGCAGAAGGCGGCATTAAAAAAGACTTTAAGGATGTGTGTATTACATTAATGATTTAGTGAAAAACTATATTTTTATATTTTTAAAGTAGGTATCAAAAATAAAATTTCGTTGTAATACAGTGGCATTTGGTTGCCAACGTTACCTGCCTTACATGGTATTATTTTATCAAACGGGCAGATGTCTTCAACTTGTTATCTGAGTTGCGTGGGTGGACGGCACGCGAAGGTGTTGCTGAACTGATCTCAATGCTTCTCATTGTTGTCAACCCCAGTGCGACGATTAGTGGCACACGACCGCCTACTGTTAACCACTTCCTTGTTGACACTACATACTAGGTATCAAATACGGTTAGGTGATCATCATAACACAAACTGATAACGCTGCCAAAGGTTTGTAAAAGTGAAAGAATAAGTGTTTGTTCTTTCCGAAATAGAAAGTTAAGATACTGTTCGATGTAGGATGATAGTGGAATAATTCTGTTTTTATGAGGATAATGAGACCAGTTAAAAGCTAGTACTATTTCCCTACATACGTCTGCTATGATACCAATTTGCTAACATGGTATCTTCTACAAGAATCTATAGTTTACAGTGGTAATGAAAAACTGTAATAAATTCCACATGGAACACTAACCTACAACTTGTAATAAAATCAGTTCTTAAATTAGTCCCATACTGAAGACAGAATAGTCTGATTATTGTAGGTAATAAAGACTGGATTGTACGGTAGTTACAGATTGGAAATAAAGATCATTATTAAGAAGCAGTAGTGGTAAGTTGCGTCACAGTAAAGCGATTACAGATTGCGTTATATTATGGTAACTACCGATATTATAGCGAGATAAATCGATAGAAATAGTGATTGTCTAATTGATGTGAATATAGCTTACGTTTAATGATGATAGTTTAAAATATGACTTGCGACATAGGTACAGTTTTGGCCTATCAGAAATTGTTTGCATGAAATCTCTGTAGGTATAGTATTATATAGCATTTGATTTTTGAGATACTTTAAAGAAACAGTAGATACTAAGGCTTAAGAATGTGTCTAAAATAATTTTATTTATGTATTTATACCGAGGCTATTTTCCGTCAACAGACTCCCAACCCGAAACCAGAAACATATAATGTAGAAGTCAATTTGTATATGGCTGTAATGAATATAACTTTAAAAATTAAGCTTCTAAATTAACGTATGCATGTATGTGTAAGTACCTAAAGTTTTACGTAACAAACATTGTTGCATTGACCATCTGACGGCAATAACCATCGATAACATCTTCAGGGGTGAATGATGAATCACTGCAGTGAGTAACCACCCCATCGCTTTGTAAATGATGAGGTTTACTCATACACAATTATAGATTTGCTGTGTTATTTATTGGACATGGATTATTTAATGTATTAAATAAATGGTTTTATAGATGGAAGTCATCAAAAATGGATCCTGTAAGATTAAAAGAGTGCAGAAGAAAAAGTTAAAACTCAAGACAATGTGCGTCCTTCTATTTACATCCAGATTATTTGACAACTATGGGTTTCGTTCAAGTTTCTTTTCAATGGAATTGTAATTACTTTATAAATAATACAGTTTTTAAAGATCTACGAATGATCGAGCTCCACTGCCGAATTCACATAATACAGGCGAAAACTCTAATGAATCAAAATGCTTTGATTAATACCGCAGTAGTAATGATGGATGCACCCTTCCAGGTAGGGTGGCCCACCGGCGAGAGCCACCCTCCGAGACTAACGTAATTACATACTTATTAGTTCTAACCTATTTTTATTTGTTTTTTCATGCAATCTATGTGGCGCCCGCGCCGACTGCGTCGCGTATTTGATACCAATAAAAAACAATTCGGTCACACGGCGCATGCTTATAAAGACCACTTTAATCAAATTAAGACTCTATGATAATGAGTATACGGTTGACTTTGAGTTGTAAAACATCATGTGAATTCTTTATAGATGCACTAGTTGAATTAGGATCGGATACATGGTCTGGCGTCTGGTGCTGTAAAGTTGTTTCCTGCACAACACTAGTTAATAAACGGAAATTGGGTATTTAAAACAAAATGGTGCTTTAAATACTATTCTTTCGAATAAAGGTGCAAAAATTAAGTACTGTTTTCAAGTACACAGAAGCTGTAAACTGCCCACCTGTAGCATCACCGGAGGCCTTTTCGAGAATTATCGTGCTTTCTATATAATGCCATAGAAAGCTGATGTATGGCTGTTTTATAGCATGTTTGAGGCGTTTTATCTGACCTGTATCTGCGATACTCTTCAAGTCAAGAATCACTTAAGCTATAATTTATCGCATCCGAGCCTTAAGCGAGTATGTCCTGTATTTAATTTCGGCGGCCCATTGGTCGAGACCTTTCGCCCTGCTCGTGTGACTTGCCGTATGCATAGTGTGTTCAAAGTTAGGTCTTCAATTTTTATGAAATGTTTTTCCTGTTGCAACAGTAAAATGTTTTACATAAAAAGCCTAGGAGTAGCTTCTGTTAGGTGTGTAATTTTATCGATATCGTACATTGGGATTTTTTCCGTTCACTCTAGTTTTATAATAAGTATTTTTGGATTTTTTACTTGAAATAGAGCATAAATCATAGTAGTAAACTTATTTGCTGCCACTGTTTACCCTGCGTTTTTGGCAAGCTAGCTCAATTTAAAACAATGTTCCGAGATCCTCATCCTCGACTATAAATACAGCATGTTAACATCCTTTAGTGTAGTTAATTCACTGGTCAGATAATAATTAATAAGCTCACAGTCGATTCAGCTCGTGACCACCGAAGGCCGTCGTGACCGCGGCGTCTCTGACCCGACACAGATTGAGATATCAAAATTCGCATTTCAATCCCACGGTGATACACACGTTTGTTTTATAGTTATCATTTGTGTTAGCCTTTGGGCAGTCTGGCTTAGTTTGTGTAGGATGTGAGCTCCATAAGTTAGGGTTCAAATGGCAGAAATTGAATCATCCTCTGGATCATAAGATAAGAGTTTTAAGAGGAACCAACTTAACTTAAATAAAAATGAAGCTCTTATACCTATAGGAAAAGCCTAAGTTTGAACATGTTCTCATTCAAAAAGCTCAGATTCAAACTAAGCTAAATATAAGAATTTTGGACATACCCAAAACGCCATTCATCAGTTATAAAAAGGTAATTCCAAACAATGACCCAATGTATAAAATTCTCAATTACTATCCCATATTCTACCTACTGGAACCCAAAACCAATATAAACCGCAGAATATTAAAGCATCGGCCGCTGTCATTCAACCCGTTTAAAGACGGACCATAATTAAATTTTACAGTCCGCGAGAATTTTATAATAGCGTACTAACTACTCGTAAAAGTATGGCTTATATTCAGTAGCATTATGCATAACGCTTTTAAAAAACGAACACGCCGAAATCAAAAATTAAAAACAATCTCTTAATTCTACGTTTAAAACTGCCTACGAATTGACGCAGGCCATATAAACATCGGAATGGAACCTTTTTACGTCTTATTTATTTATCAGATAGTGACCAGTATAAGTGATTTTATTGTTGATTCTATTTACACTTGGGTCAGTAACGTTATCTTGGATCTACGTAATGGTAAGTGCAAGTGAGCGGCTAATTGTTTTTGTTGGCAAGTGATCGTATCCGTTGTTCAAAGCTCACGAGGGGCAGGCCTCGTCTATACTGCCCTGATTTATATTTCGATGTGCCGAGAGATGTATCAAGTCCTTAAGCGTTTGACCGCTTGCGTGTGCGCATTGTTGTGCCGGCCGTTTTTAATTATCAAGATTCTAATTGAATAAACTTTTGGCTGTATAACGTTTTTAATTAAAACAAATTTATCACGAATCTCTTTTCGGTATACTTTTAAATGCTTTGTTGTTCGCGTGTTAAAAAAATATTTGTGCTTCTGGTTTAAAAATTATCCTCCATCTTGCAAAGAGTAAATACCAAAAATACTGCCATGATTTTCAATTAATTATAATACTAGGCTCATTGAACAATGAAAAAATAATGTTATTGTCTTAACAGAGCTTGTGTTACAATTGCTCCGGGATTGGTGTTACCGTAAAGATAATCCCGTGTTTGTTTTAGCCCGGAGCCGGGATTGAGCCATTTAATTTTATAAGTCGAATCTAGATAAAGCCTGCTTGAGTGTGCTTTATGGGTTTATTCGTTTAATATGGGTTCTTATTGTAAATGCTATATCAAGGTATATACTGTATGTTTTGTAGTCATCGTTTGATAACTATATTTGTAGTAATAAAATTTGAAATCTTCATTACGAACATGAGTGACAAAGTCTAAAAATAGAATTTCAAGTATTTTGATATTAATCAATGTATGGTATTTTACAGAACAGAAATAAGCATGTTATTCACGCACCTTAAATAAAATATGTATCAGATGATTGATATAAACAAAAAAACCTTGGATTACACCTGCGATTTAATGTAAACGACTACATTTGTGGGTTACTAATGAAAGTTTAAAATTCACGGGTAGGCCGCGCCAGGCGCCCGATACCGTGCGTGCGCGCATACATGTCCGACACGGGGAGATTTGCTCGTATTATACAACAGTTTATGTGTTTTATACATCAATTGCATTACTGTGATTGATATCATTCGAAGCACAAACATACTTTTAAGAACATACTCTATCGTATCCATAATAATATTGAAACCCAAATTAGGTGGTTAATTTTATTGGCCGTGACATTTACTCCTATTAAAATGCGCTATCGATAAAATCTAGGAACTATTTTCAAGAAACTGGTTCACTGCAAAATTAAGAGACATGCAGTGCGCTGACGTCGATTTATTCGCGAAAACGATTTATGGGTCCATAAGACTATTTATAGTTGTACTTACTTCATTAAAATAATAGGATAATTTGATAAAATTATGCTATATAATTATGTATATTTTAATAAAATTCAAAAATGATGGAGTAACGATACAATGTCACGTTTACGAGACATGTTCATATTTCCATGTAAAGAGGCGAAACCTGCTTCATGCCTTAGTGTATTATGCTAATATAGTTCATTTCATAGTTATTTAAAATACGATAAGGTTTTATAATATGTCAATATAGAACGGGAAAATACATACCCGAAGTCGTTCTCCAATCATAAATTAAAACAAAAGCCAATAATGGCAATTTGAACAAAAGAAAAACATTTAATAAAAGCAGTAGTTACAGGCATGTTCATGTGTGTACGTTTAACAGCGTGAGTCGAGATCCGTATCGAACCTACTTCTTTACACATGACCAACATTATTGAACATGCATAAAGTCATCCCCTGATAATACCGTCACCCTTATTACTACAGCAGTAGAGTCCAAAATTGTCAAGTGACACATTTTCGGTAGAGTCAACATACATTTGTTAGTGCACATGTTGAAACTTTTGTCATGTTATCTGGATTGGATCTGCCGCTAAGTTTTACGGTAATCGTAGTCTCTGCAGTACTTTTAAAATATTTATGGACATCGTTTTTTCTTGGTGGGTCTTACATTAGTCGCAACATCAAGAATACTCAGTAGAGCAATATTTACATGATCTGCTGATAACGTTTTGTAAGCTTTTTGCTAAAGCTAACCAAGCTTTAGATTAGTAGTTGTCGGCTTTAGGCGAATATTAAAAGTTAGTGTATTTTTCATAATTAATTGCCCTGGGCGTAAATAGATGGACAGTGGAGTTCTTATGTTTATCAATGCTGGTTTATTATTTTATATGTATGTTACTGGCCCTCTACACTCAATTATCCCGATACAACAACCCTTAATAGGTGCTCCACTTATCAACAGAAGTCACTTGATTTGTTCGTCGACATATTGTTACAATAACAATAAATTCAATCAACCTGAAAAGCCGTACTGCCTTACTTATATCTGTCACTTAGCGTCAAATGAAAATAAATTATAACCACAATACTTTTAAATCATTTATTAACTTGATAAATGTTTGCATTATGTATCTCACCGAGTCTATCGCGGCTAGTGGCATAAAAATGACATAAAATGGATGGAGTTTAAAAAATTACGTATGCAGGTATTACGTTATAAGATCAACATTACGCAGAAGTAAGTACTAAAAATTCACAAGCCCTCACTGGAACCGTTGTCCCCGCCCAATGGGCAGCTGTGTCCTCACCCAGGACTCACTAAGCCTCTATTATGGTTCCCTCTCGCATAAACACGCCGTCGACCCATTAAAGCGGTCGATCGCGTCGAGCTTCAATTTATTCTTGAAATTAACCTGTCGCATACACTTAAGAAGTTGCGAGGCGCGTGTTTCAAATGAGGCACGCGGTGATTGGGAAGTTTTGAATTGACGAACCTTCCAAATTGTTGTTATTAACCAAACATGTTAAGAGACAATTTTTGAGTGAACTTTTTCAGGTCCTGTAGATTGATGATAACTTTTCCTTAAACAAGTTTAATGACACCCGTCTATTACGTAGATATTCATATGCAGTAAATTCTTCTATCACAATATTATTCAATATTCAACTTCTTAAATTAATCAATCATCTGAACAGTCACCTGTAAAGACAAATACACTAATCTTATGCAATAATCACAGAAAAATATATTGCACATTTTCTTATAGAGACACTTTATATTAGAAATTAAATTCTTAACGACAGCACGGTGGATAGAGATTGATAAGCGTAACGTAATGTGACAGAATAATCGACGCTATAATATTTTGCATCGGCGATAAAGTACCATTTGATGAGGAATGTCAACCTCATAACCATATGACGGCCAAGTTCTATCTTTGGAACATAATTTATGGAAATACTCGATACCCATGATACACCTGAATATCAATTACACAGACTTTTATTACGTTTTCGCGATCTAAGCAAGTAATTTTGTTTGTTAGGAGAGAGTATCATGCGCAATAATTAAATTATATAAACATGATTTATCGGATTTTCTTAGAAATAATGATAGAGGTCTAGAGGTGGGGGTGCGCAAGCGCAGATGTACTATCGCACCTGCTTGAGGACAATTTACACGATTCATTATCAACTCATAAACTAGTGATTTGTTCATTTACCAATCTGTTTGCATAATTAACTGAGTTTTTCTAGTTAAACTAGTTTTTCAGAAAACTAGACTTAGCGTTTTCTAATTGCATAATGTTAAAACTAGTAAGAAATGATGGATCACTGTATCCGCTTCACGACATTATTTTGCCTGAAGTCCTATGTTTTACGCACTCACTCACATAAATTAAACATATTCATTTAGTCATCTGGTTAATCAAAAGTACTTTCAATAAATGTTTATCTCAATTATGTTAAATATTTAATAATTCAATTTCGACGTCATGATGAAGAAATAAACATTAATTTATTGCCATATTTAATACGTCATACATTCAAAAGTATGCCCATTAATGTCTATAACAAACATTGCAGGTGCATTTAATCAAAATTATTAAATTGTTCAGTACTTTTAAATATTTGCTTCACTAAATCGGTGAAAACAAATGAAAATTTATTACAAGCCCATATTATAATGTCTACGATTTTTATGGCAACATTAATTATATCTTAACATCTACTCACCTGTAAACATGTTTTTTGAAGAAAAATCAACCGTAATTCTACTTATAAAAAGGGCATACTTCGGTCGAAGACGGCCTTACATTTTTCTGATATAATTATGAAAAGGACGTGCATGGAGTTGCCTTCTTATATTTTATTTAAAAAGAAATGTAATTTTATATTAATGATTCTACATTTATGTTTGTCCAGTAATAAGTATACAGAAAATTGCAGTGCTCACCTGTTTCTAACACACTTAGTTCCAAATCGGAGCCTACAGTTCAATATAATACGGATTATATACCAACATGATCATTAAATATAGAAAAGATATCTATTTCATTTACAAAAATATTTTTACAACATTAAGCATTACCAAACAAAAACAATTTGAAAATCTGTGAAACAAAACAATCAAAGTAAAAAACCAAACCGACGACTCCACGAATTTCCCTGTCGCGTAGTTTTCAGTAAGCCAACGACTCGTCGACTCAGGCAGGTGCTGCCCAAGCGCACACTTCTTTCATTAAAATTAATACCAATGTCGCGTGTGCACATTCTTACTCGATAACGCCTTGCCGTAATTAAGGTATGGCTTTAAACGAGCCGGGCAAGACGGCGCACGACTGCCACGCGCCGAACGGTACTCCTCGAAACGTTTAACGAGAAATTTTGTTTCCATCAATATTTCTGCTTATGGTATCAGATTAAGAGCCTCGTTGCGATTGGATGCAGATGCTCGGTTTTTTCTTTTTTCGATGTTGGGGATGCTTTTGTTTCCGCTTGAGAAAGTTTGGACTTAAAATAGGGAAATACATATATGTAGGTAGGTACTTAATATGTAAACAACATTAGACATTGATACTGAAAAAGATGCTAAAAATGAATCTATATGATTTTGCCAACAACTTGTTCCGCTGTGTTGCTTGTTATTGTCAGAGGAAGGTTGTTATAATATAGAAGATAAAGAAAATTGCGCGGAAAATTATGACATGTAATAAAACTTTACGAACTAACTTTATGCTGCTGTCACTTGTTTGGCAGCGATATACAGAAACTATGCGTGCTTAGGTGTACGTTGTGCGTCAGGTTAGCTGGTTTAAAATATACATATATGATAGGTATTAAGTATAAATAGGCAGGCTTATCTATATGCATTTATTGGGTGACGCACAAAACGGATCTTTGTTTTGTTCGCATTTTGTCAGCTGTAGTCAGAGTTAAATGATACAAAAATATTAAACACGTATATCGAGTTTGTTTATTGGCAATCAGTATTCGACGGTTTATTTATGTTGCTCATTCCTCAGCTGTTAACACTTCGAGATGTCGATCTTTTGGGCGTCGCCATTCCGTTCAAATCAATAAAACTGACAGTAAAAAAGATTACACAATAGCAACTGATATAAGGAAACAATACTAATTATCTATTTAGGGGCATCTTATCGCCGCAGCTAACGAGCTGTCGTAAACCTATAAACGAATTCTACAAGCCTTGTTTGTCGGCAAATGAGGTGATTGCCTAAACCAGCCTTATTTATCGCACATGTCCAAAGGCTCAGTTATGTTATATACAACGTACTAAATGATACACGTTTACTCGTTATCGAGACTTTTAAAATACTGACAAAAATAATTAAGATGGAAAACATTTTTATTTTGGACGTTTAATTACATAGGAAAACAGAAATAAAGTCTACTATTTATTTATTGTCCAAAAGAATTCATCAATTCCAAATAAAAGTTGGAGAACCAGACACTGTCATGTAATTCGGGACACAACAAAGGAAATCACCGAGTCCAACCAGCCACCTATTGACTTCCTACCAATACATTGAACATCATTGTCGCCAAACAAATCTTTATCTTAAAATTCGAATATCAATCAATCGCATCCGATTGGTCAAAGCGAATCGAATCACGGCCGAATCGTATCTCGGTCACAATCGGTGTCGGGGTGTCGTTGAAATCGGATACGACGACGTCAGAGCGTCCGACGTGTCACGTCACGAGTAGGTGGCGGCGACGGCGACCGATACGATGTCCCGATAGCTCCTGTGTCACTGTCGTACAAGCTTCCAGACATTCTATTTGCATTTCGGATGTCGTCTAAAAGACGTGTGTTATCTGTCCTAGCACATGTAGGTGGGAAAACAAGTATATTCCCATGGGTAAAAAGTGTTTAGAAATTCCATTAATGTACGCGAACTTTCTTTGGATTTTTGGTTTTATTTGTCGACCCATTTTATCTTTTCTTCGTCTTATCCTTATCTCGTGATAGATTCTTAAGTGCTTTTTGCGACAAAAATAAATATCAAAAAGGCGATTAAAAAAGAAAGCTAAGTAATGAGTTTATTTTCGTCCTGTGCTTATTGCCCTATAGTGAGATTCGTGTGTATTTTACTTTACTTTTTCATAAATTGAAAATAAAAATCATTGAAATAGAATGAACTAGTGATACACAATCGAACCGCGTATCATGGCGATCAATTCAAATTTCCAATACATCACACTTGGCCTAGGAAAAGGAATGCCCGCTCATTGTTAGCGAACCACGCTTGATATGAAATGTTAAACATATCCTTTATTAATACTTAATACGATCGCCCTTTGATTCGATGAATAGGAGTCACTCAACAAGTCGTTAATCAAACGATATTGGGTTCGAATCAGGTAGTTGTATTGTGTGATCGATGGCGGCGAGGCTTACATCTATGATTTATTATAATTTCTAAACATGGCATTAATGAGTCTGAAGTATTCATTGAACCGCAACTGGAAGCTAGGAGCTACTAATGTAAGTTACTCTTGTTATCGATCCTTTCGATTCCGATTAAGCATGACGAGCAAAAATATTTATTAAATTATGTCTCAAATATTGGTATAAAAAACTTACTTACAGTATGTTGTGGTATTTTTTTCAATTATCGAAAGTGGAGAAAAGCTGAAAATAACAATGATAATAATTGACTACAAATATCAAGTCCAAAACGGAAATCTTCTCAAAGCCTCCGTAGCTCCTTACGAATTTTCTTACAAATCTGTGTTAATACATAACACACTACATCTGTTCACCTTTGTAAGCCTGTAGTTTCGCACAAATCTGTTGGTGAAATTAGATTTTCCGGTAGGTATAATGGGAACTAGTGTAAACTCATCTCTTCAATCTTTAAAGTTTGATAGGTACCTATAGATATTATTGCAAATAGGCATTATTGTATACCTAACGGAATACTTTTGTAAATACTCATTTTTATGTTTATTTACGTTTAATGTATTTTCCATTCCGTCAATCCCAAGCCAGCGATGCGTAACTCAGTGCGCGGCAGATGACAGAATTCCCATAATCATCACATCATCATAGTTTTCACCCCCATATCCCACGATGTTCCGCATCTCACGTCATTTGTTTTACCTAATTGTTTTATTTGTAGTAATTGCTCAAATAACTCGTGAATGTCACACAATATCCGGTGTGTGATGGGGAAATTAAATCGATTTGTTGTTTTATTATGTTGTAATAGTTGATATTTGTTTAAATTGGTGTATGTAGGATAACACCCATGATACACATGGAGTATTCTGAACATTAAGATCTGCATTTATTTCAGAAGTCATGAGCTCACCTGTATTTTCAACTGACAGCTCACCTATGCACCAGTCCGTTATATTCGTTAAGTTAAATAGTTACATATACTTATGTCTAAATACGAATTCAAAATCAAGACTATTAAGTACTCTTACTAAGCACAGCGTCCTCACCAGATACTTTTGAACCCTTGGAATATCTATATATGGCAATTTTAGAGCATTATTTATCTCGCAATCATCTGTCACAACAGTGGGAACAATTTGTTCAGTCGTAATTGCTCCACGGGAGGTGAAATAATTGATATTGTTATGACAGTTTTTAAAAGGGGGACATGTATAGTTTAAGGGTCATGTAGATTAATAATAAACATAGCTTCACACGTCAGTCTGATATTATTCAATGTAGGTATCGTTGCATTTTTTACGCTAGTTTTTAACATAATAATTTTCCTCGTTTTCTGAACAATTCAGGTTCTACCTCAACTTCTAGTTTTATAGAAAGATTTTAAATTAGGAAATACGCATGTCTAAATAAATAAAAGTGACGACAAGGTCTCTTATACAAAAAAAAATTGGAAGCACTATAATAGTGCGAATACTTTCCCACACTCATCTTGTAATAAGAAAGCACAAAAGAGACCAATTTCATTAAATATTACAGTACTTAATTTGAAACCAGTTACGTGGGTGGTGCGATGAGTTGCGTAGGCGCACGGGGTACATACTACCCACCCTTACATCCCGAACACAATGACTCGAATTATAGTCGCATTCTTATTGGACAAGTTACACGACTTAACATGTTACTTAAGCTTATTGTTAGTTAACTTAACGAAATCATTGAACGTTATACGAGCCTTTTGTAAGAGATTTAAGTTGTCTTTTTAAGTTTACACCTCGTGAGTTATTTATGAAAAATATCGAATTAGTATCGAGGTATAATGTGGCTCCTGCGGTTGGGATGAAATGGAATGGGTTTTAAATGACGATAATAATTGTGGGAGCGGTGAAAGTTATTACACTTATTACTTAGTACACATATTTTATTGCAATATATTGCCTACAGAATACTAAAACATTTCATCCAAACAATTTCGCGACTATGTAAATGACAAGTAATTAGGTAAATGTATCGAACGCACTTCACCGTTTTCATACCAAAATGAAATTACTTTCGTTTATTATCCCTAATACCATATATACTTTTTATATTTTCTGAATCAGCAGGGGTTACACTTTAATTCCATTGTCTTCCATTTAACCCCTAACCAGTCACGTAACCCTAACGGAACATGGATCAATTCGTAGTAATCATAACAGGAAAAAAATATCGGTAATTTACGGAACCCATTAGCACCTCCCCGCAGGTCATATCCGGTACAAAATCACGGGGTTCAACCCCACAAGATGACTGGCCAGTGCTTTATTACTAAAGTAAATTTAAATCTAATACAAGATAAGTAGATCAAGTAAAAAAGTTTTCTTGAAATCATGTCAAATAAAAACTACGTAAACCAAGTATGGTACACAATCACGCAACTATTTCAGAATGTGAAACTCAAATATTAAAACCAACACTTAGACCATAAAACAAACACGTTTTACGAGCGAACCTTAGAAAATAACTCGATAAAATCGTTAATCGAGACCTATTAACCGCTAATACAGAACAAAGTATGTATCGACTAATGAAAACAAATACCTAACATCGAAACAACCATATCGATTCAATTAGTAAAGCGAAATAGAATGGGAGTTATTCGATTCACGCAATCGAATTGACGGTAGCCGGTTGCTTTGATCAAAGGGCCGACGAAATAAAAAATAAAATAAAGTTTAAGAAGTGCAATTCATAGCGTGTTTTAAATCTAATTGATGATGGGCTGGTGAAGACGCCGATAGCTGTCACCACGGCGGCAACGCTCACACGAACGGTATTGGCATATTTCAACAGGAAAAAATGACCATGTTTCATTAGCTTTCCAATAGAAAAATTCTGTCAAAGTATCCCAAAGTATCTAAAACGTATTTCAAGAATGCTATAAAGGACAAATAAACATAAATTCGGGGATGCGTCGATTAAAGGTATTTATAGAAATATGTGTTAGTAGTAGAACCTGTACTAACATAACCTTTAGTTAAACACCGTTCCTATCTTCAGTTATTTGTAATAATTTATCTATTATGGTTTAAGTTGTAGTCACGGCTTCTATATTACTAAGATTTTATTATCACTATGAAAATAAACCGGTTCCAATAAAATATTAAACGTTAAAAAATATGTAACAATATTAAAGCCAGAAGCACTAAAGTCTTAAAGTGCTAAATATGATTGTAGTAATATTTAATATAAATATTATATACAAATTTTATATTTAATAAAAATATAACATTTATGAGCTAAACTAATTAAGAAAGTAAACATTTTTAATCAAGTCACAATACTTATAGGATCAGTCTACATGCGTATACAAATGTAATAGGAGTAATTTCATTACATTTACAACTTCACCGCTCCATTCCCCAATTTCAAGAATTGGTTTCATTAACGTAAATGTCAATGTATTTTATCGATAATGTAGCGATAAACGCTGATGCGACTTTTATCCAGCAGGTTCGAATACGACTTGCCTTTATAAGAAATACCTTTAAACTCAAACACTCAATGAGATTGAAACTGATAATACTGATGTGGATTCTTAAGACGATTGATTTATTTTAAATATAAAGACATCGATATGCCGATTATGTGACAATATCTCTTCATCCTTTTTAGGGGCAGTACATTAACGGTAATTCTTTAAATATTAATGGTGACTTAAATAAAACTGTAAAAATAAACTTCTTCAATAAAATGTACTTCTTCATTTTATTTATAAGAGCAATATAGTACATAGCAGGTAGAGAAACCATAAGAATTTGATCCTGAAAATGTGTGTTACAAGTCATTACTACGAAAGCCATTCATTTTGTATTTTATGTTATGCGTTCAGTGGTCAACAGTAAAAAAACTGGGCACGCGTTAGGCACCCTCCCCGCGCCGCACTTCCCAACCACTATGCCAGGTACGGACCCGCACGTACAGGGGGAAGGGATGATCGAAAATAATAGGGGAAGAGAATTTTAAAATTTATATTTTTTGCAGCCGGCGCAGGTGATATAACGCGTGCGCGTGCGCCGGCGACTCACTTGTACGTGAAGCTCCGCTGCCGCCGCTCGCGCTCGCCTCTAACCGAAAGCTCCCACAAAACCTTCCCCTATCGCGCAGTGCTTTTCCGATAGCCGCGCCGACCGGTCGTGCTCAGTATTCGCCGTGACCGCCCGCGCCGTACGCACGTAAAATGCTACAAGAAATTCAACTTGTTCAAGGTCAGACGAACTACGTAGTCGTCGCGTCCGGATATCCTTCAGCTACGTTAACGAAGACGCCCACAGAGAAGAGGAATGTACCTATTGCACCAGCTCCTGAAAAAAATTATGTCACACACGATACGCCGCCAAATCTACAGTACAGAAAGAAGGTGCACTTTAGGACGAACCCTTACACCGGACCTCAGGCCGCGTCCATCGCGAGACGTAACGCTCGGGAACGTAATCGTGTGAAGCAAGTGAATGATGGATTCAACGCGCTGCGCCGACACCTGCCAGCCTCGGTTGTTGCTGCCTTATCAGGTGGAGCGCGAAGAGGGTCCGGGAAGAAACTCAGCAAAGTTGACACACTAAGGATGGTGGTTGAATATATAAGGTACCTGCAACAACTCCTTGAAGAAAGCGACGCTGCTTTAGGTATTACAAGAGATCAGGAAAATAGAGAAAATATTCCAAATGGTAGTACTTTGCAACCGATGACCTCAATAGACATGGACGATGGATTTTTCTATGGAAGTGGATCACCTTGTTCTGAGAAGCCAGATTCCCCTGCGCCTTCTGAGTGTTCATCGGGGGTGTCGTCGGCGTACTCAGCTGATCGTTACGAGGTCACCACGACGACGCAACAACAGCTCGGCCCTATGGACGAAGATGAGCTGCTAGACGTCATCTCGTGGTGGCAACAGAAATAACAATCATGTAAGTTGACATACATTTTCAACATTATTTTTAATATTTTTTTTACCACAGATATAATTTCCAATTGTTTTTTTTTTCATATTGACCCTCTAACCCTACTAGGAAAAATTGTGTTTTTTAATATTCAATACTAATGTTTATTTTCTTTTGTTCACAGATGTATCGTTGTGAGTGACACAACTGGAACCAACCCTCCGAAAACGAAGTTCATTATTTATTAATAGTGCAAATTATCGTTTAAACATACGAAAAGACTCTTGTATATCTAGTCAAATCAATAGTGCCTTCAATATTAGATCTTAAGACTTAGTTTTAATTGCGGGGTAATTTATCAAGTTTTGGATTTCTGTACTGACTTTTTGTAGGCAGACAAAACATATGACTGCTTAACTTTTGAATGAAGTTCCATATTCGAACGGGGAGTTTTTTTTTTTATTTCTAAGTGCACTTTTTAAGTGTTGACTGTATAAAATACCTCTAAATTGTGTCGATGGTTTCAAAGACAATGATTGTTTGGTATAAGGCTGTTAATAAAATACTTTTAGTGTAATTTGTAAAACAAATGGTCGATAGTACACGTTACCTTTTACTGATATTACCGAAACTGTAAGAACGCATTTTGTATTATCGGCCGAGTCGATGATATTGTAAATATACCTTAATTAGTTGTAAGTTTAGCTTAAGAAATTAAAACTATTTATTGAATCGACTTGTTGGTATTTTTATTTCTTTGTTTGAAAAACTTGCAGGCTGCATTATTCCTACTGGTTTTTACATTGCCTTACAAATGGCGTGAGTTCAAACAAGTTGTAGTGTGTATCAATTAGTTTTTCAAACACATTATTTACAACAGTTTTATTGTGTTAATAGGTTTCTTTTGTCTTGTCAGGCCTTATATAAATTCAGACGTAAGTAAATAGAAATGGGCTTTGACTTTACAGCCTAAATATTCTCAGGGCTTTTATGTGAATAGAACAGGTACTTAGCTTTATAATCTTATCTAGATATTTAGTTTTCTTTATAAGGAACTTCGAACGTTAAAAGATACGAACGGTAAAATAAAGTTAATATCTAATTAGAACTTTTTTACTTATCTTTTCAACGTACCGATACTGAAAGTCAGTTGCAAGCTACTTCTAGGTTACAACATTTAAACGAAACAAACTTTTTAATAACAAATTTTCTCAATAACATATTCGTATTAAGATATCATATATAGCCTATAGATTTTAGGACTAAATCTTTAATGTTGTAGGCAACACCTGTAACTGGTAATGTTAATACCTACAGCAACAGCATAAAGCTTCACTTAGTGGATACTTCAACTTATCCATATCTTACGTAATTGTGACCCCAAAGGATTTCAGCCAATATAACTGATTACAAATGCAGCGCTCCTTTAGAACACGAAATGAAAACAATGAAGGCTGTCAACAAACAGCGGGGGACTGAGCTCTCAAAATAACACATAATTTAGCATAATGGACTTATTAGTGTCTGACTCTGTAGTCTTTATTTGAGCTGAGTTATTTGAAAACGGACCTCAAATAAAGACAAATTGACATGATACATAAAGTATGTACAAATATGTCTAAATTAATTGAAATTATGCTTAGGTACTTTAATTTTCTTTCAGGATAATACATCATACAGATTAAATGAATAGACATTATCATGAAAACTTAGTCGTAACTGAAAATTTAAATTAGTGTACAAAAACACAAGTACAAGTATGTTAGTATATACCTATTTGATATTTTTTTCCGAAACTGTCCATCACTTCATTGGCAAATAACCTACTGTCTTTCTTGATGTCACTAACTTAAAAATGATATGATTTAATAAAACCCACTGTCTTAGTTTTATAACCAAACAACCATCCTTTCGTGTGTCAATCCTGTTATTACCCTTTAGATATAATAAATCATCGTTGTCCAGATGTAGAGAATTAGCGGGACGCTGTGCGATCGCGTCGAGATATTTCCTAAAAATAATAAAAAAATACCTCACACGAGCCCAATCAACCATTATTATATGACACACGATGAGGGCAGATTCTATTAATTTATAACCAATGTGGGTGGATATACTGGCATTATTTTTTTAAAGGTCGCGGAACGTGGACATGAATAACTGTAATTTTGTTTCGTTTTTATTAAGATATTGCCAAGTAAATTGTGGATTGCTGCCCTTATTTTGCCGTTATACTGTTCAAAGAAAGCATTAGATAAAGCATTTTGAGTGAATTAATTGCAATATTGTATGTCCTATATAATCAAAAATAGGTTGCAATCCTATTATTGAGTTTGTTAGCAGTAAACATTTCGAGGAAATTCGGCTCTTCCTGGTACATACACAGGCTTTCAACCATGTTAGTAGACCTGCTTATTAAATTTACAGGTGTAGGGCATTGTCAACAAAGTGTTTATCGTAAAGATGGCACAGGTTTCCAAGAAAGAGTAAAATATCAAACTTTTTTATGAATTGTTTCAGGAAGACACTTAATAATTATGTTGTCCTTTATCATTTCTAAGCAATTACTCGTTGTCTCTAAGAATAAGAACACAAAGGTGGTATAATTTATATGTCTACGTAAATTATATTTGACTGCTTTGTTAGACCTTTTGACAAATTCACTTGTGAGAGAGCATCACGCGTGAGAGCGACCGTGTTACCCTAGTGTTTCTACAAAAAAACCTTATTGTTTTGATAAAAAATGACATGCCATCCAAACATCTGATAATAAGCGTGGGCGGGGTCCCAACAAAAGGGAATTGGTTAGCACCATACAAACACAATACGGGATGAAGTTTTGATTCGGGTGTAAAATTAAGTTTTCTAATATTGTTCGTTTTTTCTTGTCCGCCGTCCACACAATAAGATTGTTTGTTCTATTAACGACTTGACTGCGATAAAATTACTAGATATTTTGTCGGACTCCTTTTCACTAATTCACGAGACCTTTCGTGCGTAATTTGCTAAAATAACACCTATCACAACACAATATAACAAATAAACTGGCGCTAGCAGATAATTATATTTTTTTGACAAGTTGTTATCTTTTGAAGACTTTTTTGTCGTCTCGTCAATAGGTGGTGTATCAACGACTCTGAGTTTCTCCTCACATTAATCAAGTAGCATACATATCTGTATAACTTCCTGCGTTCGGTTCACTAAAGACTACTTTTAGGCAGTTTATCTTGCTAATGATGTTTTACGATGTTGCTGCACTCGGCGTTATCACGCGCCGTCGCCTACGGTAGCTAATGCACAAACTATCGACGAAATCTAACAAAATCTCCTCTAAGGGTCAGATAATAAGGTTCTATTTTATGATAACAGTAGTGATATGGCGAAGTGGTAGCATTCTCCCGGCGGCTGTCTCTTTGTCGCCTCTCATATCTACAGGCAACTTAATTAATTGACGGATCGCGGTAGCAACCCGACTGATTAGCGCCCCTTTTTGTGCAACATCCTAACTCTTTTGTCGGAAACTTATCTAAGTGATAATAGAATTGAGTTCACATGTTCCACAACTTTATATTCCTGTGGTGAAACAGTAAACCGAATATCTTACTTAATAGGTAGCGGTTAAGAGATTAACTGATTTCATAAAAAAAAAAATTCACTGTTCAAGGAATTTGTATCAGTAAGCGAGGACCTTAGATTTAATCATTGACGTGTTACTATATATTATAACGTCTTCTTAATAGCCATTTACCTCCCTCACAGGACACCGAGCGGTAATACGGTTACTTAATAATAATAGGCGTCGGAGGCTTCTTCGACAGTTCCCGACAGATCTACTTAACGCACGAAATAATAACCCAATTGAATATTTCGGGGCTGGAGAACAAAAGCCGGCAACACGGCTGTCGGCTACATTACCGCCCTACCACAATAAATCCCGGAGGTCCGTCGCCAAAGGGCTAATTACTCTGAATATCGGTTGATATACTGTCTACTTAGGCAGCGTGATGTATGGCCGCACTCAAAGGATCGGACGCCGCGCGCCCCCGGCACAGCCACGATGCTACGATTATAAATAAGCATGTTTAGGATAACGATTGTCGACACTGCGGTCAGATCATAATAAACTTTAATAGAAAATATTAATTTATCCGCCGTCCTCTAGTTCTGAGGTAAGTTACGAATCATAAAACACTGGGCGGCACCCAACGGTTGCATTCATTGTCGTAACATCTTTCATATCGACATCGAATGAGATGTCCAAGATATTCATTGTGCGCTCGACAATAGTACATGATCTAGATTAGTGACGTGCATTGTGTCGCCAAAGGGTTGCATTGTGTGCTGCACAAACGATGCGCCCGCGCATAATGCGTCGATACCCGCAAACATCTCGACCGATTCGCACAGATTCCGTGAATTTGTAAAGAAAATAAATATAACTTTTGACAACGTTCCATTCATCATTTTTCATATTTTTGGCAAAGAAAGGATTTATATTATAGTGAAATATTATTTTTGTCACCGAATTCGGACAATAAATATTGATTTGTACCAAACTAATAATAAAATACTAGGATCGTAATGTATTCATAGACTGGACAGTTACAATATTTTTTTGACAGTTGCCATTCTTTACAGGTAGCCTAAGATAATACACTGTAATTTATCATTATTATTTATATGTATTTCCAATATTTTAATTAACAAAAAACAACAACAATAAAATGGTTTACGCTAACTTCACTAACACCTACTAATATTCCAGTTCTAAATCCATTGCCGATTTTACCACTCAATACCGAACAAATTTCACACTCGCCAGCACAATTCATCTTATAACACCCACGAACAAGCAATTTCAAAATAAGCCTTCAGACGTGGCTGAGCGTAATCTTTAACCAAACTCCATACAATGGACCTGATAAGATCAAAACTCCTGCTTCGACAGACAAATTGTTCGCTCACAGACTCTTACATCGATAATATGTTTACAAAACATGTCATTCACTGTGAATTATTTTACACAATGTTTTTGTACCGTGAAATTGATTCTACGGCTACCTAGAATTTGGTAAATATCACACCTTCGTTTCTTGCAAGAGTAGACAGCTTGTGTAAATAAACTGCAATGAATTTTTGCCCCAGAGGCTTTTAATAAATCTACTCAAGAAAAGGAAGTATAAAAAAGAAATACTTTCATAAACTTCTTCCTTGTTTATTGTATTAATATAACCAACGCGATGGATTTTATTAAAGATTAGAATTATTTTGTCCTAGAGGCTCCTATTAATGAGGCGAGTCCTTCTAAGTGGCAAGTAAACCATTTCAGGAAACATAATATAGGTACCTCTAATTACAACGTACTTTGATTACTTCAAAGGGTGATTTAGACTTTACGTTACGTTTGATTCCAATTACCATAAAACTGAAACTGTCTTTGCTAAAAATAACAGGCACGCAGTTCTCAATTATACAAATTCGCAGCTTGCCTATAAAATTCTAAGACCTAAGCGTAACTGCGTGATTAACAATGCGTGGTAGTGTTTATGAGACTATGGCCCACTTTTACCTACAACATAAACGTCCGTTTTACTAAAAACCATTGTTTACTGTTTTTATCAACTTGTTAGATAACTACAGCGTTATTTTTTACTACCTATATACTCACAAAATACATAAATAGGTACCTACTATATCTTGGCCGTAGTAACTAGTTATCTACGATAGGTAATATGGTAAATGTGGCATAATGATGATCGTTATTTGTGCTTATCGGCAAAATTTAATTTGAAAATTGTGACAAAGTAAACAGTGGTTTTAGGAAACTGGTGTTTAAGTCGTTGGTGGACTTGAACCTAGGTTTAGTGCGGGCTAAGTAATAAAGTGGCGCGGCCAGTGGCAGATGTTCACTATGTTCAGGATTGCGGGTAGCAGCAAGGTGTCACGGCTCAGGTGCCGTGAGTGGCACAAGCCACAGCTTTGTCATCGTAAGGTACTGGCGAGCACAGATATAGTTACGGTTTTTTGAGGAAAAGGTTCAATTTTCGAAGTAAAAATTTCCCTCATATTTGCAATCGCTAATAGCTACTAGGTAAAACAGTAAATGATTTAATTTTAAATCCGACTATGTCTATCTATCGGTTGCGAATAAAGATACACTCTGAACGCTGATGCACATTGAAGTTGAATTGAATTCGGCAAAATAGGTCAAAATGTCGGAAGTTAGTTTGTTAATCTTTTTTATTAAAAACTACTTAGCTATTTTAGATGAAACTTGTAGTGTGAATTTTCTGTATAGGTATACTTTTATAGAACTTATCGATACATACTTAAACAAATCCAAGAAAATAAAACCAAACACTTGTGCACCCGAGTGTACCTCGCTCGTAGTAATTTTTTCAACATCCGCCTTGATACAAATGCGGAATGCGCGAAAGTGGCGCAGGATAATTAAAAGCCCAGTTTGTCATAAGCTTTGATAATATTTTACCACTTTTCTTTAAAGTGTACCCAGTGTGCCTATACTCTGTATTTATCTATAATTTATATTTTCGTCACGTGAATGCTGAAACACACAATTTTATGTAAATGAACCTAACCTTTAACGATTTTTTGATGTATACGAAGTACATGCTTGTACATTATTACACAATAATTACATAATCAAATAATATATTGTTCTGTAGGTATTCTTGCAAATAATGTGGTTCAAACTAAATAATTACATACCTATCCGTATTAACACATGTTACTAAATAATATATAAAGTTTAATTCATTGTCGCGCTGTTTATAACTAATACATATGAAAAGTAGGTACTTTCAAATCTGAACTATATGGTACTAATTGCATCATATGTGAGCAGCTGGAACACTCGTGCTATTACACAATATACAAGGTGCAGGACAGATGAACTCAAACACATGGTCAGACAGACAACCCGACGACAGTTTGCGCAAAAACTTTCTACTCTCTATTTACAAAACCCTTTCTTTGTGCAACCCTATACTTGGAGATAGGCGAAATTGTACAACTGTATAGATCGGCACATGCTATCCCAGGTGCGAAACTGTGCTAATAAAATTTATTGTATTGATTTGGATATTTTCATGTGTTGGCACGCTCCTTTGACAATTTTGGAGCGGCTGCATTTGAATAATATGGAAGGAGTGTCAGTAATGGATTGGCAAGCTGTGCTTTATTAAGGAGGGAGAAGCTCTATACAACATTATTATAAAAACCTCAAAGTTGCAAGTAGCCTTAATATGCAAGTTTAATTAGCTTATTGAAGCAATGAAAGCCTTTTTGCCGGTAGCACCTTTTGGTCGGGTGCAAGAACATGATATTAAACATAATATACTAAATAAAAAAAGATAATATATAAAAGTCCTGTGTCTACAAGTAATACAAGTGTTAATGTGTAGTTTCATCAATAAAAAGCACTTTAAAGCGGTGGAACGTTTATTTGTAATCAGTTGTTTAATACAGTGACAATATTTCGAAGATAACTTTAATTAAGAACTTTATCAAAGAGCTTTAAATAGGTGTATTTATAATTAACATTTACGCTTATCAATTCTTTGGTTCCTGCATTGTGAAGAGGTCGTCGACATTGTCTAGTATTTTGTTCATCTTGTCTTGCCAGCTTACAATAATGCATTTGTAAAAGGGACTAGCTTAATCTCCAACTTTAATTAATGCCAATAATACTGTTTACATTTCTGGTGACTTAAGGAGCACATATAGCGACAGTGATAACTGTTCTACTCTTATGTCTCACAGAGGTTTTATCAGATGATGATGATGATGTTCTCCTAGCCGATTATCGACATATTATAGTGCACAAGCATTTTGCGCAGACACAGGTGCACTCCCTATTCCTTCACTCTCATAGCCCGATGGGACGGCAATCCGACACGACCGGAAAGAGATCAGGCGCAGGAATCATGTGTAATCATTATCAGATGAGATTAGAAGCTGACTAGCAAAATTATCATCTAAAGAACATAGCTATAGGTATGGTTTCTTACAACACCGCTGATTGCTACATCAGTCATCTGCATATTACTATGAAAATTGCTTAACCCAAAAACCTAACAAACTTTCTGTTTTACAAGGCACTAAAGAGAGGTGCTATTCTTCAAAATATTACAATACTGGTCATAACACAGACCCTATTAATTCATCAAAATTTTAATGACAATGATACGAGTGGTAAAGCAAACAACACTCGGTTACTGTTGGCAGTAACTAAGATATTTCACTGGGCGACGTTTACATTGGTGTTAACGAGCCATCCCCTATAAAATGTTTTGTGTCCCTACATAAATCTTCGGAGCTAGAAGACATCACAATGCCAACGTATAAATATTGTGTATTAATGAAATATGTTTATTGCATCATAAAATGTTATGTGTATTGGTAAACGGGCACGCCGTGGTTAATATACATCGCTTGGCTTCCAAATGTCTTCTTCTGTCGTATACAGTCGGCATATAGGTTTAAAAAATATAAAAGTAAGCTCAAACGGGCTTTAGGCATGATCGCAAGTGATGCTACGAATTAATATATTGTCTACTACTAGACAAAACTAAAAATGTAAGTACAGGTATACAGGTATTCAAATTGAGTCATATCGAAAATAAAACTGTGAATAAAAAGCTTTGATTCATTAATTATTTATAGGTACAGTAACTGTAAACATTTGCATAATTAAGCTTCCATTCGATATTGATTTGTGAAGCATCCATTATCACCCAATATAAGAGAAAATAACCTAACCAAGTTGTAATAAAAGTCAGGCACTTTAACACCGCAAAATTCAGGCAATTAATTTGAATTGTTTAATGACCAAATTAATTAGTTTAAATGCCAATTAATGCCCCCAGATTCCGATAATGAATTATGTGGATTCTGACGTATTACGCCTCTCATTGATTAAAATTTTAACGCTCTTATAAGTGTAAAAACCGCGATAATAACTCCTATCTTCATTTACTTAAGTGGTTGATAACGCGTGTGAAAAAAAGAAAAGTATTTTTTTTAATTAACACATTAAGGGCAGATATCTTAATCTGTATGGCGCCAATTCTAAAAAGACTTCACCCCTTGATAAGAGTCTCGACGACTTTATCAAACGCGTCCCCGGGACGTATCTGTGGTACGGGATAATAATGTGCAAAAAATCTAAGGTTTCTTTTACAATTAATGGTTTTTGGGTTATACTTGTGTTTTAGATTTTAGACCACCCCTCGGAAAGAATTCGTTTTTTTTTTAATTTTGCTTATATCATAATTTAACGTATTTTTGTTCGAACTACAAAATATGAGCAGTCACGAACCTACAATATAAGCTTTGATTTTTCTCATGAAAAAAAGAAAATCAATATGGCAAAAATTACTTTTTTCAATAAGTTCACTTCTAATACTTACACTTCTAACACTTAACACTTCTACTGAAGCAGCTTAACTCCAAATTTTCGTAGTAGCCGCTGACTCGAAATAAATGTTGTATAATAATTACTGACAAGAACGGACGTGGGAAACCGTCTCCTACGGCAGCGATCGGCGTACGCGCACCACATAAATCACACAATATAACAACACAAGATTTATACCGCTTAAACGGATAACAACAATTATATCGAAATCAGACCAGACGATATGAAATCACCTAATGATTCACATAATTATGTTAAAGGTGTTACATTACCACCTATTTATATACAGACATTAAGATGAAACAGCTTATGAAGCAATAAAGAGAAATATTTTAGTCAATTAGTTATACTTACATGTGTTCGGCAGCACACCTATCAATAACTGCGTATCTACTTAATGACTTCAAGTAAATGGAAAATTAACATTAACTAAATGTCTTTTTTCTCAGTAATTACATCGGATACATGTTGCACATTAACAGTAATGCACATGCCTGTTTAATTCTTAAATAATTAGGACGTACTTAAAAACTTAGTACCCACTTAACGCAAATGAGTGACTCAGCTAATTTATTACACAAAAGTAAGTAATTATGTACAACTATTAATGTAGAAACGCAATAATTAACCCTTTCTAAATCGGTTTGCCTAAAACTTTTTTTTCGTACACCAATATTTCACACGGGGTAATAACTTTTGAAATATTGGGGGCAATTATAGAAAGGTAAAATGAAAAAATAAATAAAGACAAAAATCGCTAGCCTGAGGCCGTACTGCGGAGGGCCACTGTACAAACCACATTCGGACGGTATTTTTTGCTACAGTTTTATGAGGGAAAGACGTTATCCGTGTGATCGGGTCCACTTAATTTATGTCTGAACCGGACTAAACACCGCTTGTTAGTATTCAGGTTAGATTTGCATCCAATTAGTAGCATTAGAATTTTGTTATACGTGATATACCGTATCAAAGTGCCGATATTTATGGCCGAATTAACTTTGAGTCGATCAGACTGGATCAGGTTGTTTTTTTCTGTAAGTACAGTACGAGGATTTTATTTACCGACATCTTTTCACAGGAACTTGAAATAGAAAACACTAGATTTATAAAAAACTTAGCATTTTTTAATACGCCAAAATAAATTTTAAAATTTTAAAGTACGCAATATTGCTCACATTTATTTGCATCCTACAAAAAATACTCAAATACAAAAAATATTTTTGCAATTTTCAACCCAAAGTATTGGTAATCATCACTTAAAGATTCACTAGTTTCATTCACTAGTTCACATGCAATTAAGAACACATTCAAGTAACAGTACCTACGAACCGAGCCATTTGCATTAATCTGAATAAAAATAATCAAAAACAAAAGTACTGCAAGTGAACGGATACAAGCGAAGCGAGGACTTTCCCACGGATGCGCAATCACAAAAATAGATAGCGACGTATTTAAATAACTTAACAACCAAATATCGATTAACAATACAACTTTATAATACCCTATTGAGTACCACGCATTGTAAATCTACAGAAAATAACAAAACTCATGTTTCGATTTAACATAAAGCTGTAAAGTCAAAACAAAAGGCAAGACAATTGTTTGCGGCCACATAAACGTACGCGCGTAGTACATAAAGTGCCTGTACATGTACATATGCTTACTTAAAACACTAAAGAATAAAGAATTCGCAGTCATCCGCGGATTAACGAATGCTCCTGCTGCCGACAGCGGCGTACATACGGTCAAATTGTGTGAATAGCAAATTGAATATTGTAGGCATGTAGACAATCCGTAGCGTGCTACGATTCTGTAGCACTTTTTTTAGGCTTAATATTAATGATATTATAAAAGTCTGACGTGATTTTATCGAATCAAGTTGAGATTTTTTTGTATATGTATTAAATAACTTCAACGTGTGTTTTTATATTTTCATCATCCATATTATTATCAGTGACCTGACGATCTATGCAATATGGTAAAAGTTATGCTAGTTATACCTTCGAAACTTACTACAAACCCATCCCTATAAAACCCATTTATTAAGTTACTTTCACCAAACGCTTCTCAAGATTCATCTGTCGACCACCCCTGATCGTCCCAAGGGCACTATAAAAGTTGACAAAGATACATGTCATGATCATACAAGAGAGCATTCCTTGATATTGTGTTAACATCATCATTCCATGAAGTCTTTTGAAAGTTTTATCTTATGCCTGTCCATTTCTGACCCATAACAAATGTTACTATTTAGTACCATTTTATATATTTTCATCAAGCTTTCACCCCAAAAGCTCAACATCTTATAGATCCATGTGTCACATAGCCCACCGCCAGAGGGTACAGTCAACCGCCCAGGAAGCGCAACTCAACGCGCGAATAAGAAATAAATTCGCTGGCAAGCGTAACAAAGGTGAAGTAAAAAGGAAGCGTTCACCCCCTAGGCCATGCGCAGGCTCAGGCGGGATTTATACACGTGCCTTATGCCTTCATGGGAAACGAGAAAAAATGGCAATTTCGAACGTAATGAATGTTAAAATCTATTCGACTTAATACACATGTTTTGTGGTTTGAAGATGTATGAGTTTGATTTTGTGGGTACGCATTGTGGTAAGGTCAAGTCCGGCACTGATAAATATATACAGTGTAGATCATAATTTGGATCATATTGGCCAGGATCAAATTCACGTCACTTAAGTATAATCAAACTAATTGTTTCGGTAAATATTTAAAGTATTATCAGATGTATTGTGCTAGAGATTGCAGTGCGAAGTTTATGCATGTTTTTATGTGATAACCGGAAACGAAGATATATCCAAAACAAGCTAGTATAGTGTTTCGCGTCAATATCAACGAATATTTATGTGAAAACTTCTAAAGGTGAAACGAACAAGATGAGTTTCCTAAAGTTACATTCACACCCAATTAATTTCTCAAAATATAAATCACAGAAGAATAGAACAGTGTTGTGTTCAGCGATATTGATGAAGGTGGAAGATTTTTGTCGAACAAACTTCGATAAACATCAGTTTGCCATGTTCTCTCTTGTTCTACAAAACAGTTCCGAGGAACTAATGGGCTCCAACGTTAACATGTGTACCAATAATCAAGCTATAATTTTCAATGGACTACAAACAATACTGAAACAGTTATTATTTAAAGTAAAGAAAGAAAAAACAAAAAAATGTGACAATGCTTCATAGAATATTTTAATAGAACTGAGTATGAGTACTTTTTTATCTAGTTTAAAAACTCTCTTTTATGCGCACGTAAACCTATTTTGACACTCAATAAAAAAGTGAATCGAAAGAGTTGTTATTCAAATGTTTGTAACAACAATTGTAGATGTGTGATAAGGCAATCTCAACACGATCTCGAACGCACGCACCGTGTCTTTGTGTCTGTACAACCCTTTATACGAGAGGTGTTAAATTGATTATATGATAATCGTCTTTACATTGTACTTCACACAAAACTACAACTGTGTTATATTTCTTTATAGTTTTTTACTGTAACGCTACTTAGTGGTCTGAATTATCTGTAATAATTTCTGGTTTTTATAATCGTTAAATTGCACATTTTATAGTTTTTAATGAGAGTAATATAGCTGTCTGAATACTTGCTACCAATTAATACTATGACATACTAAGGAATATATGAACGACAGTGCGACGTTAACTATTTTTAATCATCGTTAACAAACGGGGTGGCTCCTACAATACGGATAATTATTCTAACTTTGGAACTAGGTCCCAAGGTACCTAGATAGATGTTTAAGTGTAGCAGAGAGATAGTCTGAAGACTGCAAGCATATAAAACCTATGCAGCAATCGATTCCTTTGACCATTACATTTAATCGATAAAAAACGTAATACGTCCAAATAATAAATCGAACACTTAATTTCCAATACTCGAGCATGCCCTGTATACTGTTATAAAAGCCGATGGTTTTCGTACGACAAAATTATTCGTACCAATTAAGCGATGTCCGCGAGATGACACTCCACTTGTCCTTTGGGCACACGCCGCCGCCCCTTCAATGCCGAAATGGAACAAGGATATCATTGAGCAGATGGAATTAGAATTATTTTGTTCTGATAATCTCTGTACGTTTTTAGTACTCTGAAACTAGATGATCACTGAGCTCAGGCTTTAGACTGTTTTAATGCCATACTTCATCCAACGAATAGCTAGTGTTATACATTACTTTGTTAACTTTAATTAAGACCAATACAATATTTTACTTTCAGTTTATTAAGTGTCAAACATAAAATTACTAACACAGATACTGTCTACTTTGCTAACGTAGATCTTAAACTTAATAGACTCAGCCCACACAGGTCAAAAAACCGATCTTTAATCATTCGACTCTAATACTTTTATAAGTTATCGCACCGTTAGTCCGAGCCCCAGGTTACAACGTAATAAGCAGTTAAACACACATGAGACCGCTTCCAATATTTTTACATAATTATTAACGAAATTGTTGCACATACGTTAATGATTGGCCGAGCACATACTAATCATCGAGCGTCTTCCTTGTACACCGCCGATCAACCATAATTTACGACCACGAAGAAAGTAATAACACAATGAATAAGAATTCGGAAGCCATTTATGATATATTTTAATCTATAGACATAATGCTGAATAATAGTCGAACACAAAGTAGCAATAGGAAGAAATAATATTTTTCATTTCCTGTTTGGTTTGCGAGTGAAATTTTGGAGTGCAAAGTTTTTGCATTGTGTACGCATCCGTGGGAGCAACTACCTGGCACCCGCGGCGCAGTAATTTCTTATAAATCGACATCGAGTGAGATATCCACCGGCGCACTTCTTTCCCCGCTGCGAGCGGCGCGGGCGCGGGCGAGGGAGCGGGGAGCGCACTACAATGACACACAATAGCGCACATGATCTAGATTAGTGACGCGCATTGTGTCGCCAAAGGGTTGGGAGCTTTGTGCGGACAAACGCAGCGCCCGCGCATAATGCCACGGTACCCGCAAACATCTCCACTGTGATTTCGCACGATTCTATGAATTTGTAAAGAAAATAAATATAACTTTTGACAGCCGTCCACGCATCGATGCTATCGTTGTTTGTCGATTGTCCATTGAAAACAGAGATACAAATGAAAAATAATCCACAGGCATTCATAATAAAATGCGATATCATCTTATCATAATCTATCACAATTATTTTTTAACCGTTAATGAACAAAAATTAAAAAGAACGAAGAAGTTTTGTATTATTAATTTCATTATAGCAAATAACCTGCAATCATACTTTTAGCTAAATTAGAGCTTGGACCTGTCAAGGGCGGAAAGGGTGAAGAATCTACAATTTGAAATATTCTAATAGTTTTTAATAGCCCGCTTTTGACGAACATTAGACAACCGATAATTAAAACCACTTTGAATAGTTATGCAGAGGTTATAATGAATATTTCCTCGAGAGTTATAAGGGTGGTTCAGTCCTAAAGTTTAACCCTTCCATCTCCTCGATGGAATTAGCTGGGGGCTATTACTTAAGAAAACGGTTATTAATATTTATCATGTCGTGTTGTTGTGAGTGCTGGTGGTGGAATCATGATGTGCAATCATAAAACTTATTCTGGGTTAAGCACATAAATACAAGGTGTTGATTTGCATTTGTGCCATACGTCAGGAGGAGGACATAAAATACGTAAATAATCGATTGTAATTACAGTAGACGGGAAATAGCTAATACGCACGGCTTTTTTTGTCATTGTAATGTCGTAGCATTTCAGAAGTAATCCAATTTTATGAATGAAATTTATGAATGATCGTTACGTATGCTTTCTGTTTGGGTTTGTGTGAGGGCGCAGCACGGTTTTAAGGCCAGTAACACACGCGCCAAGTTTAAATACGGCTAGATAACATTGACGGATTTCCGAAAAAAAATTAAAATCAAAAATTTTCCTGCCGATTTTTTTGTTGATTTGGGTTGAGAATCATTAGTATAATTACGTCCTTGACTATGGCACGGATGCAAATCAACAGCTTGTATATTGCGCTTGCCTGCGGCTCTTCTCGCGTGCTTCAGAAATCAGCCTTAAATGTTTATTGATCTGTAATCTGTCATTGAAATTTATTTATTTGAATTTATAACGAAAATTTATAATGATAACGATGAATTTTTATAACTTATTATTCAGGCTATAACAGCTGATAGCAATAACAGCTTATAAGATATCGTGTTAGAATTAGACGATAAAAAACTTAAATCGCCGATTAATATCGTAAATAAGACATTTGCATCCAAAATCTGACAACAAACAAATTCCAGTGTGCATTATTAAAAAATGTAACCTGTCCGCTTACGTCCATTAAGATAGAAGTCAAAATATTTTATGGATGTAAATGTTAACACTTTTGTCAAACGAGATCACCCACAGAAGGCACAAAGGGCACCGATGTAAATCTCGCCTTTTATACGCCGCCAGAATTTTTTGATGCAACATCATAAAATATAGATCTATGAACAAAATACTAAATGCAATAAAATACTCAAACTCATTCATACAGATAAAAAAAAACTCCGCTCTACATTTTGGAAAAACTCGTTCCATGGTAATTTTTTATACGCAACCTGACCGCTGTCATTGTTAATTGTACCACATGAACTAAAAAATGGATGAATGGCTCCCAACGCTGTCTTTGAGCACCCAACGGGTGACATTGTTGGGAGCGATTTGTCTTACAAGCTCAGATTCGATCTTAATATTGGATATCGTTTTTTCGCACCTCATGTCAATTATGCCTCGTATCTTTTATCAGCTTTTTCTCCTTACAATAAATATTTTTTGTAAAAAGTCATCGTAAGTTAAGGTTACTTTATAGTTTTATTGCATTTGAGGATAGGTTACAGAGATACACAATATCAAGCCTTTCATTCAAATGTACCCCTTTAAATCAAAGCGTGGCCATTCATCACGGCGGCGACACTTCTCGCGTGGAGCGGACATTACCAACTGAACATCAAAACAAACAAAACACAACTCTAATGATATTGTAGTACAAGCACTATTCGGTTGTAGATCACTTGCTGTTAATTTACGGAACTAAATGCAGATGCAAGCATTATTGTGTATGTTGTATCTAATTAGATAATGTAATTAAATAAAATTCCATTCTCGCCTTTGGGTGGCAACCCTTTCGATATCCTTATCACCGTTTTAGGTCCGTTCAGAATTTATTGGCATTATGGTAATTAATTGCTTTATTTTTAAACGATACCAGTATCAAAAACCTTCTAACGCCAGAGATCCAACGCCGTCGAAGAAATAGGATGCTCAAAGAAAAAGGTCGTTGAACGTAATTGTAAACTCGATATAAATTTGATATACAACGTCATAAAAAGACTAAAAGCAGTTCAAATAAAGTAACTTTTTTCCCAAAACTAAATGCAGTGCAGTGACGTACAAAAAAGCTGGCGGAAGAGGATGGGACCTACCAATATTAGTTTTATATCTGGCAGAAAAAAGGCCCGACTTGAGAGGGCGATTGTCGATCAGAATAAGAATAATAATGGGAACCCTTTGAGATTGACGAACCCTTTCGGTTCTGCACCTGATGCGGAAGCTATTCGCACACTACGTGGGAACATTATTTTTCCGAAACTTCGGACTTTTGATTCTGCCTTTTTCAAACTGAATGAAAAATGCGTGTGAACTGTGACAGGTTCCTGTTTCGTGGTTCTAACAATATGGAATCATTTGCCAATTTTCTATTCACTCGGTCTGTTATTATTGAATGACATTTAATATAGGCTCTTTTACTTTTACTGTTTTACGCTGTCCATTGTTATTGAGGCTTCGTGATAAATAGTGGTGTAAATACCTAGAGTGTGAAGCTTTCGGTGAAGGCTACATGCCAGTACACTTATCAAGTTTGCACGTTGACGTTACCTGTACTAACTGTCCGTCACGTCCTGAATGCTGCTAACAATGAACTTGCGCGAATAACAAGTAGACTTGACATTGACAGCCGATAATCAACCTTCTTGTGTTGACTTAAGGGTGATATATACTACAACCCGCATATTGTAGGACTACACGCGCCAGTGCATTAATGATAGCGCTATCTGTTACCTACACTTGACTCTTAAGTTTACAAGTACACATACAAGAGATAAACGTAGTATTCTGGATAAGTACTTACACATATATTATTCTGCAATGCGTGTTTGCAAATGTTGTAAAAATCTTATTTTTTCTGTAAACCCAGTTATATACTTATTTTGCGATTCCTGAATGCACGAAATGCTCTCATTCGCCTTCTCATTCGTCTCTAACTCACTCAGCATATGAGAGTTCGCTTTCATATATGCGTGAAATGATAGAATTACATATTAAAGGTCATCAACATTTCAATCAAAGCAAGGAATCAACAATAAACATCACATTAGAAGCGTACCATTACGTGATTACTCCGTCACCCTCTCTAAGAGTTCGGTAATATGGCGGAAGCGACAGGTCGTGGTAATTTGACTGCTGTCATAACAGCGGATACAACCCACTTAAGCTTATTTCACCTAATTGAATCCTAGAGCATTAAGCTCCTCAAACCTATAATCCCTTTTATGAGATTCACGCCGACATTTTAAGGATCCTTCAACTGTCGTCTCCAGATATTTTTTGTTACCATATAAATCTAGGGCAAGGTGCTTGCTTTCAATTAAGGGTTTATCCTTTAGTCGATGTAACTTTGATTGGCTGTATAATTTTAATCGTGGGTCATTTCGATAGATTTATCTTGTAATGCATATTTTCCTCGCGGTCTGTCTTTTATTGGATTTTGTGTTTATATTTAAAGACATTTATTAGAACGTTGTTTTATGGTCTAAGTGTTTAAATCTTTTTGCTCTTTGATCGATGAACAAGGTTTGTAATAAAATTAAATTGCATGTCTTACAACACCACTTTCTTTTTATTGCTCACTCACATCGATAGAAATTGAATGAATATTGAATGTACAATAAAATCAATAATTTCTTTTGTAAGTTATTACTGTAAGGTCACGCTGGGCACAGCGGTGTTCTATCTAAATCACTGCATTGCCACTGTCCTGTCTACTAAACTAACATCTTCATCCCGTGTCTATGTTAATGGTGCGATCAACTCACTACTCTCTACTCGAATCGATGTTATTATGCAAAAATAATCGAGTTCCCCACTAATGTTACTGTTCGAATGCGTGATTACATCTTTAATTCTTTCCTTCGATATTCTTACCTTTATAGTCATGCAATTTGGTACATCTTATTAAACCGTACAGTACTGAATAGCTATATAATCTTATTGCTTTTAAATCGATTCAGTTTGGTTCATTCTTGTCAATTGGCACTATAATATTCAACACCTGCCTTCTTAAACACTTTTAAATAGTCATTTGGCTCCTGTTTTACTTTATATCGAGTCGGATGATTGTATCGGCATATTGTGTCCCATCACTAGCTGATGTCCACATAAACACATGCACAACGACATATTTACGAATGTTACCGTCTTTAAATGTGTTAGTTTATAAAATACGATATGTCTATATGACTCTATTGATATTTATTAGATACCTCGGTAGCTGATACTTACACATTCCGAGCTTCAAAATCTAATAAAATTCACTTTTGGTATGTTTCCAACTTAAGTGCCATTAAAATGAAATAAAATTCGTCGGTATCGTTAAAAGGTATTTTTTTATTCGGAACAAAATATATTGAAGCCACTAAAGTACGTGGTGAACGATGTTGCGCAATTTCAAGTACGAAATTACAAGAAAAAACGCTTGTTACAATGTGCCCTTAGAGAAACCCGGACAATTTCATACAAACCGAACCGCACTAGAGTGTTTAAAAAGACGGAGGAAACGTAGAAAAAACGTACGAACATGAGAGTTGCTTATTTGATGTATTTCATGCGGAAATCATTCTCAAATTGCACATCACAAAAGTGTATCTTCCGATTGCAAATGTTCAAGAAATTCAAAAGGTTTTTTAGTTTTTTTTCCACATAGAAGCATGCCACGGTGAGAAACAAAAATAATGATTAAAACTTCATTCATAGAAGGTTCGGCTCATAATTTCGGAATTAGCACTATCGTATGTCGCAATTCATATTTCCTTGTAAGTTGATACTTTCTGTTTTGCGGTCAAGTGGCCACGCTTTCAACGCAGTACAACATATTATAACTTGTAATTATCTTCTTTAGAATCGGCTACTGGTCGGCAGATGTATGCTTTACTTATTCTTGTAAAAGATTTAATTTAAAAATTTCAATACACATCTTTCTTTATGCTTGACAAAATAAAACCTAAATTTCAATTTTGTGAAGGAAGAAAGGTTTTTAAATCTTGTACTGAACCACAGTCGCCTTTGATGTTTTTTAAACTTTTTCAGGATCATAATTCTTTTCCTCTTTAAAAAGCCTACAGACACTGGTTATGCACATTATGACTGTGTAAGAGTACTAATGAGATACCTACGACATCCACTGTCATTTATATCTTACCCTGTTACTATATTTAAATTGCATCTACTCGTATACCTACTGATATCACATACCTAATCAAAGTAAAAAAACAGACTTTTTCTTTACTACAATATCCCTATTTCGATAGCAGAGAGTGATAGGCGCGTGACCCGAGCCGCGTCGATCACATCGAGTTCCCAGGCTGCGCTCGCGCACACCCGACGAAGGAAGCCGATATCCGACGATTATTTATATATATACGAGGACCTGTCTGCCGCTAGCCTTATTTCTTCTGTCTGTACGTAACTTATCTGGTAACTGTTGTGGGCGAAAGGATGAATGAAATTAATTATGTTCATTCATTTCAAAGGCGCTTGTAATTTTATTCTAATACAATTATTGCTTTAATTGATAGATTATGTTCTTTGTAGATTAATTCATGTTAAAACACATCTGTAATGTCGGTTATCATACAGCCTATTTTTTGGTTGTAATGAACACTGGTCTGACTGACGGCAACATCGTACAAATTGCCCTTAATACAGCTTATCACCAAAATCCAGTGTAGAAATAATCTAATAACATGATAATTATCAATCATAAAGCTATAAATAAAGTCTCAAATTCGATGTAACATATGTATATGTAAACGAGTATATAATGTATCGATTTGTAATAAATCATGCGGCGAGCGTCGGAACTGAGTCGGGCTATAAAGCATTTGCATAAGTGATGGCCCTTACTTGTCTCGTATCATTGTACCAATTACGTCTTTACCTACCATACCGCCGTGCGCCAGATAAATTGTTTTAGATATATTTTATTATAAGACTTTAAAAAACTCACATATCTACATAGGTAATTTATTAAAGTTATTCATAGCGAAATTATTTAACACTTTCAAGGATAAGTCGCTGAACTTACATAAATTATTTCCAATATTAATTGTCAGAGTACCTTTTCATTCGTTTTCTCAGGAAGAAAGTAACTGGGTTAAAACTACTTACCAATAAATTAACACAAACATTCAACACAGCCATAGAAATAATGGCCTCAACTTATCTAAAGAAAGCACGTCATTCTAAAATTAATTTCAACAATTTATTTCCTATACACAAACCACCATTAATTATAAGTACCTACAATAAGAGTGAAAGTGAGAGATTAATTAAAATATAACAAATGAATGCACCTATTGAATGGTTTGAAAGAGATTATTTAGAATTAACAATAACAATCGATTAGACGATTGTACTGTAAGTTGAGCGATTAAGGAACAATAGTACACAGACTCGAGTACAACAAAGAGATAACATCTACTCTAAACACTGGTTAACTGATTTACCGAGATAAAGCATTTAGTGAGTGTATAAACAAACGTTTTTATTCCTAATACTTCTGAGGAAATTGGACCATTCAAATGCTTCTCGAAGAGAGGGTTATTCAACAAAACTCTAAACGGATAAAGGGCGCAATCAATCTCTTTGGTTCTTAATAAGCTTTACTGCAATCGAATTTTTATGTTTGATGCTAGAACTTTATGGCAAATTGAAAAAATATTGTAGGACAAACTTTTTTAGCAATTATTTGATTTTACTTTCACTTTTACAAACAATCAGTTCTATGCGGTATTTGTTATTCGATTGTTCTCAACTACTATCGCCTCATGCTACTAAAAACCTAAACACACAAACGTACCCTAAATACGAGTCGCTTATCGTCAAGTATTCGCAAATATCACGAACACAACAAAGCTCACGTGCCCCAAATAATAAGATTATCGATACAAAGCTCCGATAGAAATAAATAGTTTCCGGAATTCGCCAAAATCATTCGATTCTTTTGTCGCAATCTTTTTATACAAAACGGAAGCAAATAAAAGCAACGTAATGTAAACCTCAGGGCTTTTAAAGAACTAATCTTTTGTACTGATAGAAGTAACACGGAGGCTTCATTGTAGCGCGCCAACAGTTCCCACGTGCCTGCCGGTGTTGCCTGATCGTAAAAATATTAATCGCAATTACGTGAGTTAACGTCTGCAGTGACTCGCATTAGGTTTAATTACTCGTTAGCTTCCTCTTCTATCAGCATTTTCCATAATCGTAAACCACAATCTGCGATTGCATATAAATCTGTTTGTTTTACACACGGCCGCAGCGACACGCGAGCTATTAAAAGTTTTATTAAGCCTAATGTTAATTTACGCTTGACGACAACATGAGATATCGTGCAAGCCCTTATGTGCTGCGACGAGCTATTTACTAAAACCCTCGTAATTCCTAGAAGTTAACCTTATCCGACTTGAGTTAAACCTATTTGAGGATCTAAGATATGGCGTATATTCGACGCGGTCTAAATTAGAGTTTCCTCAGAGAATATGCTTTTAAAAACGTTCAACCGTTGAATTTTGAGTCCTACTGCATGTAGTACAACCAGTAGAACTGTATGTGTCACAATAAATGGTACCATTTTTATTCGTCGCGAGCTTCTTTGTCCCTTTATCAGTGTCTTTTTATTCGCACATGTAAATGCATTTAGCTCCCACCTCCTTATCTTGGTGAACACCATTAATCTTGTATAACAATGTACCGGAGCTGCGTTTGCGCATCGATGGCTTAATCAAGCTCGCTGGCCGTATCAGTACTTTTTTAAATCTACGAAGATAAAATAATTCTGCACGGCTATCTCTACGAGGGTTCGTATCTCATTCACCGTTTCTTTTGATAATGGATTTAAAAGGTAATTATTTATTTATTTTCACACTTTTATCGGAATGCTTTGCAGGTTTTTGGCGGTACTGCAATTTGAGGCTGTAATGAAGAAGTATTTAAAAACGAAGTTTAACTTTTGGTAGCGAATCTATAAAAAGACCAAACATAAAATACTAACCTAACATGTACAGCAAAAAAACGTAGTTTTAAGAGTCCGCACACTACAAACCTTTAGTCGGCAGGCTAGGACAAACTAATATTGTATTTAAAAATCTTCTTTTCTTATCAAGATTACAATTAGAATGCGTATGTACTATTTCTTTCTTAATCAAGAAGCATCAGCTATGGAATTCAACTCCGTCATAGCTATCTTCAGTATTTTTATTTCTATGTTAAGTAAGATCCTTTTAAGCTTAGGAACTACTGCAGTTATTTTCAAAAGATCAAGAGTAAATCATATTATATGTGAGATGTAAAATAAGTTTGTATTATTTATTTCATTATGATATCCTTCAAGGTTTGATCCATAAAGTTAGTAACTGTATGCTTGTTGAAAATATCAACCTAACGTGTAATGTAATACTCAAACCTCAAAGTTTAAGAGGAGTTAAGAGACATCAACATAAGGATAAAAATCAGATTAAAACCACAAAGTATATTTGTAAGAAATTTTATATTTTTCATTTATATTATAATAATATTTTATACACAGTATTATTTACATAACGAGTAACATTACTCGAATATCTATACAAATTGTACAGTCACAGCCATAACAATAACAACATAATTTACATTATCTAGCGAATTCTCTACGTACAACTATTATTTCTCTATACGATAAAGACAATAAATTACTGAGAGTTCATTGACTTTGAAGACTAGACACCACCGCACTTTTTACACTAGGTAGTAGTTATCTACTTGTGTTGCCACCACGTAATGGCATCAAGTAAATCGTCTTCATCCATAGGACTCACTTGTTCTTCATGGGGCTGGTAGTTGTTGGGGATGTAACCACCCGAGTACGCGGACGATACTCCAGATGAACACTCAGAACCAGCTGGTGAAGGCACAGAGTCGGAATACGGAGAACTTCCATCAAAAACGCCTTCATCTAGTTCGTAAGGTGTTTGAGACTCCACTTGCGCGGTCCTTGTAACTCCATTCGCTGCATCGCTTTCGTCGATTAAGTTTTGCAAGTACCTGATGTATTCGACGACCATTCTGAGTGTGTCCACTTTGCTTAGTTTCTTCCCAGATCCACGACGAGCACCGCCAGATAAGGCAGCGATGACAGCAGCTGGCAGTCTCTTCCTCAAGGCATTGAATCCATCGTTCACTTGTTTTACACGATTCCTTTCACGGGCATTCCTCCTCGCAATTGAAGCTGCTTGCGGCCCGGTATACGCAGTGTTCTTGTAATTGTATTTCTTCTTATCAGTTTGCAGATCCAGGGTCAAATATTTGCGATCAGGAGCTGGTGCAATAGGCACCATTTTGGGAACGTCACTTTTGGCGTAAGCGACGTGATAATCGGAAAGTTTGTGTTGAATTCCTTGAAGCATTTTGACGAATGATTGTAAAGTACGATGTTATGCGCACACGGCAGGTAAAATTTTAGAGAACTTTTGGGAGTTTCGATGTTGTCGACTACGGTCTAGTGAATGAGCGCTACGGGCAGCGGCTCCGCGTTATATGGGCCCACCTTGTCCAAAAAAATGGTTGGGACCCCTCACTCCCCTACTTTAAATCATTTTTTTGGGATCGTACCTGGAATATTCGTTTAAAGGTGTACTGTATAGTGGACCTGTACACGTGCCATTGAATTTAAATATGTTTGACCATAGATAGATTTGAATCGGTTTGATCAAGTCTTGAATCATATTATAGCTGCTTCTACAATGTTTTGAAATGTGATACTTAGTAAGAATCAAGTGCATAATACTCAGTAAAATAAAATGCAATTACGACTAGTTACGACTGTTTTGCCTTTTTGCCATTTAAGAAACAAATTCAAAGCTTATTAGTTTTATATCCCTGGCTTTATAACCGAATAATTATTTTCCTCAGATTACGAGAATAATTTCTGCAAAAAAAAGCAATCAAAAAAGTATATGGAATAATCTGCGTTATGAGCAATAAAAGACAAAAAGTATGCATTTCAGTAGCCACACGAGCTCATAAAATGAGTAGTTAGAAGTTATCTATATCTTATCCGCAACTCAACTAATGTTATTGCTAGCTAGCAGCTAACAATGTAAGACTGTCTGGACTAACTTCAGTAGAAATTATAATAAGTGCGAGGCAATAACAAAGAGTAATGGCGCCTGTGGATCAGCTGTTATTTTCACTGTTACGTAAACAATGTAACTTTCATTAAATTCATGTTAAGGGCACAAGTGGAACCATGCGGTCCACAGTACAGCATTTGAAATTTATTACGGTCAGCAAAATAAAAATTCAAGAGACTCGTTGCTTTGTATTTAGAGTAACAACAATGAGACCGTAGCCAATATGAATACCTACAACACAACTCGCGACTGTTCAGTCAAAGACGAAATGAACCTTACGAGTTTGAGGATAAGGTTGAATATGAGGTTGAATATTAAGGTTGTAATTCATTAACTATTAAAGCTTTAAAACCTGCTCACTGGGCGGCATTGGCTTCAGTGAACAACTGAAAAAGGTTACCTTAATTTAGAACGGAGCATCAGTATTTTACACGGACTTGAATAGTGAAGAGCTCGCCATTGTCACATCCATTGTGCTTTAAAAAGATTACACAAGGAATGTGGGCCGGGCCATTGAGACACAGGGAAGAATGAATTGTTTAGAAGCTTTCAATCATCCATTGAAGAAGGCGCTAAAGTGATTTTAATAGACTCGGTGTCGCCTCCGAGAAGTACTCGTCTTTAATATTGGTCCTTGACTTTTTTTCAGTTATTTTTTTTGAGTCAATAAACTATTTTTAATTTATTTTTATTTATTTTGTTTGTATGTTCTTATAGTGGTATAACAATTTGCAGTCATATGATAATTGGTTTATGGTTTAATAGGTTTGGGTTTGCTTTATTGTTTGCGTCATTTAATATAATATACGATTTCCTTAAAAAGGATTTGTTGACATATTGTAATCTTTGCAGATTTTAATCAATCGTTGTGATGTTAACATAAATTAATATACCAAGAAGCAAATAACGTTCTCGCCAGAGAGTCGTTAAACTTATCGATAAAGATTTAATAGTTATAATTTTATGGCTTCACAGGTTTACCGTGAAAGCCTACATGAGAATCATTTAAGTATATAATCTTTTTCCCCAGAGCCATATAACTTCTCACATATTCTTATGAACAGTGAGATCCCAGAGCGTTATATTAAAGCCATCAATCATCTTAGTTCGAATTCTCCTTCCTGCAAGTGAATTCGCAAAATATAATAAAATTGTGGGAGTGATACATCGGAGCACAGAGTGCGGACACAAAGGCGCTGCGGGCGTGCTCACAATACTATCGTCAAATAACATTTAGCCAGCCCACACCTTAGAAAATCGCAAAATAGAGACATCTACTGAACACAATGAACTACGAAAGAGCAAACGGAACCATAACCGATAATTACAGTCTTTGTATCATTCATACTTTGAGATTTTAAAACGAAAATAACAATGAACTGAAAGGAGCCTATTGTGGAAATTGCAATGGAAATACATTTTGATTGAGCGTCCCTAAATAGCGGAGAGAATACTGTATCCGAGGTAGTTGATAAACTCATCTACTGGTTTATCACCGTGTATACACGGAGACTCGAGAAAAAGTGTACATGCGTCAGTCCCATCGAATCGCACAAAAAGTAAAGTCTTGTTTAACTTGCAAAGGTAATGGGCTGTTATCCTTATTCGTCCGTGGCCGTCGTCTGCCAACGAAAGTAGGAACAGCTATGTGGGCAGTGCACTAGTAATAAACTCATTCGCAGGATTATTGGTAGACAAGGAGCGATCGGCTGACAGTTCCATTATGTGGCAGCCTAGCTAATATTTATAAACCGTTGAGGCCAGTCGATGCAGATACGCGGCCCGGTGGTCCACCGTGTATTGGAAAGTCTTTGATCGATAAAGTTGTAACTTTAATTACTAAACTGGAACCGAGGCTTGCTTTAAAAGGCACCGCGCCACGCGTCGAGGACCTCCACAGAATCCAAGTTCTTGCAAAGCCTGTGCAAAAATAACTACAAGTCCTTCAGTTTTTATACCTACGCAATCGCAGTTTTTATTGCATTTTAATTACTCGTATATTATAATGTTCGATTACTGTTCAGAGGCGATGATTGCACTCAATTTGTGTGCCCCACTTTACTTTCATTAATTTGTCTGTCCGTGTCAACTCATCACGATACTTTTACTATTGATACTACAAAGAAATAATTTTATGGAATTGATTATTTTAAGTGCATACCTCAATTTTGTTTTTCGTAGTCTTATCTTCGTTTGAATCTTCTGATTCTTGAAGATTTTATAACAGAAAAGTACTGTATGGGTAAAAGCTAAGACATATTATATTCAACATCAGAAACAATATAGTAACCAGCAACGGATTAAACGCGTCATAATGAGTCATCTCACATTTTGTGTAACATTCAAAGGGTCAAATAGAGAAATGCTTATCTAAACAGATGCGAGCTAATATTATAGAGAATTGTTTGCTTAGCGAAGTGTTTGGCACAAGCCATGTAGTAGACTTGCGCACCTTGCCAACATGTGTGCAATCCTTTCGCATCTGCCCGGCATCTTACACTGATTTTTATATGAATAATATGACGAATTATGTCGGAGCTTTTATTCGAGATGGCACCTTTCCGGATGTGCATCGACAGCGGATGTTGCCTTCTCTATATCGGTTATGTATTGCGAAATAAGATGACAAACATATTATTGCAATAGAATATGATATGTTAAAGTATCTTAGTAAGTCCAAGTAGTCTTAATAAAAAAACGTTTTAATATACTTTAGTATCAATATCGCATGTCTATTATTGTAAGTTAAACCAACAGTTTTTTCCGCAACATAATAGCCTACATTAGGCCAAAAACCGCAAATCCAAACCCACATTAAGATGTCAATAGTGACATACCTATCGATCCTCCACGGGGGCACGTCTTTAATAACGTTATACGCATGACAGTGCGCGCAGAATAGCGCATTGTTGTGCAACATTGCGTGCCCCATTGACATATTAGCTTTTTAGTGGCGTCTTCAACCATTGTGCACCATGTTTACAGTAAAGCCACACGTGGACAATCTTCAATCTCCTTTAGCATATTTTTTTCTGGGACCTTTTCGGAATTCTCGCTGTGTGTTCCCAAATCTGACATAGAAAGTTTTTAATGAGATATTAAATGTTATAAACAGCCATTATCTGCTCCCCACGATCCGCGGCGCTTCCCGCGGTGAGACGCAAATTTAAATTCAATTAACAAACTATAAACGTAAATATTAAGCTTAAGCTTATGACGCTAATTTGGACTACTCATAGCAACGACTTAATTATTATTTTAATGAAATATTGGAACTATTAACATAACTCATTGTTAAAGGATTGGCCTTAGAGGCAACCGCAGCATCACGGTATTTAGAGCTATTAAGAGGGTCATTTAAGTGAGGTTATTTCACTCAAAGTATTCATTTGTTTTGTTGGTGAGGCAGCATTGAAATATTACACCAGCCCGCCTTGCCCTGCCCAACTTAAACGGTTTTGCGTCCCAAACACACCCTAAAACATTTAGTACGTTTTTAATTACACCAAGTTCAGTCTTTTGTACTCATGCCTCATAAAATGTACGGAACAGCAAGCAAGTCACCAATAAGTTAGATGCCAATTACTCTCGTCCACTTTATCTCGAAGGAGTTTGACTTTTATAGCCCCTACTATCCTCTGAAGATTTGCGAAACTGTAAGTATCCAAACAAGGCGATATTTTTCTTCGGCAATGTTGGAATGACATGAAATGTTCGCAAGTTATTACCGAGGTAACGCCTCACGCACGACTGAAATAGCTAGGCCAGTTAACCCGCACCCGCCCTAGCACTAAAAATCTTTACGATTATTACAATAATTATATGTATCTCACTACACCAATGACAGAATGAAGATTTAAATCACTGTGTAGTAATTAAATGTGAAAACGAATTATTTCCTACAAGAGCTTCGGTATTGTTATCTCAGAATGTCACCAGCACGGAGGTCAGAGACGATCGTAATGATAAATGGGTAATTAAACGTAATCAAATTAAATGCGCGCGCAACTAATTAATGCATGTATTAACAAACAAGACACCAATAAAACGTAATCAGGAGATAAATAAGAAAAATAACAACCATCAGTTACGGACCACCAGTGCGGAGGAATTATTCAAACTGATGAAAACACGCGTATGTCTGCGCCTAAAGATATCGAACCTCATTACCTAATTGATCGTAACGCGTTATTAATTCAAATCATATGAACTTAGCATTACGTATGTAATCAACAGTCGGGGTGGTCCTCGAAACCGAAGGTACGTTCTCTAAAATGAAGCATTAAAAATCGCTATCGTTAAGGTCAACGGGTCTACTGTTACAGTAGGAGAATCATAATCTATGATGCACCGTGAAAATTTATGACTAATTTGTAATGATTTTTAGAGCAAAGCCTGTGGGAAAAAACGTAGGGGGCAAATAACAAGATATTTTAAGCTCAAGTTTTATTTACGTTGGTATTGCAGTTTAATAGTCGGCTACATCAAAACTCAATTAATTGTTCATACCTACTTGATATTGATTAAATTAAATTGTAAAATAAATGGTTTCCTTATTTTTTACGGTATTTTATATTTTTCAAGTAAAAATAAAACCTGTAAGTTATGTTTAACAATTTTCTGTATTACTAGGTATATTTTAATTTTAACCGGCGGCGTTTACTACAGTTACCTTTTAAACCGAATAATCAAACTCACTAACAAGAGTAATACACATAAATTTTCGTATTGTAATTAACTGAGAGTAACAAATGGTAATTATAGTAATGAAACCCACTTACGCCGTCAAATATACGTCTTTAAATAAATTTCGAAACTACTTACAGGCTTAAACTATGCCTACACCTTATTAATTATGAAAAAGTTAACAATACTTAACTTTGAAATAAGTTACTTATTGACAAGAACAGATACATTCAGGTATTCGTCTCATTAAAACATAATCAGCTCTTTTAATTCATCAATACTGGTAAAAAAGTATTTCTCTCCAACTGAATGAAAGATTACATTAACGTTGTATCAATGTGACAGCGTAAATGACAAACAGTTTCTTGAATGGCTGAAAAACTTTTCAAGTGTAAATAAATATACACAACGGATACACAATATTAATTTCAATAATTGTATTAAAATATCGTCTGCTGGATGCTTCACCCTCGTCGCGCACAAATAAAAAGTATAGCTATAGCCTTCGTCAATATTCAATATGTAGGCAATTTAACACTAAAACAATTTTTCAAATCGGACCTGTAGTTCCTGAGATTTGCAAGTGCAAACAAGAAACAAACCCTTCAGCTTATAACATTAGCTCCCTCCTCGAAGTAAGTTCTAAAACATCACTAAAAGGCCAAATAGTGTAAGTCCTGAATATGATAAATAGTTTAATAAAGAACCTTAACAATGGGATAGGTGCTACACGGACCCCACGTCACCCGACATTTGACACTTTATGCCCTTTGGGTTTTTTACCCGCGCTTCATAAAGACCTTAAATGCTCTTAGGAGACATTTAATACTCCATTAAATAACACGGGAACCCATGCTATAAAGGCACTCAAAAGTACATCTCATTTTAACGCGAAGATTACTTTTTTAATAATTTCTCAGTTCTTTATTAATAATCTCTAAGCCTAGGATTTGTTAAAAGATTTTCTTTCCAAACGATTCATTTTAAATACAGTATTTATAGTTCATTTTTTTATCTCTTTGGTGTAATTATGTATGGTTTGATAACCAATCCAATTCCAGTAATATGTTATTTCTACTTCGTTAACATGGAAACTGAACGACTTTATTGGTTTAACAAAACACTGCGTTGTTAAGTTGTCAAAATTCACACTCTCCCGTTGTTTTCACACCAATTAAATATGCACTTGATACCGATACCAACAATCTTGTTAATCTCTTGTATCCACCAATCATGTGTTATTGGTTTTCGTGTGAATTATTTTGAACAAAATCGTTCCACTTAATGAAAGGGCTACAGAGTAACAAACCGATCGACAGAAGACGTAAACGCGTTTATCCTGAACCCGTATACATAATTATTGGGAGAATACGAAAAAACCTTAGATGGAATTTATATAACAAATACAAGAAGGAACTAATGACTCATTTGCAGTTTCAACTATTGACTAATGAATTTTAATTCTCGAATTAAACATGAATATTGAATAAACAACAACCACTTCCAAGGAACAAAATTCCTACAATTCCAACATTGAATCGAGGCCTTCATTTTAAAATTAAATTAACAGACGAAAACCAGAAACTAATTAGTGGGACCTGTGCGTTGCCTTTGGTTTCTGGAACTTTTTGTATCGAAAATACAAATAATAATTTTATATTCGTTGCTTTAACTACCCTCGGTTAATCAAACCAGTATTTACTCAGATCTTAATTAAAGCTTTTGGATGCAATTGTCTGGCATACAATCGGGGCTAATTACCTTTGTATTCAAATATGTACTACCGTATGGGAACACAATATAAAACTGGAAGCTATATCCCTTAAACAATCATACCTCCTTTTGAAAGCCTTTAGAGCCGCACACTGCAAACTTTTATTCGGCCGATAGTTTGTTTGAGCTCATAAATCAGTATGACGATGTATGGCAGTACGCTTATTACATAGATTAAGTATGTAGCCGGTATCAGAACGACTGAAAACTTTGATAGGGGTCAAGATTATCTTAATTTTTTTTTGCATTTATTGGGTCAACTAACCAAACCAAACCAAACCAAACTTTATTGGGTGGTCGGCCAACTGTTTAGTTTGCAGTGTGAGAGTACTCTAAAGTAAATGTAAAAATCAGAAAAAGTGTACTTACTTCACGATTGTATCGTTTCCGAATACTATTCCCAAAACAAATGAAGACGTTTAAATAAATGAAGCAATAATATTTAGCAGTATCAATTAGGGACATTTTGAAAAGAGGAAAACAAATGACTGTTATGTTCTTGAGACCCATTTTTAAAACCTCTGGTAATAACTGGTGACACTCAATGTTCATCTTGTGGCACGATACAATCTTCCTGCGTTATAAATGTTTAAATGATTGACTAATTTCAAGTAACAACTCTTTAAGTTAAAATAACTTAACCTGTTGATTATTTTTTGAGGAGCAGTTCGTTTTAGAATACGCACTGACAATCCCCGATACACAAAAAAAGTGAGAAATAACTGAAATTATTATATTTTTTTAGTAAATCTTGAAATAAGCACGTAGCTTCTGAGTTTTTACTTACACGTACAATTTTTAATGCACATCTATTTTAAGCTGTAACGCAATCCCACTTACAACTCGGCCTATATTTTTCCCAGTACAAATTAATTCGTAGCAGCTATCAAGCCTAGGCCTCAAAGTGACGAAGATGAATCAGTGCTGAGAACTGAACTGATTGAATGACACTTGTATTGAATGAATGCGATGTGTATGCACGGGCCGCGTCAACCCCAGTCTATCTCCTGTCGCACTCACCTACTAATACATTTACATCAAATGGCGAGTCAATCAAGGGTGGAGGCAATTCATAAAATATTTATGGTATGAAAAAGTAAGTAAAATAATGTATTAGCTACAGTGAGGCTTTCTTGAAAATTTTAATGTAATTGTCTTAGGGGCTCAATCGAATCATAACTTTTGCAAATACGCACACTTGTGTCTGTATTGTTATAAAAATGTCTAATTTATTTGTACAGTGAGATCATAAATAAAAACCTGCAAATTAATCAATGGATGTATTACAGTGAAAGCCAGTTTGCCAACCTTCAATTCATACCGGCTTCAAAGAAAAGTGCAAAGGATAAAACAACAGATTCGTTTAACTAAAACACAGGGGTTTTATCTACAGCCTTTAGCTTTAGGCTATTTGAATAGCAAATGATGTATCCATTTCGGGTGCGATCATCTCTCCGATATCCGATACCAAATTAATACTCTTTTAGTTCGATAAAACAAACAGATATTTGCATATATCTTGATGGTGTTTTATGTTTCTTTTAGTACGAAAATAGTAATGGTCTTGATACTTTTATTTCGTAACAGATACTTCTAAAAATTTTACGATTTTGTCCCTGATAGCAATTCAGAATATAAGACTTTATTACGTGACTATTGAACAGGCTGAGAATTGAGCTCGAATTACTAAGTACCAAATACCTTAACATCGTTATGTTTAAACTTAAACATAAAAAGTCGGTAATAAAAAATCTATTTTAAGGGTAGCTACCAAACTTTTTGTTTTATATTGCCTGAAAAGTGCTTAACAGTGCAGATGTAAATCTATGAGACACTTCAATATAAAGTATCAAAACCTATTGATCGTAGTACAAATCGTTTAATCCCATGCTTATTTTGTTTGCCAAAAACAAGCAGGTTGCCAGGATAAGTAATAGCTTAATATCACGTTGCTTCGGCGGAGGTGGCTGGATTCTCGGCTTCGGTGGAGGCCTCCGCTTACCCAAATGTATGTTATTAGTAAAACTGAGGCTTTAACAAACAACTGTCGGTAACAATAGCCCCGTAACACCTACGAAGTTTATTGCTCGCCTGAGAACGGTCAAATATAACTACAAAAATATTCAACAAGAAATTAACACCAGCATTTTACAACCCATCGGCCATTTTAATCTGACTGCATTAAAAATATCTACAAAACGTTTGAACTAATTTAACTTGCATATTCATAATTGCATTGCATTAAGTAAAGTTTCATCTAGATAGCGACAGCGAAGCGAAATAAAGATACAAATGTCTCTTCGTGCGGTAGTAAAGTGTATGACTACTTTATAACCACAGACTTTTAATGATTTACGGTCAAAATGTTCAAAAGATTAAAATTTGAGTGTTAAATAAAACAGACGACAGACTTAACAGATTTCAGAGATGTAAGTACAGAATGGTGCAATATTCATCATCCTATCAGTGTAATCAATATGGTGGCAAAACTCTGTTCTGCACGACATTAATTCCTACCATCAAATCCTCCCATCAAATAAATACCAAAATAATAATTTTATTAAAAATATTGCCCAATTACATACCTAGTGTGACAAGTTTCGCTCCTTTTATGCTCTCGTGGTATTGAGATAGAGATCGGCAAAAATATACAAATATTACTTTGATGATAAGTAAGTATTATATTGCAACGCAAGCTGCAATCGTTGCGTTTAAGCTTCATTAACACGCTATGACAGAAGCGCTTTACCGATATACTAACATATTATAAGCAGATAAGTATTAAAGCACGTGCGTATAAAACACGTGAGAACAGCATCTATATTCTGAAATTCAAAATTGAGATGCCTAGCTCAATATTACTGGGTAAATTGTTTTATTACTTTACGTAACTCAACGTAATTTCACAATTGTTTCCTTGAGCCCATAAAATCCTGACTCCTGTCCAGATTTTAAAATATTTTTAAATTCACCTAATATCCAGCAACATAATAAAAGCTTAGCATGAAACGTTACGACGGCATAAGTTGCACTGAAAGGCCACCCATCTAGCGCCCCACGCCGCGTCCACCGCCACTGTGACGGATCCCGGCCACGCCCCTCATTTGTTATACAAATTTTATACTACCCTCCAAGCTAAACTACTAAAAGCCCTCAAAATCGCTACATATTGCTTAGAATCGACTAAGACAAAGATGAGGTTTTTATTTTAAGAGCTCCGAGAGATTATGCTGGTGAAACTGAAGATGCGAAATCCTAAAGTGCTTTTAACTAGAAACTACACAGGTACGAAAACGCCACTATATATCATTCCTAGCATTTAGACGCCATAGTCGATGGTAGAAAACAGCTCTCACGTGTTCGAATGTAATACAAAATGTAATCATTTTCATATGACTGCAAGTGCAAACAGTAAAACAACTACTGATCTGTACTGCGATCAGACAATGTTATAATCCGTTGAAGGCCGTGAAGAAATTTCATTAAATTCTCTATCACCCGAGGACAATGCAATTGTACGGGGGCAATCGAGATTGAGACGGCAGGAGCGTATTGCACACTAGGCCCCGGGCTGGTGGTGTGGTATCGCTCCTTGATTAAATAAACCTTCAAGTGAACGTCACGCCGCCGGCCTCACGCGTCAGTCTTCGGCATATCGCACGGGCTACATACATGCGTGTCATTCACTCGCTCTTTATTATTTACCATCCCACCGACCATTATTGTTTTTCCATTACTCACTATAGCACCTACCGCTTTAAAATCCTCGTTGTGACCGTCTGCACCTTTTTGCTTTTTTATTTCATGACATATATCACAGTTCTTATTCTGAATTCCTGACCCAGTTATGTTAATGCGCAACAATGAGATTACGACGTTTTTATTCGTCGTTTAATTTTATTGAGCCTTTAAATTGAGTCGTTTTAGATTTCGTTATCATCATCATAAATAATCCCGAGGGCTATTTGTCATTCGTGAAGATTTTGCGCATGAGTGACATTTGTTTGAGTAAACTAACGATGCATGTTTTTGTGAGGCATCTTCAGGAGCTTCTATTAATATTCATTACATCAGGCAACTTGTATATATTTTGCCGTATAGGAGAAATGGTTCAAGTTGCAACCTTGAGGCACTCGCGGCGATTCGAAGCAATTTGTTAAGATGTTGCTGCTATTTGTCTACAAGAAACAACATTTATCACCGGAGTGTGCAGTAAACTTGGATGCTTCGTCCACTAGTCACAATTTATGATACAATTGTGGAATACCTAACTTGCCAGCGGTTTATTCATGGCTTTCTATTAAATAGCACAGTTAAGACGATATATTGGCACCACACGAGCTCTAAATTATGTAGCCCAATTTTCCTTTTAGCTGTAAAATTACTATAATTGTATTATACTAGTGGCTCGTAAATGTCGTAAATAAGAATTATTCAAAAACAAAAGTATATTGATATTCCATAGTGACTAATGAATTGATAGTATGCAGACATTTCAAAGATAAAGAATACCGTTAGTGATGTCACAGTTCAGATAAACCAGTACCTGCTAAATAAATAATTATGTAAATTCAAGAATTCAATATCTATAAGCATTGACGTTAGTTGTATGGTAACGTAATTAAAATATGTTAGGATTTCAAATAAAATTACGAAAGCCACATTTCGTTCCGCCCAAAATTATGACTTAATAAAATGTAACCTTTGCCGTAACTCATGCAGTGATAAAAGGAGCTATGACAGCCCCGCTCCTCAAACTGTATGTTTGTATGTGTGGAATCTATTAAACACGCTGACCTGTCACCAGCGACACACAATTTATGTGGAATTATTTTGATAGCACTTTAAATTATCGAACAGGATCCGGGAGTAGTTTAGTCGAAGGCGGTTAACAACAATGGGTTATCAACTTGCGTTTGATTAGTCTTTCAGCAATTAAACAGTTTTGAGTTTGTACCGTGATATTGAGTTCAAGTTTTGAGCATGTGATAAAGGGATTGGTACCAAATATGATGCAATTTATTGTATCATCCAATAAGCATAAATCAATAATCAAACAATGACCCCGGTACGATAAAGGAACTTACATAAGTCAGTTGGGACTGTAGAAGCAAACTAATAAATTCAAAGGATTGACTCGGCGATGTAGTGAGAACTCGTCCATTTACAGAAGCCGCCACATTACAGGAGCATAAATCTAAGCGAAGTCATCCGAGTGTCGTGAGACGCCCCGCTCGCCTCGTGAATGGACCGATATGAAGGATGGCCGGGGCTTCGGCCCGAGCCCCTGGACCTCGCGAGGCCGCATCTCAACCACCGCCTTAAACGGGACGTTTTGACAACCGCCGATATGTGAATTGAAATATGAAAGCCGCTGATACGAGTGACTCGAGTATTGATGTAGCAAAATAAAATAAACATTTTTAAGTACGCAGCTCCGATAATGCGAGAGGGATAAGTAATTCAAATGTTATTTACTAGAATATTGTAGACGACATTCGACGATACCAAATAAAATGATAAAAGTAAAAGATCCAGACTTATTATAAATATATTCATCACGCTTTAATCATTTCTTTTGAAGAGTCGACGTCAATTTGGCGGCTCTGAGCTTGAATTCAAAGCTGATGAAAAAAACACAATGGGATTATGCAGGCCTAATGGTCCACCGAACATGGGCATTAATCTCGTCATACAATATTGATGTTTCCACAATTTATTGCCGGTGCTTAGAGGAATCACAAAGTCAAAACGGCTTATTAATGTGTGAAGAAACTCACCTCCTCTGGAAACGTTCTCATGTGACATATTTTTATGAAACCGCGGGGGCTCGTTAGCAGAATATTTCGTTTTCGTCCGCAGAATACAATTGAATGTGAAACTCAAAAACATAAGTCATCATTTTAATAATCTTATCTATAATATTGTATATTAATGCTTATTCGTTTTCTGGTGCGGCAAAAAGATACTATTCACAAACACACTACCGAAGTTAAAAAATACTTTTAATATAAATGAGAACTTGAGTTTTAAGAGGCGGTTCCATTGTAGAAGACTCAGAGTTGACTTTAATCTGCTTAAAATCAGGAGACATTCGCTTCCAAAGCACGTTTTGTGATTGAATAAGATTTAATCTGTTTCCCCGTACGAACAGAAATCCCCGTCTCCCTCAATGAATCCTTAATCGGTGAATAATTTACTGAAGCATGCATGTTCTTAGCTGTGTCTATAAATAAATCAATCAAATGTTATAAAATAATTCCCGCATACATTCGTAAATATCACTGTACGAATCGTTAATACATCTCTACCTTGACACCCCGACACTTTATTTTATTTGCATCTAAATTAGAGAATAATCAGCGTTTAATACAAGAAAGGTCGGTTTTCTAATTCTATAACACCATGAGCTGCGCTAAAAATAGCCTTTAATGAAAGTAGTGAAAGCTACCTTTGAATGTTATCTTGGGTCGGTATCCTGAGGTATGATTATGAAACCTTGCAAGGCAGCTGTTTGATATATAATATTTAGCGCCAAATGTAACGATGACCATCACCAGCGCCGCTGCTAATTAGCCGTTTTAATCAAGACTTTATTAAAACCTCATTACACTTGACGACTCTTATTACTCTTTTTACCTTTGAACAAGCGATAAATAAAGCAATAATTTTATACTGGTCCGGTGTTATTCCTTCGGCGGTACCATTTAGGGGCGTAACGTTTTATTGTAATGCAAATCTGTGCTTTTTCCCAGTAATAAAAGTATTTAGATGGCAACACGTGACGACAGGCGCTGCGGGCAACACCGGGACGCAAATTATGGCAATCTTGACACCTACGAGGCGCTAACTGGGGTGCACCCTGCAATTTTCTCGACGTGCAACACCGAAGCCTCGCACGTAAGGTCCGCTGCCGGCGCGGGCGGCGGTATGCGGGCACTGATTTGCTTTAATTTACGCCCATGTATTTCTAACTCGCGTTTTATTATTGTTTTGAACTTAAATTAGACGAGAAATATGGTGTTTCTACTGCGTGTACTCCGGAACCGCCTATTATGGTAATGATTCATTATTTTGTACGCGTATTGCTTCATTTCCTGCTATTTTCTTGTCTTGTATATTCAGGGAAATATCCACAATTCATAATTTTATTGTTTATATTATTGCTAATCACGATTTGTAACTCATTGACAAATTACCTATAGTTCGGCCATTCAGAGAATGCGTTCCTGACACGTCGCGATTGAACTGACGACGTAACTTTGCAATGGCGTTGCAGTTACGATAAAAATATTTTTGCTGGTTGTTTACCGTTTTAACAATTGAGGAGCATTAAAACAACATTATTATATCAATAATCAATGAATGTTATAATTCAGTCAGTTCAATCGCGACGTGTCAGGAACGCATTCTCTGAATGGCCGAACTATAGTCTACACAACACTTAATTGCCTACTTGTTGTTTTTTTCTCAGTCTTAAACTGTGGGAATACAAATACTTTATATTTAACCCTTGTTAGAACCCTTGTAGAGGTCTGTAAACCAGTAATATAAATCTTAGTATCATTATTAGTAATGTAGTGTATGTTGTAGAACAAAAGCCGATCGAGATAATATCTGAAGTTCAAAGGCGTGTGGCGCGTAGCTGCCGAACGCAACCGTGTGTAATACGGTCCAGTGTAGCGTGGCTCCCAGCTCCCAGCTCCCACGTACGTCTGCCGACCGGACGGACGCGAGAGAAACAATAGCTGCCCGGACACAACGAAACCGATCGATTTTAAAATCACAACCGCAATCTTTGCGCGGTGCAATCTTGCAAATATTTATTATATGTCAAAACAATATGCCGAAATGGAACGCTTATTGCGGTTTTTACAAATGTGTCTGGTTTGCTGCAAGCGCTCGTTAGCGTGAGGAACGACGCATTGTAGGGTACAATGGAGGGCGGGGCGCGCCCGCGGCGCCTGCGCAGCGCGGGAAAACGCTCACCCAAGTGTTCCACATTTAAATCAATGACAGACGCGGTGAACTATCCGTTTGCGCATCAAGAACAGATACTGCATCTTATATAGTGCACGTTCTGCATTTCTCAGTTAATAAACACATTTAGGCATAATTTTATTATAACGTAAGATTTTACATATTATTTTATCACATTACATTCCTGAAGCAGATTATGTGCTGTAAATTGTGACCGTACTAATAATATTAAGGTTTTAGTATCTTCTTCATTTTTATTAAGATATAATTTTAAAAAATTGCTCTTAAAGTCTTTAATGGTTTAATTTGATTCACTTTTTTACGATTTCAATTCAAAAACTTTAATTCATTGAGCCAAAACATTTTTAAAGTGCATCGCCGCCAGTGAAGCAGCTCAGAGGACTTGCAAAAGTAATTAAAATAAAATTCGCTGGGCATTGAGGACAAACTTATATTGCTAATTTTTTGCAATAATCTTAAATTAAAATCACAAATTCCCTTTATAATGAACTTCTTAATCCTGTCTTACTTCGCTGGCCACAAAATATCTTGAATCTTTTATAATTACTTAATCTATAAAGTTTATCAGGAAAAAATTAAAAACGCAAGAGTCAAGAAACCTTTAGGTTTAAGTACGTAACCCGTCACTCAGACGCGCAGTCAAAGCATCCACTTATCCCACATTGTCTTGGGAGCTGCTGCGACCGGTTCCACATGTTATTAAACCTTCTATAAATAAATAATATCATAACATCCCGAAAGTCCCGTTGCTTCCAATAGCGTTTACGGCGCGTGGCGGTCGCGAGCAAACGCGCGCTGCCACAGTTTTACGACAAAATAATATTCTTTAATTATAATGGAGCGTCGTGAAGTAAAAAGGCGGCGCACGCGACATCTGTATTAAATTTTAATGGAATAAAAGTTGCACCTGCGCGAACGCAGTCGGGTTTGCTCGAGAGTCGATCTCTGCGCTCAGGCTCCAAGAATCTGCTAAGTGTATCTAATTAAAAATTAAATACTTCAACCTTTCACAACACTGACGAGAATGTCTGTTACGATGCTCGAGATTTGAAAAAGCTAAGTCATTATCAATGAGGCACGATGTCCTTCAATGAAAAGGGAAAGCGCATAGCGCAAGGGCATACATAAACAGCAAGCATAAATGAAAACGTCGCATAGCTATGCTTTGCTCTCATATTTTACTTTTCCAAATACTCCTGGATTGAAGAGTTTTCCGGCAGATTTTATATTTAGAAAAATTCATTCCTTGCACGAAAACTTATTAACAAACCATAACGAACACGCACGCTACACACACATACATACAAATTGGCAGTGGAACAAATCTTCCGGCGCACAATTATAGTAACGAATGACGAACATTACATTCGGTAATAAATGTCAGTCATGATACTTCTCATTAGCCGCGAATCACTTGGAAAAAGTTTTTTCTTGTTGCAGCTTCCTTAGGTAATAAGGAAGACGCAATTCGGTTAAAGTATTCTTTCTTTGTCGCTATATATTCTTTTAAACTTGAATGAATGAACTGCCGGACAATAACACTTCGATATACAGGTTAATGGTAATTCACACTTGTTTAATATAATGCTACCTTATTTGCTGATGGTTTTTCTTCAGACTGAAAACTGGACATGTTTACAAGCGCAATCTTTTGAATATTATGTTACGTGCAGCATTTTCAATATAATGCATGAGTAACAAAGGACAGTATGTATAACGGTTACTTTTAGGGGTAGATATAAATGTCAAGGGCAGTTTTCCGAATACTTTCAATAAAGACTTACTAACAGTAATTTAGCGTCAATGGCCGTGTCTATCTTCAACTAGAAAAATTGCTCGCACCAGCTCTGATGAACTTCATAAATATAGGGGCTTCTTTGTCCTTTTGCAGTGCGCTAATGTTTATATATGTAAATAGAACCCGATTGGCCGGTCACACATAAGGACAACTTAGAAAAGCAGGAGTCACAAACACTAGGTACTTAACCTGTGTACTTAACTACGCAATTAATAACACAGCTGAGGTAGGTACTGGTCATTATAACCGCCTCGGGTCCATTCTAGTTACCGTCACTTTGTATAAATTATATAAAAATAAGCACAACTAGAAAGGGATGGGTGTATGGTGATTGGTGTAGATCAGAAAGTGATGGGCGAGGTGGCAAGGGCAGGTGTCACGGGACATCTGCTGGCCAACAGACAGGCACGTGGCTCAACCCTATAAACCGACCTCTTCGACTTACAGCCATAGGAAAAAGTTAAGAAATCCTGTAATCATTAAAACCCTCTATATGTACGCATGTATCGGGGAATCTACCTTTTTCAAATTAACAATTAGGTAAGTGATCACTTTGAAGACAATGAAATTAGGTTTTAAAGTAGATATTACTTGTCACACCTAATCGTAATAAAAAAATATAAGCAAAAAATATGTAAAGCAACTCACGTTTTCAGCAGCAAATGTTTTTCAGCAAAATTCAATTCAAATATGCGTCGCTCTGCAACATGACGACATCCACGAGAACAAAGAATTTTCTTTGTTTATTGTTAAAAACATTTTGAGAAACACCTTAATTCTATAAAGATACACCATTTAAGAAGTACTTAATCCTATTTGAAGATACCTATTTTAAGAAAGGCAAGAAATAATCGAGAGATCAGTTGATTACTGACACTAACGTGAAAATTAGACATTTAAATAAATTACTTTTACGGATTTTGTCGCAGTTATATTAATATTATTTAATCACGACGTTTTGGGTCCTTTGCAACACCGTAGTCTACCCGTGACCATGCATGGATGCATGGTCACGGGTAGACTAAGGTCTTGGTCGTCTTGATATTATAGTTACAAACAGCTACTCTACTTCTCTATTGAAATTTGGATGTTTTTTTTTTCAATAGCCTCGCGAATCATCCAGGAATTGGTTTTTTAGGCAAGGACTTGTGGTTTACCAAATCTGATTAGTCTTATTTAGTTAGTCCTGTTCTAAACTTGACAAAAAAAATACGAATAAGCAAATGAAATATATTCCACTTGCCTTATATTTTACGGAACCTTGATTCCTTGACCTATAAATATTACAATCAATGAACTTAACAACTCTTGTAATCTGAAAAGAGCTGTCGCATTCGCCGCTTGTTATAATTTAATTTAATACAGCCTCTAGATGAACGCAATATTATTTTAAATTTTATAATTCCCTCGCATTTCTTATCCATTTATTTAAAGTCTATAAATACTGACTGAGCATTCAATTCAAGTAGTTACTTGAATATTTTAATTAAAGACATTTTTTACGATTCTCACTATAACTCAATTGCCACCTAAAAAAAATAAGTAATTCCACAATTACTTTTCAGGTAAATAAAGTTGCTGAACTTTTTCTATGTTAAATAAGTAATCAAAACAATTACAAAGAAAACCACTTTGATTGATAAGGTTTGGGAAAATAAAACGACGTTTAAATAGCACACATGTAATTTAATTATTATCACCATTAAAGTACAGTAAACGGAATATGAAATCCCATCGTTTGTGAACCATTAAAATAACTGAGACCGGCTGAAACTCGATCCTCATTTACTTTTTGTTACTGAATGGTAGTCGCGCTTGTCTTCAACAGAGGTGAGATGTTATCGATATAAAATAATATTATCCTGTCCCATGTCATTATTCTCTTTTTATCTGTTCATGATAAGGGAAATTGTGTGATTATACTTTGACGCATTGTAATGTGCGCGTACATATTCATTAGAGCAATTTATCTTTTACAAAAAAAAACTTTTATTGGATATCTTAAATTGAAATGCCTTATCACATTTTACTCGACGAGTTCTAAATACATGTTTTCTTGGTGTCATAGTCTAATAAAAAATTGGACTAGAGATGGCATTGATTGCACTCTATTATATAAAGTGGTTATCGACTGCTAAAATCCAATTTAAATGCATGTAACACTGGAAAGCATAAACAAGACCCCTTGAAAATGAATGGCTATGAAAAATTCATGTGATTTATTGGGAATACGAATGTGTAAGAAGATACAACTCTGCGGGATGTAAGTGAAGAAGGATTGGTTCAAAATAGGCAATACGTGTAATTGAAATACATTTGTAACCTTAATTCGAATTGAATCATATGGATTTCAGAAAGCAAAACTATTTACAACTCATTCAACAGAAATCGATAACTAATCATTAACATAGAAACACCTAATATGTTCATAAACATTTACTTCAATCGGAAAATCCCCAAATGCCATTTACGTTAAACGCCTGCCATAAACAAACGAGCAACATGAATTCAAAACTGCTTGCTATTTGCATTTCCTCAGTATAAAGTCCGCTCTACAATTCTGTTTCTAATTCTAACCAAACTCATGCTCTGTAATTTTGAAAATTTGTAATTTGTACGTGTACTCGATGAATAGAAACTTCAATCACAGCGGGTACAAAAATAAGCATATCTAGCTACTGATTTTCCTAAACAAGAATTATTTCTTAAGAATTTTCGAAAATTACAGTAGTTTCAATATTAACGACATGTTATTTATTTCAGTGCAGACGGGAATTTATCGATATTTACACCCGCGTATTTAGATGGGCATTAAAAATCAACTATCAAGATCAAAATGCTGGACGACCACAATGCCTATGTCTATTTTTAGACAAGTGTTTTAATAGATTCTGTTAGTAGGGTGGCCATGGATGTGTTAGAAGATTATTTTTTTGATAGAACGAATTACCCACATATTTTCTCAACTATTAGTATTAGCGAATATTTAAATGACATTTTTAACACAAGGTGGAGCCTTATTTTATCAAGTATCTTCTATTCTACAGTTCCCGACCGCTGATAGGTATGTAAAATGAAACAATAGCAAAAAGGCATGTACTACTACATTGTTTAAATACTTCATTCATACATTATACTCGCAACGGTTTACAACAAGTCAAATAAAAAAGCTGTAATTTATTTTTGATGGCACATTTGTAAAAAAAGACTTGTCCAAAGCAATCCCAATAGAATCAAAAATGCAGTCACCACATTCCTAGGCACGCGACACCAGGGTCCAAGACTGGTAACATTGACGAGTTTCCTAAATAGGAGTCCACCTCAGCCACCAAGAATGCTGGACTGAAAATAAAAGGAACCGCAAAAACGTCCCGGCATTAGCATGATACTTTGACTTGACAATTAATACGGGCCTATTAACTAAGTCAGTTGAACTCGAACTTAGAACATCGGTATGCTAAACGCGTTTGATGCAGAACTGTTATTGCAGAAATGTATGAGTATGGGAGTTTTTTTGCCGGGACTGCATACTGTTGACTTAAAAATTATCATAGATACGTTTATCTATGATTGTAGATACAGGTAGATACATGTTAATATCTCTGTTAGTTGTGGCAGAAGAAGTAAATAAATGGAATGGCCACTATGGAAAAGCCATAATCTCATTTTATTTCTTCTGTTATTGAGGTAACTAATATGATACATATAATCACCAATCACAGATATAACATATTTTTCAATAAATTGTTTTACTATCTTTAATTGATACCTATAAATTAACTAAATATAGCACCTTAAATAAAAAATAAAAAATCGCAGTATCATTTTTTTGATGACTCGATATTATTTTTTTAATGACTTCCCATAAAACAAAAATTTGAGGCACTCTGGTCTACAAACCGCACTTAGTTCCTCAAACAGATTGCATTAATTGCGGGCACATAAAGCGCCGAACATAAACTGGTGATACCATTATACGACTATAATTAATAAAACATGGTAAAGGTGGAGTTGTCTTTTGTTTGATTGCAAGAAACACCAAAATATCCAATTTCCCGGCGCAGTGGTAAATCTTGATTTTATTAGTCCCAATTTTCAATTTTACATTATTAACCGCGCGTTGAAACAAGAGCCATAAACACGCTATATCAATATTATTTAATTTTAGAACACCGATTTTATTTTTGTAATATGTAAATAAACATAAATTCTAGAAATCTTTTTTATAGTCTAGCTCTAGATAGTCTAGCATTTAAAATACTTCCATTTTTAATGGTGATGTCTTCGCTTTTTTGTGACGCAGTTCTTAGAGTTGTGTAATCTGTAATAATATTTTTGGATTAATTTATGTGATGATGTATAAAAAAATGTGGATTTCGGACAAATTCTAAACGAATCTCAAAAGACAGAAGAAAAGGAAAAATAAACAAAATCGACTAAAGAAATTCATGTTAGGAATTCATATAGGTATAGATTCTCATTTTGAAAATAAAATCACAAAGAACAAATTAGCCTCAGTTTATGGAAATATTGTCATCTGCATTCATAACGAGATCGATGATGATGAGTGCAAGATCGATGCTCGAATATTAAACAAATATAGATAAATAATTTATCATTTTATTTTAATACTCATTAATAAACCAATATCTCACAGAGATCGTTATCTACGCCCATAAGATTATCTTATCGCATAACATCAAATAAAAAAACAACATATGTATAATTATTTCTTCAGATATCTGAGATCTGAAATTGATTTATTATTATTTTTGATTGGAAGTTTGATCGGTAGACGACATTTAACTTTAAAATTGGTGAACAATAAAATCGGAACAATGATTAATCGGTGATCAGAATTCGCGGCGTCAGTTGATCCCTGAGATTATGAGTTTTTGCGTGGTATCAATAATTTTATTCTAAACGGTTATGACTTTTGTTATCTATACCGACAAATAACTGAATAGATTAATTGCAAAGTACTTAAAAGTTCAGTCGGTCGAATTTCAATTGTCAAATTAGACATTACGATTTTGTGTAAGAAAACAATTTGTAAAACAGATAAGCATTTTTAATAATTGATGTTTATTCTGCCACAAAGTAAATATTTAGTTTCATCACTATAACCAACTAAAGCCCATACCAACTGCATCATTATTCGGTAGATTATTTCAAAGAAATCATTTGTTTCATTAAGTTTTTCGATGAGTGACTTTGACGGTGTGTCTAAGGTTTGATTAAGTCGGATGGCCACAAAACAGAAGTATTCGTTGATTAGAAAGCAGATGGTCAACGTAATGAGCGTCAATTTTAGACGCAGATATTTATATAATGCTTATTCAACTTCGGAAAGCATACATGTATAAAATAAAACTAAACAGAGCCTAAAATTAACACTGCAAATTAATATTTTGATGCGTTTTCACGAAAATATTTAGGTCTGGCTGGACTAGATATTTTTTTCCAAACAAATCTTTAACGCGTTTATGATTATCACTGAATGTTTGCTGGTTTTACGTGGATTGTAACTGTTCTATCTGCTCATTAAAATAAATTATGTGCTTATATGTGATCCATAACGCTAAAACAAGTATGATTCACAACAAATCGGTCGCTTTTAATAACTTGCGTCCATCGCATCCCTCGCTAACATACGAGCATAAATACATAGAAATCGTATACACATTAACATGATAAATTGCAAAACAAATAACAACGTGAATTATTGCGATCAAATTCTGTGTTACTTAACATTAAATAGGTACTTACAACGAAATGCGAGGTTCAATCGTCACCAGATACAAATCACCGTCTTCCGCGTGAACGAACTTAATCGTTCACTGTAATGACCACTGGATTACCGTCCAATTCCCTGACCGAGTACAATTTGTCTGAAAACCACCACAGCCACATAGTTCCTGTATTCAGACACACGTCTGTGATGCATTTTACCTGTAATGGGTCTAATGGGTGTTACATATCACGCTGAACGAATTAACAAAATTATTCTAAGTGCTTACTGAGGTAATCTGAATGTTGGATCTAAAACTTTGGTTGGTCTCTTACTTTCAGATTATAGGAATTCATCTTTTACCCGAGCTTAACCGAGTTAAAATTGAGTCATTTATTGCTGGTTTCTGAATATCCTCACCTCACTTTTTATTCAATTTCTTTGTTAATAAATAGATAAACCACTATTTACATAACTGTGATAACAAGGATCCATAATATTTAAATTCGCAACATTTAAAGCGGCTAAACTGGTTAATAAAAACTTTTCGGTACGCTGAAATCAGTGAATGAAAAAATTTGCCTACCACAATTAACATAGGTGCCATTTTCAAATGGTTCCGCAGATACTTTCTCAAGTCTATGTCCCACTTGATCCTAAAAGGAGCCTAAAATGTAGCGTGGAAGCGCGATAAGGAACTAAAAATATATCGTATTCGATCATTCGTTGGTATAGGATTAGAATAAAATCTAATTCTAAATTCTAATTTATTCTTTCGCATACAAAGGTGATATTGAAGTGAATGAGGATAAGTAATTATAATTTTCTTAATCTTGAAAAAACTTAAGACTGAGATATGAAAATGGAAAAGACTCATATGGCCTTACTACAAAAACTTTAACCCCTGTTTTACACTTGTCTGATAAAATTTTGTCTGCAAAATGAACCGTATGTCAATGTCATAATTTGACATTTTTTTAGACAAGGCATAAACTGACGTTTAAAATTTTTTGTGGTAAGACGGGTAAGGTTTTCATAGACACGGAACCCAAACAATTGCAACGCGCTATCAGTAACCACGCCTTTAAACAAACTAGCTCGCGATAACATGTAGTACCTGCGTAATAACGCATTCCGTGAACACAATGCAATGCGTAACATCTCATTACCGCTATCAGCTGCTAATTCACGTTCCATTTCGAACTTGCTGATGCTCATCTGTTTGAAGATTCGAGGCTATACGTTTATAGGAATATGCGTAGACTAGAGTTGTGTTGACGATAATGTTTTTGCTTCTATAATATCACCGAATGCTAGAACCACTCTTCGTGTCGGAATCAGGGTACAAGGTACCTAAACTTACTAAGGATAGGTGGAATTGTTCAATTACCTAATAAAAACAAACGGAATAAATAGTTCCGGTATTATCGACAATAAAGAAACAAAATAAATAAAAAGAAAGTTTGTTCTTTATCGAAGAGTATGATAAATAATCGTAAGGGCCAGATTAAATAACCGTCAGTACTTAATCCAGTCACATAGCACTGAATCTACCCGATGTCATAACAAAGTGGTTGAACATTATGAATGTGAACAGGGCGGGGCCGATGAACTATTACATTTTTTATTGCTTCTCTTGCTAAACTAGTTTTTCACCTCCTTATGTGTTCTGACAATAGTTGCCGTTTGTTACAGTTATTTTGGGGCACATTATTTTTTTATTCTGATGGCGGAATACTGTCATTTTTTAACTGTATAAATAATTCAAAAGGAGAGCATTACACGTTACCTGATGAGATCTGATTGGACCACCAATAACTTTTTCCTAACTCTAGCTGCTATTGCATTTACAGAATTTGCGTTTTATACCTACAGTTTTACAACGAATTTTTTATAAATAATTTAATGCTAATATTCTTGGCAACCCTCACTTTACATTTACTTAGCATACCTATGTAGATTTAATGCGGGAAATATCGCTCTTAGCAAATAAGTCTCGAAATTTAAAAAAAATATTCATTTAATTAAAATTTTGCAAAAATTGTCTAGTCTAAATGACGAAATATGGCTTAAATATTTTTTTTTAAATTAACAAAAACAGATTAAATACATACTCCGCTATTATGCTATGCAATTACAGTATGTAAGTAAAAATATTTGCGTGCCAAGTTAGGTAGAAAATAGCTAGAACTTTAAAAGCTGGTACCTCCTATGTTCTATGCAAATAAATGTTTATTTCTTTCTTTCAAAACCACTGCATGAAATTATACCAAGAGAAGAAAAACATACCCATTTCAAATCCAAACATCACAACAACATGAACTACATTTTATGGTAATTTCTACCGTTGTATCATACATGACCTTCCTTCGCATTCTCACATAGTTTTCCCCCGCTAAACCTAACCGCGAGTTCACTTTGAACCACATCGACCGTATAAATACAACCTTTACCTCTAATATCAGATATCATCTATTCAGCTAATCAAACAAATCGATTTGACACTCCAAATGATTGCTTAAAGGTCTAATTACGAAAGCTACACATATTTTTCCCAGGCTAAAAGTTAATTAAATAAAGGAAGATAGTAATTAAGCAACTCATTTTATCATTTTTAAATGATACGCTTTCTAATCTAGTGATGCGCGGGAGTGGTCACATTTGCGTCACAATTACGAGCTTAGATGTGTAAAAATAAGTGTATTTGTGACACAATGTGGGAGGATGAATGCTGATTAGAAACTTAATTTATTAATTATTTTTTTACATTTTGTGTTTTATATATTGAGGCAGACATTTATTGCAATGTAATGGGCAGTTGTTTATCTTATTAATATTAATAAATAAGGCACAAAAAATGCAATGCACATTATGCATTAACATTAAGATAATCTTAGATAGAACTCGTCCATTTACTTCACTTGTGTACCTACTAGTAACTACCTATCATAAACATACACAACAACAACAAAAGCCGAAGTGAAAAGATACCACTGAGATGAATTTATACTTAGGTACCTAGTTTTGTCTGAAAAATATATAAGAATGAAAGATGATCATTTAAAATCGTTATTGGTAATTTTAAGGTCCATAAAGTTATATCAAGAACTAATTCAACGCGCGGTGATCAGTTGAAAACTAGCTCTTTCAAAAAGCCTGCGTTCATTCTGAAATTAAAATTACTTCGACCTTCTATTTCTCAATTCTAGTGGCATAGATCAAGTCTAACGTGCGTCATACTATGTAAAAGTTACTAAATCTTCGGCGCAATTAATCTAAATAATTTTTACGCAAATAAAAATTGCATTAACTAGTCAAATATCAAGAGGATATGGAGCGACCTCCTGTGTATGTTAATAATAACTAACTGGGATCTAACGTCCGTCCGGCTTCGTGGTAACTGATGCAATCGTAATTACTTAGTAGGCCATAGTTGTACTGCAGTGGGCGTTACTTATGTTGACATCGGGTACATTCCAACAAAGTGTCAAAAAAAGAAAGGGCAGCTAATGAATTCATTGAGAAAGTGGTGCAATTAGAAGTGTCAACTATTACCGAACTTTATCAATTTACACTTAACTACAGCATCTTCCTCGTGTTACGAAATGTTACTCGCATTTCAATACTAATGGCGCACCAAAAATGGTTTAACTCTTTCTATTAATAACCAAAAGTTACGCAAACACGTCGGTCCATCTTATTAAAACAATTTACAACTTCAAATCCATGGATTTCGTTAATACAAATGCTTAATAATTTTGAATAAATTTTCGACTTTCCATGTTCCAATAGTTAAATAAAGTTTCACCAAAATTATGGTGCAATAGTAATTATTATGTCATGGTTACCTTGTTACAATTAAGAAGTTGATTTCCCACGAGGCCGTGTACCATTCCTTATGAGACCTTCTATGTAGGAAACACTTACGAGTTAGGCTTATATTTATGAGTATGAGAGGCGATCAATGGTGTAATGGAATAGATAATTATTGTTTTATGGATAGTACCTTGGAGTTGGCACGAACGTCGTGTAGGTGTGTGCTGCCTCTATTTCAAAGAAGGTGCACTTTGCTTTGTTAATTTAGCAGAGCAAGCATAACAATAAAACATCAGTCACTTTCTTCAATTCAAAGGCCTAAAAAACCTGCAATATAAAATCGAATATCCTTTTTAAATTTCTAAAAGCTCGTCTAATTTAATTTAACTGTACATTCACTTACTAAACTAAGCAGCAGACTAACTAACCGTTAAAAATCGTATGAAGAGCGTCCGCAAACCGGTCGAATGTAATTTATTGCAAATAAATGCAAATTTCAGTACAGAACTCGGTTAAGCACGTGAACTGAGTTCATTTTGAATTAATCACGATTTATGACATAATGCTATCTAACTTTGCAAACAAAGAAAAAGTAATACTATTGCAAATTAACCGCTAACTGTAGCTACCTTTCACGCATTCCTACGGCCAACGGTGTCATCAGCCCAATTAACCTAAAAGCTGTATTTTAATATTTAAAAGTAAATAAAGGAATACATAATTAATTACAGTGTTGAGATCCGAAGCGATATAATAAGTGTTTATTAACTCGCTCTAATTAGTCCCTGGGTCAAATTGCATAAAATATTTAAAGTAAATATTATAATTCCAATTCCTAGGCACCTTCGTTGAGGCTCGATTCCGTATCAAATGCGCTTCCTCATAGGCCTGCCGTTAATTAAGTTTTAGTTATTAAGTATATGTATGTTTGAAGACTTGTAATTCCCATAAATGTCTAAAAGTGAAATGAGTTATTGATCTACAAACTATAAATATTATTCCGTGATTTTTCGCCTACGCTACCTCGAAGGTTACCGTAGCTTGTTACCATAGAAACAGTCGTTAAAAGATTGCAATCGGTGAATAATGACAGGCCTAGCCACATGAGACAGTGCGTGTATGCTCGAAATGGTTTATCTAACGCCGCGCCGCCCACCCGAGGCTTACCCTTGAGTCGAATTCGATTGACGTCATTCAATCCTATAACATAACCAATGCAATCTAATTAAGTCTGAAAAATTACACAATTTATACAAAATACGTGGGCATTTACTTAACACGAGGAAGTGATTTTTGGAACAGTTTGTTAGCATAACCCAACCGCCATCATTAATGTTTAATTTACGCATATAACATAATTGAATGCATTTATGCACTAAACCGTCAACGAAAACTATCACTGTAACCAAAAAACTAGTTTTAGTGCGTCATTAGATTTGTTTTGATACTAAAACGGTGACACCTTTCACAACGTTTGAATACTAACAGTTAAAACATTTATTTCATTTTCTGACAGGCCATTACATTTTAGAACATACACCACACACAAGTTTTATATACATAATACATAAATGGTAATTTCCAAATAGAGTTTAATTGCTCACATTAATTTAGAGCTATTTAAACCTTTGAATAATGCGTTTAACTTGCAACAGAGGCGTGGTTAATGTTGTTATCCTTCGTCATGAGTCAGTGACGTCCAACTTAACCTTAGAAAGTTCCTATGACTTTGAAAGTTAAATTTAACTGGCAAGTTAACCAGTTAACTGAAATGTAGGTACCTGCCTCTTAAAACTTGTTTGTCAGTTTAATTAGACATTGTTATGGTAAGCTGTGGACAGCCCATAAATAACCTTGGTATTCATTGATTGACATCATATGCATTAACAATCAGCCAGCGTTGGTTTTACTTAATTATAATGTGTGATGTAAACATTTCGGGTGAAGTGTCTAATTTCACCTTTGGTTCGCACAGTTACGATGAGATTGGCGAGTTCTCAGGAAATACACAGCCTGTTTATTTACACGATAAGAGCTCTAAAAGGGTATCTTCCGTTACTTAATAAAAATTACGATGTCGTTAAAAGTGACGATATACACATGTATATTTTTATGACATTAACCTACAAATTCCCATGGTGATATAACCGAACTAGATACACTATTATATTACACTAGTTTTTATTAGTTTTTAATTACGTTATAAAGGTATTTAAGGCTATAAATAACAATTTGCTCATCATTGGTGAGGAATGGCAATCTAAGCGTTATTACGATTATCCGGCACCGCCTAGTTTCCTATAATTACTGGTTGATGTAACACAACATTTTCTAAATAATCAATTCCGCCCGTTTCAGTGTTTCAGGTCATTAACATGTATTATGTTAATAAAATGAAAGATCGACGTTCATATGCAACTGCAGTTTTCGAATAGATTAACTAATAATAATGTGCACAGTCTACCTGGTACTAAATAAATTGCAAAGAGATCCTTGTTTATAGCCGACGTCATATAGGTAACTATTGTTCATGACAATATTTAGAGAATGATAGAACTACTATTAACCAAACTAAGATTTAGTCATACAAACTGTACACACCTACGACGCTTAGTTTCGAAACTGTAGTTAGAAGTGGGTTAAAGTAACTTCTAAGATTTTTTCATAACGTTAGTTACAAATATATTTTTAGCAAATACTCAGAATCAATATTGAAAAACTTGCATCTTTTTGATCATGCTAATATAGTCACATTACTTATCTATATTAGACATTTATAATGCTTGATAAATAAAAATATAATTTGTCAAATCTCACAGATCTAGGTATGCTAAGAGCATCTATAGATAAAATCTGAAATAGATTTGCATAAAATTTTACTGTGATTGATAGGTATTTTATAACACAATTTGGGAAACATTTTGTGTAGGTAAAACACACATTTTGGGTTGGACAATATAGCTGTGATACGCAGTTCTATTTAACAAGTTTTCGACTCATCGAATCTTTATTTATGGACGAAATTATGCGTGATATACCTGCTTGGAGAAGTTGCTTTCGCCAATGAGCAAAGTTGCTTTGCGTTGACCTAGGTCGCGGAACTGGCATTAACAAAGACAACGCCATCGTATGGAAAGATACCAACATCCGTTTAATGAAGGTCACATTTTTGAATAATTGCTCAGGAAGTTTTAGAAAACGTGAGTTTGTTTGTGGTACTTTAAGTACCTGTTTAATTATGGATATTTTATACAACTGCCTACGAAAAGCAGTGTTACTTGATTATTTGAACGCAATTCTCACGTGCGACGACGTGCTCAAACTTAACTTAAAGTAATGGAACTGCTATGGCCTTACTACAAAAACTTTAACCCCTGTTTTACACTTGTCTAATAAAATTTTGGCTGAAAAATGAACCGTATGTCAATGTCATAATTTGACATTTTTTTAGACAAGGCATAAACTGACGTTTAAAAGTTTTTGTGGTAAGACGGCTATAGTCTAGTTACATACAAAACACGATTTCTATGTAGAGATCTCACTTAAAACGTGTGTACTTTACGACACATCAAAACAAATTCTACTCACTTCCGCTAACTTCTTGCCATACCCGGATAAAAAATAGCCCATGTTTTATAGCAGATAGTGTAGCTTCCTAACAGTGAAATAAATATTCATATTAGGCCAGTTCCGGAGCCTATTTGATTCAAACAAACAATCAAATCTTTTCTTTTTATATTTTAGTACGTATAGGTGACCAAATTATTCTCAATCTATAATTCGATGTACCCAGAAACTATATGAAATTAGTTTTATAAATATTTCAAATCTTTAATGGAAGTCTGGGCGTGAAATAACCATTCAAGCATATTGCCGCAAAATCACAGTGTTTTATCGAGCATTTATCAAGATTTAGACCACAATGTATGCACCAGTCACGAGCTACTGATGCAGTGCGCCCGACCAACACAAATATGCGCTTACGCATACCATGATCTTCTAAAACTAACAAAATTGACCCAGATAAATTCAAAATTTAGAAGCATTTCATATAATTTTAATAAAACCTTGTTTTTTCCTAATTCGAGTGTATTTCTGCATATTATTTATTTTAGGGTTTACGTTGTCACCTTCTCTAACCATTTATGAAATTACATGAGTAACGGTATACATATTGTACGCGCATAACATTTTATGAGCTTTCTAAATAAAATAAAGTTTATTTAGAAAGCTCATAAAATGTGCATCTAAAAAAAGACAAGTCAATATTATTGTAAAGTGAACAAAACTATTGATATAGTCACAAAATATTGATTTATTATTACAAATAAAGTAGAACAGGACTTGGCTTCTATGCGATCTCAAAACTTTTTACGGTGGAGGAATTGCGTAGAGGATTGGCTTTTTTTTACATTTAATGTTTTTGGTGGGATCCTAATTTTCTCTATGCAAAATATGTATGTGATGACAACTACCTATCAATGTTTACGTCATAGGTTTCAGAGGTAAATATGTGCATATTTATAAACACTAAATTATGATGCAAAATTCTTAAATGGAATTTTTAGAGCCTTTCTTTAATCTCTTACTAACATTTTTAGTACTTAAAACTAGATTAAACTGGATTGTTTCAATAATGGGGACTTTGTCTCCAAGGTCTAAAAAAATAGCCTGGGGTAGAAAAATAATGTTAAAAATTTCCTGTTAATTATTCAATTTGTACATAGTATTGAAAAATAATTAAATTTAAATTAGATGTAAATCTATTTTTAGAATGACGTTCGTGGTTCTGCGGTAATTTGACTGGTGTTGGTAGGACGCGGTCGGAGCGGAGGTACGTTTTATAAGGTAGGGGTGGATCTTAGCGTATCAGTCCACTACCAACTGTCGCGATCATTGGCCACTATCGGACAACCATGTAGGTTTTAATTTTTTTTATTAACATTAACAATCTGTGTTTTTTTTTTCAATTTTGGACGTGATATGAAGTGAGAAATTGGAGTATTCGTTTTTGGAGATTTTGGAGATATTTTGAAGTTGCAGTGCGTTTGTGTTTGTGAGGGTGTTTTTTATTTCGTGTAATAATAATAGTTTTCATATACAGAAATGAGAATTTTAAGAATTTTACGACTCAAGATTTTTTTCAAAAATATTTTCCTGCGTAAATTAATATTAATTAACTTTTAATTAATTTAAAATTAAATAGAAAAAAAAACGGCATTTTTATCAAAAATCTGAAATGCCTAATTTTAACTTTAAAATAAGTTCATCGTCTTGTTCTAAGGCTCCCGTTTTTATCATATTTTTTTTAATTAGGTACTAATTAAACCGCGATTGAAATTATTTAATCTTGCTTTCATCCAAATTAACGTGTTACCTCTCTCAATTGTTATTCTTCTTACAATATTAGAGTTGCGTGCGCAAACCACTTAGGTATAATTTAATAATGTTAGCGAAACAAAAACGAGGTTACCAAAATATTGAGTGTTCTAATGACTTAATTTTTGTTCTAGTCATTTGTAAAACCAATGATAATGCAAACATCAAATAGACAATGCAAAGAGTCATTAAGAACCTCTTGATAAATGGCTTGCAGTTAAAGTCATGTTTTGCTTAGAGCTGATGAGATGCAACCTTATAATAGACGTAATAAGAGGAATATCATTTGTAATTGTTTTGTGGTATGAAAACTCATCAGTGCCCAGCTCTGTAATTGAATTAATCTTTCATACGGATGTGATTCCGTCCCATTGCGCGTAACGTTTTGCACACGATTTTAATCATTTGCAAGTACTAGATAAAGTGGTGTTTCAAAATTAAATACATAACCCAAATAAAAAATCATTTCCCTACGCTGATTTAAGACTACTTAATCGTGTCCAGAGTGTCGGAAAATCTATGCAAATATTAGTCAGCTGAAAAGTTTGTTTGTTTGCGCGCTAATCTCAAGAACAACCAGTCCGATAAAATAAAAAATCTGCGTTAGATAGCCCCTTTATCGGCGGCTGTAAGGTACTTATTAACCGGGTGCGATAAATAGTTCCCACGGAAAGCGGGTGAAACCGCTCGCGGAAACTAGTTAATGTAATAAAATTATGCAACAGTTTCTAAAAGTCATATCCCGGAGATGACTAGTTTTTTAATTTCGGTTATGGTGTTTTTGTACATTTCTCTGCTTAACGATTATATTTTACTATGTCGTCTCTGTACTTACGTCTCTTACTTTTTTTTAATGCAATAAGAGAAGGCTTATTTAGGTAGGTCGTATGTAAATAAACAAACGTTTAAACTGTAGTAAATCGACCTGAAGGAAGTGATACAAAGAAGGTCTGATTGTAAATCATCACGCTATCTCAAGGCGAATAGGCATAATAAAACTTTTTTGTAATTGTTTCCTCACGAAATTTTGTAAATATAATAATGATGGCCATATTTAGGTTTCATAGTAATTAACATGATTTTGAAAAAGCACGAACTGATTAATTATTCTATAGCTGCGTAGCGTAGTTATAAACCTAACCTAGAAATATATCGGCTACGCTACTACGCGCGTCATACGTTATGTGATGAAAGCACAATTTACTAATACACCAGATAACAACTTAGAAGATTAAGTTACATAAATCTACGTGCGTCATATTGGTTAACTCACGCCGTTAACTATAGTGATTTAAATATAGGTCAAACTTGATGAAACGATAGACCAAAGAAGGTCAAATGACTAATATGTACAAAATAGTTCCTCTCTAGACTTTGTACTCTCCTACACTGTTATTAATTCGGAAATCGGTAATTACTAGAGCACACCCACAAACAAAGAGTATGGAAATTAGTGGGTATTTTTCTTTGGAGACCAAACTGGACCGAGGGGCATTTTTTATTACCTACTTATGATGCATACTAATAAGAACATATTTGTGAAATAAAAGTAAAATCGGATTAAGGTGCTTATGGAAAATCAAGTGAGCATACTTACACTTACTTTTAAAACTTAATCGAAATATATTATAAATTCATTTTATTACTTTAGCAAAATAGCGGAAGCAAATATCAAATTTAACTATAGTTAATGCTAAACGTGAAACTAACTGCGTACAAAAGAGAAAGCTCTGTGGATTAAAATTAATTTTTTTAATTTCAATCAAAACTATCTGCTTGATGACCGCTTTGCCTAAAAATTTTGTCGTTCCCACATAGACTTGCATCCCATTGCGCAAGTCCTTACACTGGTAACCATAGATAAAGGTTAAATAATACCTAAAAATATACTTGTACCTATTACTGATATGAAAAGTGTTGTAATGTAAAACGTCCATTAACCATTAGAGTTAACCGGTTCCTAAAAATTAAACGCGTATTGTCAATAGCCCGGAAATATATAAATCTGTCGGAAGTTTAGTTAAAAATAATTTGAAACGGCAAACGGCTATTTCATGTTGGCGTTTGCTGTTGTAGGGAAAATTGAGAGATGCATTTCTCTTTACGAGAATGTAAATTAATTAAGAAAGGTCTTTTGAGAAAGTTTTTACTTTACAAAATGTTTTATTGATTTTTTTAGTGTTTTTCAAGCATTAGAATTTCATAATCTTATTGTAATGGAGCAGGTACTTTGCTCGATCTACTTCTAAATTACAAAGTAGGGCTATACTTATGGCCAATTAAGATTACCAAAGAAGCTTACACACATACTTATTATACTAAAAAGTAAATAATCATACCTAAACCTAAGCTAATTCTCTTCTATCACGAAACATCGTCCGTCTGACTTCACGTGCAGTGTTTTTCTTCTTAAGAAGTATATTAACCTATTTCCTTTTTTATTATTAATTTTCCATAATTGTAACAAACTTGTAATTTTCAATATTTTAAATAATAAACGCAATCTATATTTTATCTAGACATGTTATCCATTTTCTGAGCAATCGTAATATTTTCTCCATAGAAACACGACATATATACATCATCATGAGCATTTCAATCAATTGCCGTCCGCCGCTGAATGATTAAATTAAACCAAAATTCTCTGTTAAAGAAATCAAAATGGGGATGAAGCTACTAGTACTTCTAGCCGTGGTATCATCCGCGACAGCTGCAGTCAAGCTGCAGGAGATGTTCTCCTGGAATGTGGTGGACTGGAACTACCCTGACGCGTACTCCCGGCAGCAGGCCATACAGTCTGGTGCTCTGATACAGGAGAATGCGCTACCAGTCGGCATTGAGAGGTGGAGGAACAAGCTCTTCGTTAGCGTACCTAGGTGGAAGGCGGGTAAGTTATACATACCTTTCACCTTTTCTTAAAAAAATATGTCAAAAACACCACTACCATTTTAAGGTTACGCTGTTATTTGTGCAAATTGTTAGTAGCCACATAAGGTAATTACTTCGTTGGAAGAAATTATCTTAAGCCATATTTCCCTTAATTACATCTTCCTTTGCGTGTGGAAGACATTTTGTGCCATCGTTATAATGCTAGATTTGCATTACATACTTTTGTGAAAAGGTATTGCCGTACTAGGTGAACAGACTAACTCACCCATATATAGTTACTTCCATTAGTGTTTTAATTATGTCAAAGTACAGTTCCAAAATAAAGCTTGCAAGATAGATGATAGTTGTTTTGTAATTTATGACGCTTTATTCTACTGGCCCAGTTTGTCAGTATCTACCCTATAAATCTAAATGCATACTTTCGTGGCACATACTCAATCATTTTTCGCCATCAAGTCACCGACACGTCGATGTTGAGTACCTTAATACTTCATTGCTCAAGGTCTAAGCCGTTAGAAGTAAAATTTTCCATTACATAACATAAGTTAACGCGTACATTGGTACAGGTATACCCGCTACACTGAACTACATACCTTTGGATGGTCCGTACGACCCGTCGCCGAAGCTAACCCCCTACCCAAGTTATGCAGGCAACGAGTTGGGCAACTGCCAGTCCGGTCTCAACACTGTGTACAGAATCAAAGCAGACAAATGTGACCGTCTCTGGGTCCTCGATGTTGGTACATATGGATACGGTAAGTTATTATATTATTCAAATTTATTTAAGCATGACATTAATATACCATTTCCAACTAAAAAAGGTATTCATAATTGTGTTAAAGCAGTCATCACTTTTTCAGTAGGCGTTTACGATAACGTAGCAATGCTGATCTACCATGTATTGTTATTTTTATATCTAAATTATGAAAGTAACATAGGCTGATGGGATTTTTTTTTCAGATTCCAACACGACCAATCTTTGCCCTTACTCGCTCAATGTTTATGACTTGAACACTGACCAACGCATCCGAAAGTATGTATTCCGTCCCGAAGACATTGTCGCCTCGACTTTCATTGCCAACATCGCTCTCGACGAGGGAAGATCTTGTGATGACACCTTCGCGTACTTCTCCGACGAACTAGGCTACGGCCTCATCGCCTACTCTTGGCAACTAAACAGGTCATGGAGGTTTAACCATGGATTCTTCATGCCCGACCCCCTTACTGGAGACTACAACATTGGTGGTCTGAACTTCCAATGGAGCAGCGAAGGAATTTTCGGTATCTCTGCTTCACCCGCCGGCCCAGATGGATACAGGACCCTATTCTTCAGTCCTTTGGCCAGTCACACACAATTTGCAGTTTCAACACGCATATTACGAGATGAATCCAAAGTAACAGGATCTTACCACGACTTCAAAGTCGTAGGATCCCGAGGTGCTAACGGTCACACTACTTCCAAGGTCGTAGACGAGTACACAGGTATCGAACTATTCAATTTAATTGACCAAAATGCTATTGGATGTTGGAGATCGGATACGCAATACAAACCACAGAACATTGCTGTTGTAGACAAGGATGACACGGGACTGATATTCCCCAGTGACGTTAAGATTGACGCACAAAGAAATGTGTGGGTGATCTCCGACCGTATGCCTGTGTTCCTGGAATCTACCCTGGATTACAGTGACATAAACTTCAGAATATACACTGCTCCTCTGGATGTGTTAGTGCAAGACACTGTATGCCAGGCTCCTCAGCAGTACATTCCGAGCGTTAAACCGAATCAGCCCGCCATCATTCCTCCCCAACCGCAACTGCAGCCTTACTACTTTGAGAACGGTTTGGGTGTAACAGCCAGCCCTGCTCTTCCTGGATCAGTAGCACTGTACTCCCCAGTGGGATCTCCTCAACCTGCACTCGCGGGTAGAAATGCTTTCGGACCTGGAATAATCAGGAACTCCATTCCCACTGTGCAAAGCTACGTAAACTTCCCCAAAGAAAATAACAATGGTCCTTACCTGACCTCTCGGCCGAAACCGACTATTTCTCACAGGAACCCTTGGTGGCACGAGAAACGTAATTACGAAGTATACGAACATTAAGAACTTCGATAAGAATATTATACCTCTAGTATTCTTTATTTTTAAATGTTGATAATTAAAAACAATGTTCATTTAATTTTAAGTTCTAGACAATATTTCCTTCTGTCATCTCTAAGATTACTTAGTAGATATGTAATTGTATTTTAACATACATTTTCATATTTGCAGTTTAACATCTTGCAGAACATTAACTATTATTTTATTAATAGTTGAATGTATCTTGCCAAGCAATTCTTTTGCAAGCATTAAAACGGAGTAATAAAGCGGATAAATTAGAGAAAATCTTCATTGACTGAGAAACTTGTATGTTAGTACTGTCACTTCACTGTAATATTTATTAGATCAACTCGTAACCAGGATTTTTGTATCATATTTACTTTTAGAGTTGTTAAATAGATGTACAATAATAGTAATAATGTGCTGATACTATTGTATGATTTCCCTGCATAGACATCGCAGGGAAATATAGATGTAAGGTAAATTGGATTTTTTCTGTAATTTATTACGAAATAAAATTGTAAATAATACCCGTAATATTTTAATTTTCACCCCAATTTGTGATGCCTTGACACAACAGTGCTAGAGCCGCACCAATCAATACACTACGCACTAAGTAATAAAATTGCCTTCATGTTTGCGGGGCTCGACTGATTTGCATTTTAATCTGTAGTAGTGAATAGGCATGATGATAGGACTAAACAATAGTGATTCTAATTAGTCCACATTTTAGATTGGCAAAAATGTGAGATAAAAGAAAAAAAAAAAGACAGACTAATTACTGTTTTCCATTCGCCACCCTGTAACTGTAGACTGACGATATAGTTATGATATGAAGCTATATCAACACCCCGAAAGAAGTCACATATAAAAAGTCAGTGTTGTCCCCTGTAACCGCAATGTAAAGTAATGCCTAATTTTTCCTCAAAAACAGAGAGATTACTACTACATTACATATGTTATATCACAGCTGGGAAACTTTTCTAATGACGTCATGATGTTATGTTTCGTACATTAGTCACTATGTAACGTACACAAACACACACTCATGATAAATAGACACAAGTGCTCCTAATAAACCCTATTATAAAAATTGTGTAAATATAAAATCAGAGTTATTAAACTCACTAAAATTACACGAGGTTGTCGCTGTTTGACATTGTCGGAGTACGTAGGTTTTTCAGATTGATTACTTTATTAGGTAGTAGCCGTTTTCCAGCGGTTTCTTCTAAATGGTGTTACTTGGAAAGTTTTCATACACCTTGTTATAAACCTACTAAACGCAGTATTTAATTTTCTATTAAAACTTGCCAAGTAACATCATTGAAAAGTAACTATTTTTAACTGAGGTATGTGTATGGAACTTGGTACTTATTCAGATCTCACTTCTTTTATAGGCGAAGCATTCCCATATTATCGAACTTGACAGTCTTTCACATTTTTGTTTTGGGTGGGATTTCATTTATTTTTGTAAGGTTGGTTATTTTATTTTTTTCTTATGATGAAGTCAGTTAAAGGAATGACTCATTTATACTATCTTTTAGATTTTTTAATATGCACTGTTTCTTACAAAGAAATGAACTAGATTAACTAAATGAACTAGATTTACCAACTGACTGACATGACATGTTATCATATATTATGTTCGTGGATCAAAGTTACACATTCGTTATTTTCGAAAGTGATTCACACTTGGCCGTTTTCAGATTTTTATTTTACTTCTAACTACACTATTTTACTTCTAACTAAACTAAATACAAACCATTCGAAGATATATTATATAAATATAGTTCGTTTTAGTTCCTTAGGGGTATAAATTTACACCGGGTATAAAACACCTTCATTATTTTGAAACCTACTCACACTTGGCCATTTTCAGATTTTTCCCTTTACCTTGACATAAAGACCTACATCCTTGCCAAATTTTAAGTCAATACGACCATTGGAAGTGGTCTAGGTTTTTGATGAGTGAGTCAGTGAATCAGTCAGTCAGTGAGTGTATTTTCTGACGTCAATATCTCAAGACCTACAATAGGTATATTAATGAAATTTTGTATTTTAGATAAGTGAGAGGGTCTCAATAGATACTAGAAATTTGATATGCGTAAATAAAATAGATTGTGAGTTACAGGGGGGTCGAATTTGGCCCGAAATGGTTCGTGTAATATAACCCACGGCCGGTGTGTCGCTTTTTTTGCTCGAACTTGGCGGACACACTGCCGTGTGTCTAGATACATAATTAACGCAATTAATTACACTCGAAATAAAAATAAAATAGCTATCCCGCAGTTTAGACTATCTAAAGTACATACATCTTTCATGGGATATTGTGTCAAATGTTATAATAAAATACCAGACAACATTCTGGAACTAAATGACGTGCGGTTTAAAACTCATATAAAAGCCAGACTTTGTAAAAACGCATATTATAAATTAGAAGATTATATTCAAGATAAAAATGCTTGGAAACATGCTGATCCTGCTCCATAGGACGCACTGACAGCAGCGCTAGTAAGATTGTGTTATTCTTTTGATTGTTTGTTCGTAACTTTGTACAAAAATATAAACTGATTTGTAAATGTGAACACCATGTAGCATTTTAATCTTTTTTTTATTATTATTTATTCTCATATTCTTTGTCTATTGTGATTCTACATTATCTTCGCATGTTATTATAGTATGTATCAATACATACAAACTGTAATACCTATTATTTTTAAAAAGAGTAACCATGGAGTTTCTTGCCCGTTCTTCTCCATAGGAAGCTACTTTTGGAATGGGCAACTAGAATCAACTTTATTTATATTTCTTGACGTTCATAAGTGCTTGTGAAAGCCTAAATGAAATAAATGATTTGACTTTGACTTTGAATTATATTTAATCGCGACAAAAATTGACGCAAATATTTAATTAATCCTCAATTACACCCGGCACTAATAAAAATTCCCATGAAATTTTGTGGGATAGAATAATGATAACGATAAGTTATCTTGTCATAATTCAGAGTTTCAAAATATGGAAAGAAAAATATCTCAATATATAATCAATCTATAACGAGAACCATATTAACCATCATCATCCTCCGAGCCTTTTTCCCAATCATGTTGGGGTCGGCTTCCAGTCTAACCGGATTCAGCTGAGTACCAGTGCTTTACAAGAAGCGACTGCCTATCTGACCTCCTCAACCCAGTTACCCGGGCAACCCGATACCCCTTGTTGAGAACCATATTAACCAACTTTATTAAATTGTTCCGGGCGATAAAATTAACAAATGTCATTAATTACATCATAACTTAAAGTGACGCAAATAGTTATTTCAATGTTTAAAGTTCTCATAACTTCCTTCCGAATAAATCAATATCAGCTTCATTAAAAGATAATGTCGTTGTGGACCTTCATTATATTATTAAGTATAGGAATTCGGTGAGCTCCAAGAATGTGCAATTCGTGTACGCCACTCATAACCGTAAGTATGTATCAGAGATAAAAGGATTAGCAAGGGCGGATCCAGGGGGTAGGTCACAAGGTCATGACCCGCCCCTGGGCCAGGTCCAGGACCTGGGTGGACCACTAATTGAAATGGTTAAACACGATGTTTTTGTTCCATTGGGTATACATTTAGTAAGTATAAGATAATTTTATTCCGAGTGAATAGGTAGATAGATAGAGGTAGGTAGAGTAGTTTTTTTTGAGGTAGGAATTCGTACTCGCAGCGCTCGCTCTCTATTCTTTATTTACTCTTTATCCGTACCCAAAAGGAAGAAACGGGACCATGTTACTAAGAATCCGCTGTCCGGGTTGTGTACATGCTGTAGAACTCTCATGAACCCTTATCTATAGTAAGACAATTGAAATTTTCACAGAAAATGTTTTACTGTTGCCGCAATAAAAACATATAAATTACGCGCCCTTTTCTGCGTACACAATACTTTTCAAAAGTTAACTTGTTTGTTATATACCTCTATAGCAAGAAAGTGCTTTCAGCTACTTTTAGTCCTCGAACTGAACAAAAATTTTCGCGCTCGCTTCGCTCGCGCTTTTTTGATTTTCATATCTGTCTAGTATAAATACAAGAAATTGCGCTCACTCTGCTCGGCCCATTTTCTACATGAAAACACTTTTCTTAATTTTCGTAAAATTTCGCGCTCGCTGCGCTCGCGCTTTCTATATTCCTACCGTATCTACTTTTTATATACTTAAGTACCTATAACAAGTATACGCAATTTTTATATTTAATATTTAAAAATGTAATTAATATGTTCAAGAATAAATAAATGATAAAAAATACGCTATTATATAATATTATTTATATAAAATCAAATGTCGTCAACTTTAGCTTTATAATTAATATTTATAAATCAATAATTCATATTTTTTGTGACTTGATCACGAGTGTGTAACCCCCCCCCTGGCACCGAAGCTAGATCCGCCCTTGAGGATTAGCATATGTACCGGTACATGATAAACTACCCTCGTAGCCTACGCTACCCTAAGATACTTTAGCAGGCTTACTAATCACTTACTATCTTGATAGTCCTCAAGTTGTTTTGTTACCCATAACAAGAAGAGTAGTTATCATTTGATCCATGCTCTTAACTTCATCATATAAAACAACCTTCGCCTTATAATAGTAGGCCATTGGTGCTGCTTTTTATAACACAAGTATTTGTATCTGCGGATACAATTAAATTAAAACCTACTTAAGTCCTTCTTAGATAAGGAAACAGCCTTTCTTCGAGCACTACGACGAGGTCTCATATAATAAACGTATACCGCTCCGTACGTACGCAAATTGTTAATTAAAACGAGAAGATTGAAATGTACTTATCAGACTATCTAGATCTGAATGAGTCTTAGTTAAATATAAAACAATAAAGATCTACGGTGGTGTGTCCACAAATTAAGCCATTTATGGTAACACGAGACTATTGTACTAGATGTTGTTGGTTCCTCAGAGAATCTGTTGAAACAATCTGTTAAGTTCAAAAGAGGAAAATTGAGTGATTTGCTCGTGTATCCGCGCGTTTACTTTTTTGTGGACATCATTATCATATGTGCGTATTTTTTGTTTAATAGTGCCATGCTTCAGTGCCATAGTTGTTAAAATGTATTCAACTAATTTGTTCAACGTACGCGGTTCGTTTTAGACAAGGTTTCTGATTTAGACATTCTTGTATGATACTTTAGTCGCTATGAACGTCGAGAAAGCTGAGGAAAAAAGGGAATATAATCCCTTTGAACATCGACAAGTTGAGAAACCTACTTCGTGAGTGTTTTCAGTATATGATACGTGTGTTTGTTTGTTTTGTGTTCACCTGTAATTGTATTACTGCTAGCTTAAGAGTCACTCTTAATAAAATCCACGTTTTATTGCAAAGTTAGGATAAAGTAAGTATTTTTGGCTTTTTAATAAATTATTTATTCACTGTGCAAATAGACGGTTCTTCTTCTTTATGATAGGTAACTAAAGTGATAAGATAATCAAGGGGGTTCTTCATTCCTTCTTATAGCACCAAGGCCATATCACTGGCAATTAATAAATCCATATCTCAAATAAAATGATGATTTTTATACACTCATTACAGTGAATAATATAATTTATGTGTGTGTGTGTGTGTGTATAATAACAGTTTGCAATAAGAGTTAAGTACTTACAACTGGATACATTAACTTAGTATTTTTGCATTTACTACTTAATATTTTCAACCAATCCAAAATTTCAATTACGCATTTTTCCCCACTTGCAAAAATATCCATGCTTATGTACATTCTTTTGTGTCTACCATAACTTGAACTTAAACAGGCATTTGCAAGGTGATATCATTATGTACTAATAAAACTGTTAACAGCTGTTTTTGTACTGAAACACATGTTCTTTGTTTTCAGGGATATTCGATCGTGTGCTAACTTGATCAAGTCGTCTTTAGGCTCCGGGTTGTTAGCGGGACCACTGGCGTTTGCAAATGCAGGATGGGGTGTTGGACTTTTTGGTACTTTGCTCGTAGGAGTCATATGTGGACACTGCATTCATATACTGGTGAGTTTAATGCTATCAATTATCACACTAATATCGTGATTGAATACATAGAGCGAGGGAAGAACTGGGAATGGATTGAAAATGGGAACCAAAACTTTGAATGGATTGTGTGGAAAAAGCGATATAACCGGATAGAACATTTTTGAGATGACGTTACGTAGATAAGTATGGAAAAAATACGCTTAGGAGATGGAATGAGAATGCTCATCATCTGGCTAGCCTTTCCCAACGGCATATATTGGGGTTGGCTTTCAGACTCAATGGATGCAGTGGAGTAGTATAGAGTTTCCTGGAGCGACTACGATTGCCTGTCTGACCTCCTCAACTAAAATAATATTTCCTAACTACCAGTAACAATTGTGTACAAATTAAACACAAATCATGTTTATAACTATAATAAAGTGACGATAGGTAAACCATAAAAGTTAGCATTGCTATTGTTCTGAAGCGACCTTAACGTATTGTGAGGACATGATTAATATTCAAAGGTCTTAACAGATTATTGTATTTTATTCACTTAGAGCTATTCATTAGGCTCTAACTTAATTATTCCGTGAAAATTTAGTATAAGAAAACAGACATACAATGTAGTTTTTACAATGCCTTAAATGTAGGTTAGTATAGATCATTAAAACTTTGAAGATTTTATTTATAGTTTTAGAGATTCGTTAGAGGTTCGTAAAAACAAAAGATAAAAGATTACCTATATCAACTGCAACTATTAATAGATTGTTACCTACATCAACTGCAACTATTACTAGATTGCAGGTTTGCAGACTGGCTCTTATTCAGGAACAAATAAACTTGTAGGTATAATGAAAATATTACGTTTACCTACAGCTTAAATCCGGTAAACATTGCCCACAACTGTTAATGTTTTCCATGAAAATTTCCTATGTATGACATAATGCGTCGACAAGAACATGTTTTCAAATATTTTCTTTCTCTCGACTTTTGTACGGAACACACAGATGTTTCTAGTCAATATTTAAAGTTGTTATCTATTATTTACAGGTGAGGACATCGCAGAAATGTTGCGTGTTAGACAAAAAACCTTCATTAGGATATGCTGAGACCTGCAAATCGGCCTTTATGAATGGACCGAAAGGCGTGAGAAGATTTGCAAACATTGCTAGGTATGTAGACGTATGATCGATTGAAGTACAGCTAGCTACAGATGGTAATTGCAAAATGAAATTCAGAAATCATCATCGATTTTCATTATTTTATTTCATGGAAATATTTTCTCTAGAGTACTCTTTTGACTAAAGCCATACGAAGTACGGATTACAAGAATGCTCAACATGCTGGGGCCCGATTCTCCTAAGTTAATAATGTCAAAATCTAATAGAAATTGAATCGCAATATGATAACAATAGCAGTTTTAATCATATCGGGCATTCTGCTATGTTATAAGACCAATATCGTATTCCAACGACATTCGATTGGTTTGCGATTGGTCTGCTATTTTAGTTATTTTGGTCTATACGGTAGTTTGCTCTACAATCATATTGCAATCGTAAATCATTTGCAGACAAAATGATTCATTATTGAATGACAGAAAAAGATAAAAACGTTTATTTCAAAGAAAACATTTCGGAATGCCACATACGCTTCAATCGTAATTGAGTCGGTATGGGATCTCAGTCGAATGTGAATCGTATGTCGCTTAAGTAAAAATAGGAGAATCGGGCCCCTAGTTATTTATCTACCTTCTACTTACAATATTTATTGTTTGCTGCAAAGTGATACATGCTACTTCTGATCATGATGATTAGCGCGGAGAGTAGTAAATGTCCCTAACTTGGGGGACGCCTTTATCCAGTAGTGGAAGTTTTTAGGCTGCAAAGACCATACGTGACGCTGTTGAAAGTGTGTTTTCCTTGTTTATTTTTCTGTTATTTTTCATTTTCAGTGTCTTTGCGGAATTCGCACTATTTTGTACATATACCGGAGTATGCTGCATATACACAGTATTAATATCAGATTCAGTGAAACAGGTATGAGCATATATATCTACTTATAAATATGGTGACGTTGTGTGCAATTGAATCAGCTAAGCAGTTATGTTAGGAGATAAAGCAAAGCATAATTGATGGTTATCACCCCTTGTTAACTAGATAATCACTCTTGATTATGTTAACGCCAGGCAGTTATTGCTACTCAAATCAAGCAATTGTATTTGATGTGGAAAATGTGCAGGATTAACTATCTAGACACACGGCAGTGTGTCCGCCAAGTTCGAGCAAAAAAGGCGACACACCGGCCGTGGGTTATATTACACGAACCATTTCGGGCCAAATTCGACCCCCCTGTAACTCAAAATCTATTTTATTTACGCATATCAAATTTCTAGTATCTGTTGAGACCCCCTCACTTATCTAAAATACAAAATTTCATTAATATACCTATTGTAGGTCTTGAGATATTGACGTCAGAAAATCGCTATTTTTACTATACACTCACTGACTGACTCACTCATCAAAAACCTAGACCACTTCCAATGGTCGTATTGACTTGAAATTTGGCATGGAGGTAGGTCTTTATGTCAAGGTAAAGGAAAAAATCTGAAAATGGCCAAGTGTGAGTCGGTTTCAAAATAATGAAGGTGTTTTATACCCGGTGTAAATTTATACCCCTAAGGAACTAAAACGAACTAAATTTATCTATATTTATATAATATATCTTCGAATGGTACAAAGGTTTGTATTTAGTCAAAGTAAAGTAAAAATCTGAAAACGGCCAAGTGTGAATCACTTTCGAAAATAACGAATGTGTAACTTTGATCCACGAACATAATATATGATAACATGTCATGTCAGTCAGTTGGTAAATCTAGTCATAGTTAATCTAGTTCATTTCTTTGTAAGAAACATAGTGCATATTAAAAAATCTAAAAGATAGTATAAATGAGACATTTCTTTAACTAACTTCATCATAAGAAAAAAATAAAATAAACAACCTTACAAAAATAAATGAAATCCCACCCAAAACAAAAATGTGAAAGACTGCCAAGTTCGATAATATGGGAATGCTTTGCCTATAAAAGAAGTGAGATCTGAATAAGTACCAACTTCCATACACATACCTCAGTTAAAAATAGTTACTTTTTAATGATGATTACTTGGCAAGTTTTAATAGAAAATTAAATACTTGATTCATTGCGTTTAGTAGGTTTATAACAAGGTGTATGAAAACTTGCCAAGTAACATCATAAAAAGTAACTATTTTTAACTGAGGTATGTGTATGGAACTTGGTACTTATTCAGATCTCACTTCTTTTATAGGCAAAGCATTCCCATATTATCGAACTTGGCAGTCTTTCACATTTTTGTTTTGGGTGGGTAATAACTTACGTCAAACGCTATAATGTCTTGGAATTTTTTAAGTCGATTTTTATTGAATCAAGTTACGTACTGTTGCACTTTGTCTTTTAAAACTAGTCTGATAAAGTATTTAAATAAACTTAATGTCTAGGTCCTTGAGATTATTCATAATAGTTTATTTAATTGTGATAAATAATAAATACCTGCAGAAAGACTTAAAGAGAAGAATTCCATAAAAAAGTATTTTAATGAAGCAATATGATATTGCCTTCTGATTATGAATGTACATAATCTTCATTTGTTTCCAGTTGGTAGACCGCTACGCTCCCTCTACAATTCTACCAGTGGAATACTACTGCCTCATCTTCCTTGTGCCTATTATTCTTCTATGTCAAATCAAGTACCTGAAGTTCCTGGCAATATTCTCTGGATTAGCGAACATACTGCTAGTTACTGTATACATAGTTTGCCTCTACTATATATTTGGAGGCGACATAACCTTTGCTGGGAAACATGCTGCTGGTAACCCGGCTAGATACCCGGCTTTTTTGTCGTAAGTTTCTTATTTTTTTTAATAATTAGGCTATATTTCTATCTTGTATATCGTTGGGCTAATAATTGAAGAAATGATCAAAACTTTAGTCAAAGGACAGTGGTATCCTGCGAATGAGGAGTTCAGAAGTATTATCGGATTTCTCTTTTAAAAGACTATAATATTACCACACATACATTTAACTTCGAAAATAAACGAGAAACGTAATGTTTTGTTGTGAGCGAGAGTATACAGCGCGAGTAGGTATAAATTAGCCGTTTTATTGTAACACTTACATGGTTAAATTAAGGAATTAGCAATGCTATAGGCTAATTCTACTCATGTTAAAACGTATGCCTATCTTAAAGCCTACACAAAATTCATGAATATTCAAGCAAACTTTTTAAAATTCAATGTTTAGTCAGTTTTCGCTTTGTAATACTTTTATGCTGGTATTACTAGTTACCATTAACTTTGTGTTATTTATCGCAGTAACTTTTTAATATACGCATTTATAATAGAATCCCAGTTCATTTGTTACAACTAACGGACGGTTTATAAATCAAAATTAAGGATATTTTTACTGAAAAGGCTTAGTTAATGATTATTATTTTCATAGATAGGTACTTCTATATTATCTTATGAACTCATCTTATGAACTCTCTTATATACTCCTCTAATATACTCCTCTGATATACTCCCCTTATGTACTCTCTTATATACTCTTTTATGTACTCTCTTGTGTTCTCTTATGTCCTCTTATGTGGAAGCCGACCCCAACATTACTGGGAAAAAAGCTCGGAGGATGATGAGGATGATGATGTACTCTCTTATGTACTCTCTTATGTACTCACTTATGTACTATCTTATATACTTTCTTATGTAATCTCTTATGTACTCTCTTATGTACTCACTTATGTACTATCTTATATACTTTCTTATGTAATCTCTTATGTACTCTCTTATGTACTCCTCTTATGTACTTTCTTAGAAACTCATCTTATGAACTCTCTTGTGCTCCTCTTATGTACTCCTCTTATATTCTCCTTTTACGTACTCTCGCTATATCGGTCAAGTATCGGTTACATGAAGTGCACGGTTAATTTTTGGGCCTTTCGTTGTATGCAACAACATTTTATTTATAGCAAACTTCTTACAGTATTAAAATAAAACAATATAAGTGACAGGATATTCTGATCGTTTTTTATAACGCTATACGTTTATGGTATTTCTATGTCATATTCTTTTCATACTATTAAAGTCAATTGAAGATCTATCGATCAACTTATACTTTGTTATACGTTTATGGTATTTCTATGTCATATTCTTTTCATACTATTAAAGTCAATTGAAGATCTATCGATCAACTTATACTTTGTTATACGTTTATGGTATTTCTATGTCATATTCTTTTCATACTATTAAAGTCAATTGAAGATCTATCGATCAACTTATACTTTTTTATACACCCTTGATACTTTGGCTTTGAGTGTATAACTCAAAGCCAAAGTATCAAGGGTGTGTAACCTACCTGGTGATATGATGAAGTGCCTCTTTTTAACTCGACTACGAGTTTCCGCGGTTTGTACCTAGGGAACTACTTCTCACACCTGGACAAAAAGCCTATATGTTATTCTTTTGTATTTTACTTTTTCTTTCCTTATCTTCCAGAACTGTGATCTTCGCAATGGAAGGTGTAGGAGTGGTAATGCCGATAGAAAACACAATGCAGAAGCCGCAGAACTTTCTAGGCTGTCCCAGTGTGCTGGTTGTGGCCATGTCAGCCATCGTCTTCCTTTACGGAACCCTTGGAATGTTTGGTTACCTTCGATATGGTGATATTCTTAGAGGATCTATTACCCTGAATTTGCCTACTGACGAATGGTAAGATCGCAATTAAAAATAACATATTTTATAAAGGTGTTCTTTTGGAGTACCTACGGTTATTATGCGTAGGCGAATATTTTTATTCTCCGAGCTCCAAGTGTATTGAGTTTGCCTAAGCCGCCTGACGGCACCTTATTTAGTAGCAGCGATTTGTCAAAGTAGCTTTAGTATCTATCACTGCCATAAAGTTAAAGGAATCTCATAATAATTGTGGAACCTTTCAACCATTCCTTGCTTGTAAGAATTTTACTGCTCACATGATATATTCGTAATCAGTGGAAACTTGTAATTATTTCTACTAATATCTATATTTAAAATTTGTACTAGCTGTAAGTTTTCCTAATAAATAAAAATAAAATAAATAAATGTAGGTAGGTAGAAACGACGTCAAACGTATTTTTCCAAAAATAAATTCAATTCATTTTAACAAAATGAAGAACACAATTTTCTTACTGTGACGAAATGCAAAATAAAGTGCATTTTTACTGTTAATTTCAGATACATATTGTTAAGAACCTGAACAGTGCAGTGTGTCACGGCAGTGTGTCCGCCAAGTTCGAGCAAAAAAAGCGACACACCGGCCGTGGGTTATATTACACGAACCATTTCGGGCCAAATTCGACTCCCCTGTAACTCAAAATCTATTTTATTTACGCATATCAAATTTCTAGTATCTGTTGAGACCCCCTCACTTATCTAAAATACAAAATTTCATTAATATACCTATTGTAGGTCTTGAGATATTGACGTCAGAAAATCGCTATTTTTACTATACACTCGCTGACTGATTCACTTATTCACTTATTCACTTATTCACTGACTCACTCATCAAAAACCTAGACCACTTCCAATGGTCGTATTGACTTGAAATTTGGCATGGAGGTAGGTTTTTATGTCAAGGTAAAGGAAAAAATCTGAAAATGGCCAAGTGTGAGTCGGTTTCAAAATAATGAAGGTGTTTTATACCCGGTGTAAATTTATACCCCTAAGGAACTAAAACGAACTAAATTTATCTATATTTATATAATATATCTTTGAATGGTACAAAGGTTTGTATTTAGTCAAAGTAAAGTAAAAATCTGAAAACGGCCAAGTGTGAATCACTTTCGAAAATAACGAATGTGTAACTTTGATCCACGAACATAATATATGATAACATGTCATGTCAGTCAGTTGGTAAATCTAGTCCATTTAGTTAATCTAGTTCATTTCTTTGTAAGAAACATAGTGCATATTAAAAAATCTAAAAAATAGTATAAATGAGACATTTCTTTAACTAACTTCATCATAAGAAAAAAATAAAATAAACAACCTTACAAAAATAAATGAAATCCCACCCAAAACAAAAATGTGAAAGACTGCCAAGTTCGATAATATGGGAATGCTTCGCCTATAAAAGAAGTGAGATCTGAATAAGTACCAAGTTCCATACACATACCTCAGTTAAAAATAGTTACTTTTTAATGATGATTACTTGGCAAGTTTTAATAGAAAATTAAATACTTGATTCATTGCGTTTAGTAGGTTTATAACAAGGTGTATGAAAACTTGCCAAGTAACATCATTAAAAAGTAACTATTTTTAACTGAGGTATGTGTATGGAACTTGGTACTTATTCAGATCTCACTTCTTTTATAGGCGAAGCATTCCCATATTATCGAACTTGGCAGTCTTTCACATTTTTGTTTTGGGTGGGATTATATATTTCCCACTAAATGAGATTTGAAATGGATATTCCGAACTAATTGCAAACGTAAATAAGAATACTATATCATAGCCAATAGCCGTACTATATAATAGTCGCAACTTAAACAATGCATATTTCGACTTATGCAATCATGACTCGTGTCAAGATTTTCCTTGTTTTCAGAAACTAAATTACATCGTAGGTACATAATTACTGCAATAACCTTGGCTGACTAATACGAGAAATACAACTGACATTGATAAACGCAAGACTTATTATCGCTTTAAATAAAAAATGCAAGTGGAGTATGTTACTGAAAACCTACCTACCTACTTACTGCCAGACAATCGAATAATTAACTAAACTAATTTCAGCGAACTTCTGTCTTTAAAAAAAGAGTCGTCTGTAAAAAATATTTCTCTTATCCCATATTAAAAAAAAGAAAATCCACTTATTGAAAAAAAAACTTTTAACACATTTTCTTTTTTTTTCAGGCCAGCTATACTAGCAAAGGTGTCGATAGCGTTATCAATATTCCTGACATACCCACTGCAGTTCTACGTTGTAATCGATATCTTCACGAGATACACACAGCATCGCATCAAGGAGAATTACCGACAGATCACGCAAATCGTTGCAAGAACTATTGGAGTTTGTTGCTGTGGTAGGTCTTGTTACATTGAAATAAATATTTCATGCTTTAAAAGGCGTAGTGCAATAAAGGCATAGTTACTCTACATAATCTATTTTTATGATACTACGATACAATTTAATGCACAATCACTTCAGGTATAGCTTTTACGGAAAACTACCTACCTAATCTCCTGATACCTACAACACGCACAAGCCCTTTTTATGTGGGAACGTAAAAACCCACCTTTGTTCCTTCTTTGTTCTATCTTCTTCAGCAAACATTGAATTGAAAAGTACAAACGGAAAGATGGATTTGTTTTTGTAATTCTTTAAGATGAATTTATTATTGACAAGTATTAGGAGATCGAAGTCCAACTTGGGGAAAGTCCCGTTATTGATGTCTTATTTTTTCTCTATGTGCATTGCTACGAAGTAGTTCCTATTCATAGACGTTTTGTTTGTGTTAATCATGATCACTTACTTACCTATGTGTTATGTAGATGTCAAATCTAAGCGGAGTATTTGAACATAAAATGATATACATGTCTTGAGTTGTATCTTGCAAACCTCTGTTATTTTTAAATCCCAGGTTAAACAATCAAATCCATCAAAAAATAAAATATGATACTGATTCTTTTGTTTTTTCTCAGTTGGTATAGGAATGGCCCTTCCTATGCTGGAACAAATCCTCAACATCGTCGGCGCATTGTTCTACTCCATCCTCGGCCTCATCATCCCCAGTGTCATAGAAACTGTCTTCAGATGGGAGAACCTTGGCAAATGGAACTGGATCCTTTGGAAGAACACGTTCATTGCCCTCTTTGGCCTTCTGAGCTTGGTCTCAGGATGTACCGTCACGATAATGGACATAATTGAGATTCTAAACCGGAAAACTGAGTAAAAACACTGATTTACCGATAATGTATTCAACACTAGTATTAAAATGTCATTTTTAAGTTATGATGTGTTTTTATTTTTGTGAGTCATGAGAGTTTTTTGGAATGACCACCTCTTTGTTTGACTTAAAGGCAAATAGTTTAACGTCACATTATAAATCTGAATACATGGTCACCAACCTTCTGTCGAGTAACTATAGGTAGATGACGTACTCTTATACATACACAATCAACTTTCTAAGAGCCAGGATGTTAATGAAGAAATAGGCTAACAAACTCCTTCCGTTATCTTTGACTCCTGTAATCTATAAACAAATACTCATGTTGCACGTGCTTGCAAGACCTATTAGCTACCAAGCCATTGATAAATTATAACAATTGACACTTAACACACTTTTTAATAAAATAAAAAATAGGAAAATAATAAACATGGAACATTATGAAAGAATAGAGCGAATAAAACTATACACCGAAACTACAAACAGTGCATAAATAAATCTGCCATACAACTTGCACTAGACCCATCATAGGTCATTCACATATTTATTATTTTCTAATCATAATAAACTGTAGGAAAATATGTAATACCCAATAACTTGCGTACATCTCATTTGAATGAACTACAGACGAGACAATGAGTCCAGCTCACCAACTGGAACCTTGATATTCGGAATTGATCGTAATAGCATTTGATTAATGCCTGCGATATTGATCTCTTTTTAGTAACCCAAATTGCTCACGTGTGTAGATCGAGATACAGTAATAAAAATAGCCTATCCCACTACTGAAAACCAGAACATTAATACCTCCTCTATGACCTTTCAAGAACCCTACATTTCAGACACGCCTATCAAAATTATTGTCACGCATTTTTATACAGTAACAGAGATAGATTTTATAATAGAGCATTGTAACAGAACACAGAGTATATATAAACAGAGATCGACGACCTATCAAAACCTTTGATAAATATTTAATAGGTACTTAAATTATAGAACATCCGCGGAGTCTAGAAAAACAGAGCACCCAGTTACTAAGGGAGACGAGATAAAAATTCTGTAAGGACACAAATTAAAAGTCATAACCGTAATACTTATTTATATTGACAGTCGTAAAGTAACGATGTCGTAGTATTGTGCCTAGATTGCGTACGTACCGGTCACGTGGTCTCTATAAGAACCACGATGGAGTAGGTATCAGTCGACATTAGTGTTTGTGCTGTTTACTGCGCCCGCATCTCCGCAACTTCAGCGAACTCACTAATAAATTGTGAATCGTAAAACATGCAGAACTGAAAGGCATCCAGTTCGATCAACGGGTTCAAACAAATGAATTTCATGAAATTAGTAGCGGCTTTGATAAGAAACCAGAATACTCTAAATTAGTGTGTGGGAATGTTTTTATTTACCAAAAAATATAAATAAAATTAATGTGGTTTCCAAAACGTGTATTTCATAGTGTTTGTGACTTGAAGGATCACGTGTTTTAAGAACTGTTCGCTGATACTGTGAGATAAATATTTTACGAGCATCAGCAATTTTTATTGCGTTAATGACAAACCAAAGAAACTTTATAATCCTTCTCAAGAATTTATCTTTCATAAGAGATAAGGGATAATTATTAAACAAATGTGAGTGAATCGTCATCTTACGTATGAAGAATAGTGCTAACTTCAGTTGAAGAATAATTACATAAATACTGCAATTTTGGCAAAACTGCATGCTTATTATGACGAGACAGATTCATGCTATTTACTAACAATAACTGGTATGACAACTAGCAATGTTTGCATTCTGTTAAACATCTAAGAACCGGAAAATCAAACCTGAAACGATCGCGATCAGAAGAATAGTTATTTGTTGTGAGTCGAAGTGTGAACTGAACTCTGTCAACATGATTGAAAAGAAAGAAAAGAGTAAAAATGTCGAAGACTACAATCCATTTGAACACCGGGATGTGGTTAAACCAAATTCGTAAGTAAATTATGTCATATTAGCTAACGATAGCGATTTCATCTGCGTCGCATGATAACTGCTTCCAGTAGCCGGATGGTGACAAAAACTATTCTATACCCTTCTCCTGGGTCTAAGCTACCTTCCCTCTAATTTTCAGAAGCCATTCTTAAGTCATAGGTAGTGCAACTCACACGAATTCTTATATATATATGCAGATTAATTACAAAGTCATTCTGTAACAACTAGCTTAGGGCATCAAAAATAGTTTAAGTATATGAAAACAGTTAAAGCAAAGAAAATCCTTATACTTAAGAACAATGTTTTACATAAGGAATAATATCATAGGTGTAGGAGTTATTTTGGTGTAGATCAGAAAAAGACCTGTTTTGCATCCCACTAATGTTATGATCATGGCCACCACATTTTCGTTCTAATCTACATACTATACCTATTAGTATTATTATCCTTTAGCCTAATATCGACCAAGTCCGGGTTCTAACCATGACATTATACTTGGCAAAAATATCAACTTGATTTGACATTTAATTCTATGCAAGTAGTGCAATAAAATTTTCATCGCTGTTTACCTAATACGTAGAGTTTGTTTAAAATAATAAGACACACCCTTCTATTTTTATTCTAACGTAGCAAAATTTATACCCTTGTGAACTGATACTAACTGACGTGTAGAACCTTCAACAATAATATATTTTTTTTAGCAAAATAGTTCAATAAACTTTTGACTTTTGGCATTTGTAGGAATTTTAGCAGGATGCTTGGCCAATTCAAAAATTATGCAACTAAACCCATAGAAATCAGCTATCCTCCTTTCGCGATCCGACGATCCCGTAGAGTTCTTCTTTTTCCTAATCTACTTAAATTAAATCTCTAATAGTAACTATATATTGGTAATGCATCTTTTCCAGAGACATGAGATCCCTGGCCAATCTCATAAAGGCGTCACTAGGATCCGGGCTACTTGCTATGCCCCTAGCATTCGCAAATGCTGGATGGGGAGTCGGCATTGTGGGCACCGTCATCGTAGCATTTGTCTGTGGTCATTGTGTTCATATATTTGTAAGTTTTTTTGTTTATTATTTGTATTGCAGTTTTGGAAATGGAACCATAATCTGTTTCAATGTACATATATTAAATCTTTTGTATATAAGTCGTTTCGTCTCGAAGTTTCACCCCCATCTCGTGGGAACTACTGTCCGTACCGGGATAAAATATAGCCTATGTTAATCGGGAAGAGTGTAGCTTTCCAGTAAAAAAGAAAAGTAAAAGGATTTTTTAAATCGGTCCAGTATTTTAGGGTACAAACAAACAAATTAAAAAATGTTTCTTCTTTATTATGTTAGTACATAGATAAGACTAGTTTCGATTTTATTTGATAACTAGCTTTCGCCCGCGGTTTCACCCGCGTCCCTTAGCCGGATGGTGACAAAAACTATCCTAAAACCTTCTCCCGAGCCTAAGTTACCTCCCCTCTAATTTTCAGCCAAATCGGTCAAGCCGTTTTCATGTTATGTCGTGACAACGGAAAGCTGGTTTCATTTTTATATATATAGATGATAAGTTACTAAAGGTAAATGAAATTAGAAGCAGTAAAAAGTAAGTGTATATTGTAGATATAGGTATTTCTGAGATTAATAATAATTCGTATCCGTTCTTTTGTTTTGATTTCAGGTAGAAACCTCAAGAGGCTGCTGTCGAGCGGAACGAAAGCCTCTGTTAACTTATTCGGAAACCTGTGGAGCCGCTTTTGCTAATGGTCCAAAATGTGTTAGACCATTTGCTAATTTTGCACAGTAATTATGTTTTAATATTACTTTCCGGTCTGACTAACTAATTTTGCAATCGGGTAAAGGTATAAAATTAAATTACTGACTGGCCAGTGGCAAGCCCCAAATATTGTAAGTAAGAAGATGGTAAAAAAAGTATCATAACTTTAGATGATGAACCCATCTGCAACCTCAATTAATGAAGGCGTAGAACGTACTTTCGTCTCATATTTACTTACCGAAATACTATATTTTTTAATATCTACTGTCTAAGTATAATATTTTTTTATTCTTTCAGCATGTTCGCGGAGTTTTCCTTATGCTTCACGTATCTCGGAGTCTGTTGTATATTCACGTTACTAATTGCTACTTCAATTAAGCAGGTGAGATCTATATACATTTAACACATTATACATACCTAACATAAATAAATATTCCCATGTTTAATTACTGCGACATGCATTCCGTCTTATCCATGGCTTGGCTGCGTATCATGAGTAGGTAAGAACCAATTACAAAATTGCAGTAGGTATAATTATGCAGTTGTTCTAGGTAGGTCCCATAGTCGGTGATGGTTTGCTCGTAAATACGTCATGCTGCATCTAATGACAAACACTTATTGTTAATGGATTACTAAAACCTTGATAGTAAATTAGTAAACAAACACTAGAAACAAGAATTTATGTGACATAATATTACCAATAGGGATTGACTACTCTGAATCTATTTTTGAGGTGTAAAATAATCAAATCAAATCAAAATCAAATCAAAATATTCTTTATGGTACACCAAGACACAACACAGGACATCACAACATACAAAAACACAGTACAATCGGCGGTCTTATTGCTAAATAGCAATTTCTTCCAGACAACCTTTGGATGGAGTTCATCTGTAGAATACAGTGAAAAACGGGCAGTTTGGGGTGTACATACATATAGATTATATATAATTGACAAATACCAAAGATATATATAAAAAAAAGAAAGAATAAAAAAAATATATAAAAAAAATAATAGTCAATAAACGGAAAGTAAGAAGAATAAAAGAAATAAAAAAAATAACAATACAGCGATAGTAGTCAAAGAGCCAAGTAGTGATCCTTGACCATTTTTTTAAAAACTGCAATCGACTGCGCTCGCTTTATTGCCACTGGCAGTGCATTCCACAGACGAGTGGCTTGTACAACAAACGATTTGTCATAAAATGACGTGGAATGCACTGGCATCTTTAGTTTTAGGTTTTCTGATGACCTGAGTGATCTTGAATGCGTATCACAAACAAACTGAAAACGACTCTAATAATAATCAGATACCTTACTCCACGCTGCATGCTGCTGCGGGAGGGTCAGACTTTTACTGACTAAAACCCAATTCCGGATTCTATTCAGGTTCTTAATTAGATAAATAAAAGCATGTGCTATTCACCATAGCCATCCTGTCATCCACAGACAAACCTAAATACATAGTCTCTAAGTATTTGCTAAAGGAACTCACATTTCGTAAGTAATAATCACCTTGTTCTAAGAATTAAACAATCAGTAATCACCTTGCAAACTAATGTTTATCGAGAGGAAACCCTCAACAATACGATATGCCTGTAATAATAGCATGTAGGTATAAAATTAGATAAAGTTTCATTCAAATATCCTACTATAAATCAGAATTAACCGAAAGAAGTATAAGTTAGAAGATCTTAACCATAAGCATTGTTTTTGTTACAGCTATTCGATACATATTTATCAACGCCTCCAATACCAGTTGGGCAGTACTGCCTTTTCCTCCTCCTGCCACTTTGCCTGATGTGCCAGATCAGGCACTTGAAGTGGCTCGCGCCATTCTCTTTGATAGCCAACGTGCTCCTCTTCGCAACCTTCGCAATATGCCTGTACTACATCTTCAGGGAACCGCTGACAGTCAGTGATAAACAAATTGTCGGTGACATGTCGCGATTGCCGGCGTTCTTGTCGTAAGTCAAACTGATGGATTGTCTTTTGTTTTTCTGTAACGCTGTAATTTGCAATGTATAAAAGAATAGTAATGTTCCAGTTATGGTTATTTGACATTGTTGTGGTATTTTTACAATTGGAAATATTAGTGTGCAAACTATACAAAGAAATAAATCAATTCATTCTTAGAATATTGATGAATACTATGATTACTAATTCTATTTTAACGATCCTATAAATTGATATGTGTATGTACACTGTCTGACTTTTTTGCATAACATTTGTCGTATTCCACAGAACGGTGATCTTCGCAATGGAAGGTATAGGAGTAGTGATGCCAGTAGAGAATACGATGAAGAAACCGCAACATTTCCTGGGATGCCCCAGCGTCATGGTGATTGCCATGACACTAGTCATGCTCTTATATATAATGCTGGGAGTATTTGGCTACTTGAGATATGGAGAAGCACTTAGAGGAACTATCACGCTAAATCTGCCTATGGATGCCTGGTAATACATTTTGACAAACTGAATTCGTAGAAGCTGTCCCTTTTTAGCTACTTTATTTCTCTGATAAATATTCCTTTAAATTGAGGTCAACTCTGGGATACCCAGATAAGCCTACTGTCCTCATCTTTGCAAATGATTATTCAATATATTTTTGATGACAGAATATTACCTACCTATATAAATACATAGTAGCAGCCTGCAAATGTACATTAAACACTGAAATTATATCAAGTTTTCCTTTTTGTGTTTACAGGCCAGCGATATGTGCGAAAGTATTTATATCGATAACGATTTTCCTGACGTACCCTCTTCACTTCTTCGTGGTTATCGACATATTCACAAGATACGTTGAGCCTCGCGTGCAGAAGAAATACCACAATGTCATGCAAATCTGTGTCAGGATTTTTATTGTCTGTTTTTGTGGTAAGTGGCTCCTATGAATCCCCCATATACACAAATGGATGGTCTATATTAATTCTCCCAGTCTATGATCAACAATGGACTTTGATAATGATGATGAAATCAATAAAAAACTTGCAAAGTCTGCAATAAACATCCATTGCATCACCCTTCATTGCATTCAGAACTCAACCGAAAAAGCTTTGAATATATTTAGGTAAAAAGAGGAAAGGAAACAAGCCCTAAAATGTTTTCGTGAAATAGAGAAAAAGAAAACAGATACAACTGTTTGTTTACCAGTCTGTTAACAGGACAAATATTTTTTAGATAGTTGGACAGTCTTAATCCAAATTGTCATAGTAATCTTTCACTAAATAATTGTCTTTATCAACAGGCCAAGTACGTTCAAACGGATTAAATATTTAACTAAGTGAAGAGTTTAACGCAACCTTGTCATAATTTGTTTTAAACAAACTTTAATTTGCTTGTTTTTAAATCCGTGTTTAGCGTGAATGGCTGTTCACTGGTTTAAGAGCTCTACTGTGACCATCTTTATTTTAAAGTATGTTGTCATATATCAACTTGTGTGCGCTAAATTACATTTGAAGTATATGTATTATTAAATACTTGTATTTATGGATATGTTGCGACCAAAGCCCGAAGTACCGCTACACCTATGTTTTACAGACTTATGCAAATATTATGTAGAGATTTCTACATAGACGCACCTGGACTTAGTACCTACTACAAGACGACTTTTCTTCATATACCTATGTGTATTTTCCTAAACTTACTGTATTATACATTACATTTATCATTATTTCAGGTGGAATAGGGATCGCCCTACCACTCCTGGAGCAGATCATCAACCTTGTCGGAGCCCTATTCTACTCCATCCTCGGACTCATCATACCAGGCATTGTGGAAACTGTATTCCGTTGGGAAGACCTTGGCAAATACAACTGGATACTTTATAAGAATATACTTATTGTCTTTTGTGGCATGTTCAGTCTAGTCTCTGGGTGCACTGTCACCATATCCGATGCTATAGAAATGATTCATAAGCAAATGGAGTAATTTAAACTTGGAACAGAATTGTTGTCTTATCGAATAAAGTTTCTGTGATTAGAATTAAGAAGTACAATTAATAAATGTAATTTATTTATCTGTCTAAAATATTATTTTAATTTATAATGAAATATGTTTATATAACACTGAAAAGTGCTCGAAAGTGGCTTGGGGAATCCAAGCAAACATCTTCAGTCTAGACGTAACCGTCGTAAATTCGAGGAATGCGTCTACACGAGCGACGGTTATTTTCTGCGTGACCCCATTTATAAATAAACGGTTATCATTCACGCTAAATCTTAACAAACTTATACATACTCAAGCAATAAAAGTTTTTCAGTAGTTTTCCCGCCTAGGCAAAATAGCTTTGTCCGCTAGATGGCGCAACTGCAAGTCTAAAAATAGCACTCCTTTCCGACGTCGGCTAAACTGCAGCCAAATCTAGTTAACATGTTATTAATAACCACTGTTTACTCATAGTTTGTTGACGTTATTTTTCGTCACTTCTTAGTCCATATTTTTAGTTTTCGCAGTCATAAACTATATAGCAGCTTTTTATTAGTTCGATCGAATATCATGACGCCGTCCGCAAACCGAATCTAAATCTGTCTGGTGGTGTACGAGCAAATTGACATTGATTGTCGTAGTCATTGACCCTACATTTGGCACAATGTCTTATATTGGCTACTTTTCGTTTAAGAGGTAATTCGGTCAGACGACATCTATCTACGATATTACATAAGAATTAACTACGCACACCCTTCCTGGTAGTGATCAATAGACCTATATAGACGACTGTACATTAAACGGTTGGGTTGACAGGAAATTCATTATTTTTATTAAATAAGCTCTGTTGAATAATATCAGTTAAGGTCACTGCATTCGTTTACCTAAAGTATGTATCAGTCGTCCGCAAACTCAGTGAGGTTAAACGTTCAAGAGCAGGGAGGTATTTATATTGCTACTGAATGGAGACTGAAACAGATGAAAGGCACTTAACATAAATTATGCTGATGACTTCTTCGATATATTACAATGTTGCCGACGGAAAAAGTATTTTCTTTACTAAAAGAAGCATGGGTCGACGGAAAAATTTAAATGATACAAAGTTAACCAAACGTTTTGGAATAAAAACTGGTACTTACCTATTACCTATGTGTATAAGTTTGTTTTTTTTTTCAATGCATAGGCATATAGTTATTCAATGCCTGCTGGAATATCGAAAACAAGTGGGCTGGTTTGCTTAACACTGCAAAAATAAAGATTGGTTAATAAATTAAATTACTGTTTTAAACATATGTGAAATCCGATGAGATGTATTATTACTAAATAAATATGTACCTACATAGGTCTGTGCGAACGTTATTTTATACATCGTCTGCCTTGTTTTCAAAATATTAACATTGCGTTGGCATGTCACTCTATCAAACATTATTTAGGTTTTTTTCTTCAGTATGTTAAATGTACAATAATTACTTCTCTACAGATTTATTATTTACATGAATACATGAAGTAGCATTCATATAATTTTAAGATGATTTTCTTTAGGCTTAAAATAAGTAGGTATATTGCATACGGAAACATGATATTTAGCAAACATCGCGGGATTAACGAGTAAGCTCTATCCCAAGTAGCATTTTGTTCCATTTAAGAGTACACATTTAGTTCCAAGGTGAACTTAAAGCATTACTACAGTATAGGTGCAATTAATTACACCTATACCTGTCTAAGGGACTTATAGGGGTGTAGAGTAATACTTTTATACGGTTGTGGGTGTTATAATACTTAGAGTATTATCCTTTACTATACAACTATCCTTTAGTCAGCTTTCTGACTAAGAGCATTCTAGGAGGGTAGAGATACGGCAACCGCTGTTTAACGGCCTACTTGTTCGATGTTACAGAGCTAGCATTTTAATAGAACACTTCTGGTCATTTATAAAGCCAAAGGCTGTTATGTTTACTTGTTTTAGACTGTTATACAGCCAGTAGCTATATTAGGACTTGTTTGTGATACTTAAAATAACCTTTTTTTACAATCTGTACAGAAGTGTTTAAATGATTCACATGTGGACTGTAGGCTGTTAGAAGGACTATATAACAGTTCACATAGCCGTATTTCATTTCCACCATTTTGTTCTACGTAACCTAAAATATTTTTCAAATAACTCTACAAGATTAATGCAGATTTATCACAAAATACGCAGATAGAGCGAATGAGTTTTGGTTTCATGTTAAAATTAATTACCGTAGTAAGTATAATTATAATGGCAATAAAATATCAAAAACTGAAAATGAAAATTTTCCTCTCAGCCAGTTTTAAATATTTCAAAATGAATAAAGCGTTCTTACAGAGGCGCATGAAAATTTTAGTTGTCAATATGTATATGTCACCGTAAGATTACAAACATCGTTAGATTACAATCTATCTCGAGAGATTGTAAACTGTCGAATTATTGTAAACCGTAACACCTGATTGCAATTTAACGCATTATTTTTCGGTATATTATAATCTATCGATGAGAAATTGTCAAATTGTCAACTGTCCGAAAGCTCTCCCTGATTGGTCAGTCTTTTTGTAAGATCGAGAGCGATGTAGAGCGGTCAAATTGTCAACTGGCGTAGAACGGAATGCATCTTGCGCGCTGATTGGTAGAACGTCAAAAAAGACAATGTTCTTTGCAACTCCCGGTGTCACAGCTCTTTGACGTGCAAAAATAAGTGACGGTTTAATTTTTTATAAAATCAAAAATTGTACTTAATTTTTAAGACTCAAATTACACACAATTAGAATTGTATTAAAAATTGAAGTTAGTGACGAAAACGAATCGCTGCAAAACCGACTCCACGTAGTCTTGTCTGCCCTACCCCTAGAGTGCAATTCAAAACCGCGTAGGCGCGGAGGGGCGAGGCGGCCTGCGAGCTGAGGCGCAGGTAGTTTCAGCGCTCGCCGCCGCGGCTGAGGCTGGCCGGCTCTGCCGGCCAGCAAGCCGAAGCTGCGGTGGTGAGCGTGAAAACCATCTGCGACGATAAGCTCGCATGGGACCGCCGGAGCCCCGCAGCGCCGGAGCCGTGACAGAAGTTATGCTTGCTGCATGTTGCATGCTTACTTCCATGCTGGGTCAATTAATATGGGATGTGTTATATTTTAAACAAAAAACTCAGTAGGTACGAGTTAAAAAATTAGAAGGTAAATAAATATTTTTATGATGTCATTTAATAGTATTTAAGAAGTTTACTGTTAGAATGCATGCTACAAATTTAGATGCAAAAAAATAACCATCATGCTGAGTTGTATTTATAGTGGAAGATAACTCGTGGCTAAGATAGTATTATTTAGATGCTCGACGCTTTATTAATTGTGGCTGACTTAGTAATTTAGAAGGCAACATACATTTTTGGGGGCGAATAATGATATTAAAAAGAAGCCTGTTTAATTAGCACCCCTTTTATTTTATTTTTAAATATTAGTTTGTATTTGAAGACAAAATACCTAACTGTATTTTTATAAGAGTTATTTTTATATAAATTTAATGCTTGAAGAACTTTTGAAGAGCATTTATTTTATTTAACTGACACCTCTATTTCATTCCTAACTCTACGGGAACTCCATGGGAACAGAACGGCTGGTCGTGATTGGTCGATCTTACAAAAAGACTGACCAATCAGAGAGAGCTTTCGGACAGTTGACAATTTGACAATTTCTCATCGATAGATTATAATATAGCGAAAAATAATGCGTTAAATTGCAATCAGATGTTACGGTTCACAATAATTCGACAGTTTACAATCTCTCGAGATAGATTGTAATCTAACGATGTTTGTAATCTTACGGTAACATATACATTTCACGATAAAGTTGCATTCCCATGGCATTAACATGATATAGTATATAAAACAGGTACTACCGCGTGTTATATTATAATAATAATCCGTCGCAGTTAGTTTGCCCCGAATCCGTGCACTCCGTACAATTGTCAAACTGATATATTAAAATGTGGAAATAATTTAGGATACAAGTGAATTTAAGGTAGCTTACTGGAGTACTTTTGTCCGATTTTAACTGTGAAGGCTGTGTATTTAGCCACTTATTACTCTTTATTCAACTCATTTACGTTGTATGGTTCACAATGCGTTCCATATACATAGTGCCGTAAGTCAGCCTTAAGTCCGATGTTACTACTTAAACTGCTATTATACTTCTAATGTACAGCCATAGTGAACTTAAGGCTGTCTAATTTGTGCCCAAACTGGTTCAATAAAAGCATTATAGCAAGCTATACAGCTCATACACAGCTTGTAGAGTACATGTGAACGACTAGACATCTTATATAGAACCCCGAATGCTACTTGGGATATTTCCCTGGATGGACATAATTATATGACTAAACTGTTTTGGTTTAGCTAAACATTATTACTGCGGAAACGGAGCACATAGGGGTATTTTGCATTTTTAGCCGGGCGAAATTATTAGTGCGGTTTTTTCTGCTGTAAAGTAGGTAGGACTTACTAATATTTACAGAAAACCATTGAGAAGGCCTTAATCCAAAAGTGAGTATTATGGGCTGATACGATGATAAAATAAAGGAATATTCATGATTTGGAGAAGGTTTTATAGACTAACTAATTAGATAAAAATCATATTGAACAGGTATTCTCTACTTAAATGTTTGTAGTTAGAGCTCCCTGGTATGCTTAAATCAATAAATAAGCGTGTTATAAAGAGAACATTTAATAATTTGCTTGAAAACAATGGTTAATTGTTTTTAGTTTACACCAGCAGTAACGTCTAAATTCTGTCAAAACTAGCAAAAAGTAGCACCTAATGTGTGTAATATCTATCATCTGACAGTGTTTATAATACGTTACAACAGAAATCATTAGCCGGAAGCACTCGGAAGATAACTATATTCACTGGGAAAAGTACAATTCATTAAAAAACGGTTCAAACATTTTGAACTTTAAGAATTGATTTTGAACCTTAAAAAATACACGTAAACATTATTAAATCCTAACAAATAAAACTGTTCTTACCTGTATAATCCATAGTAGTTTTGGTTAAATAGCTGACAATATAAAAGTTCTGAGGTTTCAAACACGGTACGTTTTTAATGTAGCCAGAAACTGACGCGAGTGCATGTCACAATGATCAAGTTCCGAGAGGTTTGTGGCTGGATGGCGCGTGAGTAGGAGCCTGAAAATGGTCGGATTTTGTTCAGTAGTTACCTGGCTTTCTAACAAGCATTTCTTTTCTGTTGAAGTTTGTTTTTCTAGTTTCGCAGTTTCCCGGCTAGAAATGCAAAATACCCCTATGTGCGGAGGATGGAATAGTTTGCTTATAACTGTCATGCATAGTTTGTTAAAACAATAAATATGGATTAAATACGGCATAGATATAACTTGATCAATAGGATCTCATGAGAGCTAGCCAATGCTTCCTCGAATGGTGGTTTGGAGATGTTTATTATATTTTAAGTCATCATCAAATTCATTGATCTTTATTCAAATAAATCAGAGTTATGAGAAATGGTGACGTTAGAAGGTTTTAGACTGCGCAACCAGAGAAAAATTAACTCATATCACAAAGCAAGGTTTGCTTCAGTTTCAGCAAATAGGTCTGCCCCAAAAATATCAATCTGCTGTTGGTTTCTAGCATTATAATATACAAAGGTTTGGCAACATCAATGTCCACATGTATGAGATCAGAGGTCATTCAACTTTAATACGTAATTGATAATAAATCGTTAATTACACGTGGACGTTGTCTCCTTTGCAACAACTTATGCTCTTTGATTCTATAAGACGCAGCCAAATGCGTAATAGACACTTACTGCACTACGTAAGTACCTTCACTAAACATATTATATGCTAGACTAGAATAGATAATTCCGGTATCTAAGCATTTCCTCTATAACAGCGCCAAAGCGTTTATTTTGTATGAATTTCAGCAAGTCGCACTCAGCTTTTGATATTGATCGATGTTTAGGAATTGTAAATATCTAATTCCAAAGTCCATTTTAACTGAAACATAACTGAATCTATTTTCAATTTCAATAGCGTTGTTTGTTGTGACCAACAGTATTAAAATTGTTTGGGTGTTCGTTTATTAATTTACCTTATCTGAATTATACATCACAAAATTATATTTTTTTTTTGAAAACAAACCAATAGTCATTAACAAACTACGTTGCAAAAGTTGATGGCTGTCTGAAAGTATAACAGTAAACAATTTTAGCATGTTATTTTTAAACTATGATTTCAGTAACGGTGAAGAAAACTCAGTTTTAACACTGATACTGTCCGACGTAAACAAAGAAAAAACTAACGTAGGTGATGCTGAAAATACAACGGTAATTAGTCAAAGTTTAATAATAATTTTATTGTCTCTGACATATCGTGCAGCGCTTGCGCCGTCCTTCCAGTCTCGTGATTTACCTGTAACCTTTCTGTTAGGAGCTATACGTAGTAGGCATAGTAGGCATCATATAACATTTTACTCTTCAGAAGGATGAAAGCATAGGTATTCAACTCAGATAACAACCAATCTAATTGCAAAAGGATTATGTACCACTTGTATAATAAGCCCACCATTACGCATTACTAATCTGGCTATTGTTTAATCCTTTGCTTTGTTAAACACTACTTCAAACTTCATGCTTGACAATATGACACGTGCATACGATACTTGTCAAAGAATGCAAATCAAGCAATTACCAGTTAAGACACGAATATGATGATAGACAACAGACTCTTTTTGTAAACTAATTAAAACTGTATTATTTGGCAAAAAGAGCAGCAATGTGTTTTCACTTTGTTAAAAATTTTATAACAAAGTGAAAACGTACATAATGTATGAAATATCGAGCAATCTTCACGCTTCATAGCCAACGTTATAAATGACTTCTAAATATTTGCTGCAATTCCTATTCACATAGTTTGAGTATCTCAAAATATTTTATCACTAGCGGTTCCCCGCAAGTCCGGCCTTCTGAGGGGACTACTCCCCGTTCGCGGGCAAAAAGTAGCCTTCCTCAGGTACTAGAATATCTGTGTATCAAAGTTTCTTTTAAATCGGTGCGAGCTCGTAGACGGACAAATAGAGTTGCTTTCGCATTAATAAGGATTGGGCCATTGAACTACATAGATCTTGCAAATGCAAGTAACTCACACCTTTAACAACTCTGCCAATTAAAGCGAAACAACGTTCATAATTCGCATGCTCCGTAATAAACTTATTTACAATACTTACAACATTGTCAATATATTACAACAAAATGTAAATAGGATTTCTGATGAAACTTTGCCTTACATTTCACGCCAAAGTTTTTCAGTCGCAACAATATTTTGAAGGACGAGTACCTACGACGTAAGAGTGTGAAGTCCGTCGTAAATACAAACAACATGAATGAAGACATCTTCCTACATGTTTGGCATCCATTTTTCATATTTTTGGATGAAGTTCGGTATTTTGTTAGTCGATGCCTGGACATTGAACAGTGCTGAAATCAAGCGCCCAAGTTTCATGTTGGACAGTGACAAACAAAATGCTTTTGCTGTTTTCACAAAATACAAAATAAACAACATCTCCTCTCCACCCAAATGAGGATACAATAATGTAAGTATTCACACATCTGTCAAGAACGTTATATTCAAAATTATTTGAGGTCGTGTAAAATTAACTACAGAACACATAATATCCATTTTAATGAAACGTCTATTTGTATCGAAGTATAACATTAATGTTAAGTACTCCTTAGTCCTCAGTCCCATGGAGTTTCAGTGCCAAATACTCCCAGTAACAGTCACACATCGGTATTCTATACCTATTTTTAAATTAAAAACGATCTTCTGTGTGCCAAATGTTAATAAAAGATTGTTAGAACTATTACAACATTCAATTCTTGTCTAGAATCTCGCGTGATAACGAATGTGCTGCGTAGTCGTCTGTTCACTTGTGACGTATTTTATATCTTATTTGTAACGCTCGTGTGCACGACTGTACAGCTCGGAAAGTATTTTTGCAAAAAATTAACAGTGACAATAAATAGATACCTACACTTCTTTATAATATGTATGAGCCTGTTAGCATAGGCATAATCCTTAAGCTAAAAAAGGTGAAAAGGATATTTTTTAAAGCATTTTTCCTTAAACCATTTAAAAATACGGATTATGAACTTGAGGAAAAAATCTTGTGCCAAGTCCCTAAAAGAAGATATTTGCATAATGAAAATAAACGTCCTTCCTACACATGCGCACAACTCTTAAAGAAAGACTAAAATATTCACTACTTTGTGAGATAATAAAATTATAAAAACATGAAATCATAAATATGACACGCTGCAAATTCTCAGACGACACTACGATTAAATTATTCGAGGTAGTCAAAATATATCTTAACCCGCTATAAATAAGCATCGATTTATCTAAACTTTAATATTAACAATAGTCGTCCAGAATTCCAGATTCCACTGGCCCTTGAGCTAAATGTCGATGCCAAGATGGTCCCTGAAACGGTCACGCGTATTTTATATTTATAAAGATCACTATTGCACACTAAACATGCGACCATTGACTGTCGCAGCCCGTACGCGAGCCATGTCGCACGCGCGCTCATAACATGTATCGATACAATAATATCGTAATATATAAACAAATCGATTAAAAACTCTCGAGTTACTCCTGTGCCATCCTGGATTTTCATACTAATTAAAACAAGTAAACATCAGTGAAAATGACCAACAGTTACAATATGAAGGAGTTCAGTTCGACGTAAGTGGTATTTTTTTTTCTATTAAAAATGTTATCGGCCGTGACCGTGAATAAATTGCGAAATGTTAGTCCAAGAACGCATATTGAAATGAAAATTTCGTGTGAAAATCAGAAAATGTTCCTTCTATGAGAAAAAGTGAGAAATATCAGTATGCTTTTTGATCCAAATAAACTAACTATTTTAGATAACGTTTCGAAAATCTATTCCCAATAAAACTATTTGTAGAACATTAGTTGTAAACACTACATTCTGTTATAACTGAAATGGCGCCAAAGTTGTGTAATTTTCACGTGTGAGCCGCTAACGAATGGTTAGTTTTACACTTTCTTGCTCTAGTGGCCATCATGCGTAAAGATATGTATAACAAACTATGTAACTATAACGTACAGGTGTTGATAGAAACCAATCTCTATTTTTAATCAAGTTAATTTACCATAGCTCATAAAATCTTTGTGAATCAGCCTTGATTTCGTTTTATTTGGCTAAGGATATTCGGCACTCAATTCGCATAGCAACTATTCGAGTAGGATCAAAAACCGGAATTCTCTTATGACTTCATAACGCAGGTAGTTTGGAGCTTAGTCAGAGGTTGTTTACACACAATCAAACTTGATCGTGTATGTAACCTCAATCAATACCGACTTGATGACTTTTTAAGTTTGATTAATCTTATAATTAAGTAAAGGGATCATTAGCAATGTCGGTCAAAACAAATAGTATAACATCCTTTTAATAGCTGGCATGTACCTTAAAACTATTCCGTCTTGCGATTATTTCTCGAGATTCTACTAGCATCCCATTAACTCTGCTTTACGGGTGATATTATTTTTATTAATGAACTTTTTATAAATAAAGGTAAATTACCCATTTACCTTTATTAAAATAGCTTCAATTCTCTTGTCGAGTCGGATAAATAACCAGAGGTCCTGTATCTGTAGGTAGCTGAGTATAAGATGAGTTTTTTTCACCACCACTCATAACTTAAGTACTAAAGCCTCAGTAGCGATCCTTTTCCTGACCATGGTAACTCGTAAGTTTCCCGACGCCCGAGACACCAAACGCAATAAAGGTGTAAACAGTTTCACACATTCCCCACCCTTTCATTTTCAAAGTTATGAAAAAGAGGGACTATATCGAAGTGCATGTGTTTGGCAGCTAAACAGCAGTGTTGAGTACCTTTGCAAATTGCATCATAAAATCGTCTAGTTCAATATCAGTCGATGACGCCAACGTCACACAATGCGGTCAACCAATTAATTACTCTTACATACCTAATTAGTTGTTGTTTAGAATTTTTTATCACCTATTTCTATCAAAAAAGTTACAATCAATTTACCTCAATTTTGTCGCACTTTTAATAAAAATCGGTCTTGGAGTAAAGAGGTCATCGATGTCGCTATGGTGAACTTTGACATAGAAAGTCAAACACACAGTCTTTAAAAACCTAAATCAACACACAGCTACTCAAGAAAATATAACATAGACACATTGATATACAAAAAGTTTTTTGAATATCAATGTATAGACGGCTCCCTATGATTAATTGAGAGAGCAATGTCTGCAAAATCAAGGTGTGATAAATACCGGAAGCATTTGTCATGTTTATGTTTACCTTTAATGTGTCGCACATTATCAACAAATATGGCCATAGTGATGGCACATGTCCAAAAGCGAATGTATCACGTTCATCTGATAGCACGTGCGAGATCTATCTCTAGTGAGCCTGATAATATGACGCGTTTTCCGTGAAAGAACACGTTCGAAGTCGATAAGATTTTGCTATTACCTGTGACCTATTCGGTTATCAATTGTTTTTAAAAATGATAAGTCACAATTAGCATATTTTTCAAATGATTTTCATCATATCATCAAGATGAATAAGGAAATTATGCAGAGCAAAATGTTATTAAGATTTAGATAAATACATATGTGGTCTATGATGTAGACTCCGTATTCTATAGAAAAGTAATTCCTCGAAACGTCAAAAGGTTAAACGTTGTGATAGAAACCTATACATACATTTCACAAATTAGCAACAGATAAGTTAGGTTTTTTTGTACGCTATTAGATTGGCCATCATTATCGATTATGCAAAAAACGACAAAGTTTTAGAGGATATTAGCAATTACCGGTAATAAATCACTGGTCTTTCCTACCTACGGGTAATACCTGACCTGAGCTAATGATAACATACACAACAAATAAAGACAAATCGCAACAAATAAAGATCTTCTTACTATCTAACGACTAAGAATGAAAAAATTACAAAAGAGAGGAGGTAAAATAAGAGAAAAAAATGCCTGTTTTTTTATTTACCTTACCTTGAATAGACGATACATAACTTCATACAAAATTATGCTCTCGTCTTTGATAACCAACACAATGTAAAGAAAATAGTGACGGTGACAATCACGTTATCAATAAAGCCTTTTATAGCAGCAGACTACAATAAATGTACTAAAATTGCTTAAGTAAGCTTAGGAAATAACTCAGTTAGTTCATATTTCCATGCTCTAAGTACATGAATGTTAGATATTATTGTTTTACTAGTTACAAGCAGATTCTGATTAGGCATAGTAATTAACCTTTTCTTTATGGCATGTAAATTAATTGTTATAAATAAGTTAGATATCACTCGTAGCCATAGTGATACAAAAGTTTGCATACATGAAAGGACTTCTTAACTACGATACTCACTCCTTTTCGATGTCGGTTATATATAGATCAATTTTATTTGTTGCACATGCACTTATTTTATATAGACTCGAGAATAGGAAGATATAGGTATTGCAATAACTAAACTAGTTGTTGGAAACTTTACTTATTATATTATAATATTTTTATTATCACATAAAATTCCACAATGCGGATGAATGAGTTAAACTGGTTAGGAAATTATTGTTAAAATATTTAAAAAAAAACATGATATTTAGGAGGATGTAGCACGTATTTTCGGAGAATCATGTTTTTTAATGATTACAAGAATCGATTGTTATTATTTCTTTGAAGAAGCGATTTATGGCAATGAAGGAAACATTTTTTTCCGTTTTTTGCCGAACAAAACCCTTACTCATGGTTTCCTGCTTACTCCATCTTATCTTCTTTTAGGAACTCAAATCAGTTTAGTAGTTTCTAGTTTTGACAAAGATACGTACATGTTTTCATCGTCTCAATGTCTTCATATCTTCTAAATATAAAGAATGCCTGCATCACCTAGGCAACTGAAGACGTACTTTTAATCTGTCTGCACTTGATTTATAAACCATTTGCCGATCATAAAGTACCATTGGATTCTTGCTACGTTCAAAAATAAATATGCTTGGCGTTAAAATCGCTTTGAAAATTTAATGTTATTGCGATTTTGTCTAGCGGACTTTAAAGGACGTGGCACATTACAGCAGCACGGCAACAGCACGGCTCCACACCAGCATTTAAGTTGTCATTCAATTTAGAGCATTAAATCGTGTATATTATAATATATTTCGTAATGTCAATATGAAAAAGCCAACGGCGAGCAGTCAGCGTGCTTGCCGCTTCCACACAACTCGACTCGCCGCCCGCGTGCTGCAAGCGAGCGGTCCTCATGCGTACAGCGCGCCGACGGCGTGCTAATTGCGCGCCGACTCCGAGCCGGCAGCGAAACAATGTCATTACGTCGTGTTCAATCATAATCGTCTTAAAATAATATTGAGTTTGCGGTGACAGCAAGCTTACACCTCGCGGCCGGCGCGCGGCCGGCGCGCCGACGGCGAGCGGACAGCGCGTGGTTGGCGCGCTGGCAGTTAGCCGTAGTCTTAATTCGAGGCGACGCCGTGCTGCAGCCGTGCTGTTGCGGTGCTGCTATAATGTGCCACAAGCTTAAACATGCATTCTTGAGCTATGTACACTATATAACTATGTATATACATTAGCGAGCAAGGAATTCATGTCAGTCACCAAAACCAACCCTGATTGATAGCTAGTGGGCGTTTTGCGGCATTTTCGCCTTGCAATTAGGTATGTGTTGATAAATACCGACTTCGCGTATAGTTTATTGAACCTAACGACGGTGTCTATGAATAGTTTGAATTCAACATTAAACATTACTATGGCTTCATTCCAAGGCAACGTTAACAGAAACAAATGATAAAAAATCTAATGAAGTAACTATTCGTTAGATGAAACACGACATTTCGAGACAAGCGGCCTTAATACAAAAACTTAAACATCTCTTGAACACTTGTCTAGAAAAAGTGTGGCTGCAAAACGGACCTTATTTCAACGACATCATTTGTAATTTTTTTAGACAAGTGTTGAACAGACATTCAAAATTTTTTTGTGGTACGGCTGAAGATGTTCAGAATTTCAATCAACTGGTTTGTCTTGTCTTTTTCAGGGCCGTCATAACAGAAAATGGACTCTATCCCTCAACGATATCCATTAGCACAATCAACACAAAATGTAAAGATAATGATTTGGAATGCAACGCATACGATCCTTTTCAAAACAGAAAACTGGAACATCCCAACTCGTAAGTACAGTTATAAATCAAAAGTCTCCCAGACGATACACGAATCGTCATTGAACTTTAAATAAAGAATCCCATTGAATTTTTACGTTACCTACTACATTAAAAAAGCAATCGTAGTAATTCTCCAGCTTGATAGGAAATCAGTCATTCGTCAACTGAATGAGTGCGACTTTATTCTAGCAATAAAAGACGCATAAATCAAAGCACGTGCTCAAATAAAAATCGGATTCTTTTGAGAGTTATGATAAGAAGTTTAATCACATTCTGGACCTTGATTTTACTTATTCATGGCTAATTTGAATTTCATAATTACCTTATGATTATTTTATTGTAGAGATATGAGGTCATTTGCGAACCTCCTGAAATCGTCGCTGGGTTCCGGTATCCTAGCCATGCCAGCTGCATTCAAGAATGCGGGTACACTAGTCGGCATCGTCGGGACAATCATATTGGGATATATCTGCACACATTGCGTTTATTTATTGGTAAATAATTTTCATATGATACGATATGACGACTAATTTTATATCCTCAAGTCCATACTAAACAGAATTAATCTAAAAATAAATACGTTAACTATAGTACAACCTAGGAATTATAATGTTATGCTGTATGAGAACCGCATTGTGGTCAAATGGGAGATGAGAATAATTATGCGGAAATCTAGAATTAACCTCAGTAACATCACTTCAAGTTTGGAGGCCATATTCCTAACGATAATAAAATACAAAATATTTATGAAAGTATACCTACATATTTCCAGGTTAAAACCTCACAAGAAGTTTCGAGAGTCACAAGGGTCCCTTCATTAGGTTATGCAGAAACTGTTGAAGCGGTATTCGCCACAGGACCTCCACCCTTACGGAAAATATCTCGAGGAGCCAGGTAAAGTGCCTATTTGCTTTTTTGTCATTTTTGTTCCATGACCTGTTCAATGATTTTGCCTAAGAAACATGACATATATTGTAATTCTGTACTGACTCTATGCTGTATACGCTGACTACATGTTTACCATTAACACATGGAACTGATTAATCCATTCTAAACGTTTGAAATTCAGCCGTCTTGTTTAAAAAATAATAATAATCTGTAGGCGTGATTTGATAATATTTACTCTAACTAATTAAATACATATCTTAAAGACAATAGTGTTTGGATATGATGTCTGGTGTTTAGTATTCTCGTTCATTATGTCAACCTTTTCTTATTTGCTCTTGTTGCGGAACAATGATTTGCATGTTCAAGTAATTGTGATGACAAACTAGAATGAATTGTATTGAATCTATAAAGAATTCATCATCCTCACTCCGTTATGTTATCGGTTGAAAAGTTTTGAGATCAATCGATCCATTAATCTATAATATTTTCATTTAGACTGAATTCTATGAATCGAATGAAAATGAAGACTCTACTCTTTCGTTTTCTATTTCTAAATCTGAAATAAAATTGAATTTCTCGACATTGTGATTAAAGAGCGCAATTATCGTCAGAAACATTTAATTTATCGTGCAAATCCGTAATTGTCACAACACTCGCAGTGATTTTCTCGTTGCCAGCATTTGTGTCTGCGCAACATTTAGAATCATTAAAATCGCCAACTGGTACAATAGCTTGTAATTCACGTGACCCATGGGAATAGTCACGTTCCCAATGTATGACATTTTAAATTTGAGGTAATGAAACCAATAGATACCTAAGGTCATGTATTGCAATGGTTAGGACTACTGTTAGACCATTATTGCTGTCAATATATCTTTCATTAACCATTGTCACGTGGTTTCTGATTCACGATTAAAGATTGTGTCTGGGTGCCGTGGGAGATTTCCTATACAAAATATCTATTGCATTGTAGCTGTCTGCCAAAAATGAATTCTAATTTGATCCGAAGTCTGAACATCAAAAGAAAGGCGTAGACAGCTATTTAGATAATGTTGTTTCAATAATATTTATCTGGATGATTTATTATTATACATATACCTGCCCGCCTACTCCATTTCTGAGTGACTTGAGAATGAGCAAAGTGTTTGATCTTTCTGCTAATTTCATGAATTTGTAAATGACGTTGCACTGGCAGAGATCTTGTTAACGGCGCCTAAAGATTGGCTCCCCATCAAGAATAACATCTTGCAAAACGATCTGTAGGATCAATAAGCAGTAGTTAACTATAAGTTTGCACCTTTACGCCTACTGGTGTTAAACAAGCGTTTCGTTCATATTTCAGGATATTTATAGATTGGGCCATGGCTTTCACCATTCTTGGCGCCTGCGCGGTCTATGTCATCCTACTCGTGGAATCTGTTCAACAGGTATGTTGGACGGCTGACAAAACATACATCTTTTCTCATGCACTTCAACTTAAATTATATGGAAAGACTACAAAAGATTAGTTAATGACACCAGTGTATTGGCTCGAGTTTATTTTTTATTTCGTGTTATTTTTAACTGACAAAATAAGCGATGCTTCTTTAAAGACAATGGGATGAACAAGGAGAAAGCCAAGTATCTACAGGTTCTTTTGATACAGTTCTTATTTTACCAAAGAAGTTACGAAAAAACATTGACCTACCTTAATATCTATGTGTAAAGTATTTTTCCGTATCCTCCAAAACCAAAAACACAAAAGACTTCTAAACTGTCTTATATTAAATAGTTTTTTCTTAATTCCAGATCGTTGACTTCTATTTCGTGGACAATGAAATCAGCAAAACTATGTACTGCCTCATGTTTTTGGTCCCAATCCTGATCTTCACACAAATCAAGAATTTAAAATATTTGGCGCCGTTCTCAGGATTCGCAAACGTTCTACTGGTTCTTACATTCCTCATCTGTCTGTACTACATTTGCTCCGATTTCCCTCCTATCAGCGATAAACCGATGGCAGTTGATATTGGAAAACTTCCTCTCTTTATCGGGTAAGGAAACTGACATTAATATTTTCTAATTCTGACTCTACTCACCACACGGTTCAGGTGCATCTTCAAAGTCTGGGACTCGCTGCTAAAGGCTTATTTTTTCTTCGTGTCTAACCAGCATTCCACACTTAAGGAAAAGGCAGAGATGATAAGTCCTACAAATTACAACATGAAAAATTATTACAAATATAAAATGATATTTCCAAAGTTCGTTATACTTACTTAATTAAAATTAAATTCTTCATTGTTATAAACATCGCTAATTTGAACCTTAACTTCATTCCAGTACAGTTATATTTGCAATGGAAGGCATCGGCGTCGTGCTCCCGGTTGAGAACACCATGGCTAAACCCAACCACTTTCTCGGCTGCCCTGGCGTGCTGAACATCACCATGTCTGTAGTGGTCTTATTGTACATGTTCATGGGATTTTTGGGCTACGTACGTTACGGAGACCTTGCACAAGGCAGTATCACCCTTAATTTGGACACTTCTGAAATGTAAGTATCTAGCCTAGTAGAAGTTCTTAGCCGCGGAAACAAAAACCATATGAAAAGGCGTTTCTCGAAATATAATTATGTACCTATATCCACCAGTTTACTGCGATAGAACGCATAGGTATGGACATCAAATGTTCATTCAGCAAAACCAAGCAAAACCAAAAAATGAAAACATTTTTTTTTTAATATTATGTCTATCGTACAACTCTATGGTAGGTACAACTAACTTTATAGTGAAAACTTTTTTCGTTTCATTATAAGTCTATTATGGTACTGGCTACCTTACATGAAAAAAAACGGTGAAATGCCATAAAATTTTATTTTTATTTATTATTTTTTTAAGTTTTAAGGCACCTCAAACATTTTTTGAAGAAAACTGACCAGTATTTGCCTATTACTGTATAGGTGACAGAGCAAACAGTTCCTATAAAAAATACTGTCTCTTTCTTTTACATGAAAATGTCAATGACATGAAAGTCTAAAGAAATGCCATTAAATATTCTTCTAATTTATTAATTGTCACTATGTCTTTATAGCAATTTTGTAAGTTTTTCGCATTGACCATATTGACATATAACCATATAACTGTTTTTCGTCGACTATAGCCATAGTCTCTACGTTTTATGAAATAGGTTATATCTAAAGTACCTAAGTATTTTTACAAGTTGTGTAAATTATATATTTGATTGAATTCAATAGAAACTTAATTTCTTGTTTCAGCCCTGCCTTAACTGCCAAGGTGTTCATAATTTTTGCTATATTCTTTACATACACGCTTCAATTCTATGTGCCTATGGAAATAGTCTGGCGTAACACTAAAGGATATGTTACACAGAAATACCATAATATTGCCCAAGGCGTCATCCGTGCAGTATTTGCTGTCCTTACTGGTGAGCATACTATAGTTATTTTCTAAACATTTTTATATTACCGCCGGTACTCAAATAAGCCTATCCTTAAATATATTTTTTTTATGCACTGGCTGAATAATAATACAAAGTAGATCATTCCCGACATTGTTTCATTTACGTTTTATTTTTTCCACAGTGATAGCAGCAGCTACCTTACCCCGCCTGGAGCAAGTGATTGGACTGGAAGGAGCTTTTTTCTACTCCTTCTTAGGCCTCATAGCGCCATCTTTAATGGACGTTATTTTCAAATGGAACAGAGGACTTGGAAAATACAACTGGATTCTTGTAAAAGATGTTATACTAATAGCGTTTGGAAGCTTCGTGCTGGTCGCAGGAGTAACTCAAAGTATTAGGGAAATTATTAAGACTAATTAGTGAGTAGGGAGAAAAAAACTGGTGATAAATGTGTATTATACTTGAGATATTTATGTAAATATAGATAGGTGCATTATTACATTTAAGATAAACAATATTGTACTTAATAAGCCGAGTGTTTGTATTTAATTAATTTTTAAAACAATAAAAATCCTGGCTTATGTAACGCTTCGACATGTGAAACAGGGATAAACACTGTAAATATTAATGTTATTAAAAATATATATTTTGGTAATTACTTATTTGTGAAATACGAATACAAAATACGTAAACAAGTGCATCTTTATTCTTTTCACTGGAGTAATATTATAAAGAGGAAAAAAAACCTTGTTTGTTTGGACCGTAAAGGGATCCGAAACTACAGAAAGGATGTGAAAAAATATTTATTATTATTCTTAGGAAGAACATTGGCTTATTTTATCCGAGTTCCCTCGAGACGTCGGTGAATCCGTAAGAAACAGCTAGTAAAAGTATAAGCCCGTAAATATTCCTATAATTATTATCACTATGATCATATTCTACCTATATCTATACTAATATTATAAAGAGGAAAACTTTGTTTGTTTGTTTGTTTGGTTGAAATGGATAAACTCGAAAACTACGGGACCGATTTTAAATATTCTTTCACCCTTAGAAAGCTATATTATCTGCGAGTAACATAGGCTATATTTTATCCCGGTGCGGGCAGTAGTTCCCACTGGACGCAGGTGAAACCGCGAGAAAACGGCTAGTTAGTTTATAAAGAAAAGCATCCTTCTGTCTGGGAAGTCGGTTACAAAAGGTCAAATCCACCGCAATTCTGTTTTTTCCTGATTGTCAAGAAGGGTTATGTTTTTACCTGTATTATTGTACCCTGGTTTATCCGACAGTACAGTGTGGTACGTGGTTATAAATATTTTTCAAGTTCTACTTCCAATAAAAAAAAAGCAATCATGTTTCGTCCAAGAACGAAAAATATATATAAATAAAGCAGCAATTGCAACACCGACCGCCGCAATACCAACATAAACATTCGATTTGTCAATTTGACGTAAGACCACTCAAAACGACAAGCAAGACAGCTTGGCGGCAAAATCAAATAGCGTTGTTTATTTTCTAATCGCGTCTTATGTTTATGTTTAATCATTATTTAAACTATTTCAAACTCCAAGAATATGTTTAACTGAATAAGAATTTTCAAAAAAAAATATGTAAGTAACTCAATCAAGCCATACGTCTATTTAAATATTAATTTTAAGCGTATTTTTGATGAACTCTGCATGCATGTAGTTAGCTATTGACTATTTACTGAAATGCCCGTACTATTTTAGGATCTATTGTCATCGCTCAAAACAGCGAAAGGTAACAACTAACAAATCATATAGAAGACAAAAATACATTTCTCACTCACTAGCTTCTAATTGGAATTCTCAGTATTCGCCAGTTACTAGAGCAACACGTGAATCGGAACAAGTGTAGGTATCTACAATATTATGCAATAACTGTATAAAAAAGTGTAGTTCGGGTGTAGTTACTGTGCCGTAGTGTTGTATTTTAGCAGCCAGGATGATAACTTATACAGTTAACTCAAAAATTGTAAGTATGCAAGTGTTATTTACATTTTGAGGTTATGATTATTACAAGATTTGTTATTTCTTCAATGATTCTTATCTTCTTAAATTGATATGGATTGATAGTGGCATTCGCTGGTAAACGTTTTACCAACATGATTATTCTTGTGTTAGCAGCTGTGAAAGAACATGAGTGATACTAGTTTGGTTAGTAGGTACATTACAATGCTTTTTGGTGCGTGTCATGTTTCCCTGTGTGTGTGTCAATAAGATAGTAATTTACGCCTATCATTTCATTGTTAAATCAGTCAATCAATCAGCAGTCAGCACAAAAGTCGTATTGCCAACCGCGCATGTGAATAATTTGTTTTTTCACTGCATCTGATAGAGAGTTCAAGGTCGAGTGTACGATCAGTCGGAGTTGCTCATTTCCTATAAACTTGCTTTTCATAACGTTGACCTTAAACAGTTGCTATTTACCCTCTACGATATGGTCGTGCGCATATCAAAGTTACCGTGTTGCTAGTTTTAATAAGTTCAACGATACTCTGTGTTTTCGTGTATATTATTCGTTAATATTTAAGTAGTGAAAATGAGTAACGTAGAAGTGGCTGTGGATGATGCGTTTGGAATCCTTACAGTATGTATTCATTAAATATACCCACAGTCAGTTTACATGCAATTTGGTAGATTGAACTGTTATCTGAAGTACCTTTTGGTATTAAAGTAACAAAACTTGTGATAAAATATTCATACTGACATTAGTTTCTATGTTTATGTATGAGATAATTAATAATATGACTTTCAAATAAGTCTGAATTAAAATGTGTTTAAATATCCACAAACTTTTTATCTGTAGCTTCTTCATACATTTTGACTTTTTGTGAACATATCATTAAATCTGAGTAAATCAAGTTTTTTCACAACATTAAGTCCAAGGTTCAAGTCCAAAAGTTAATATTGTTACAATCTAAGTGTCACCAACATAAAGCATCCAAAAGTTCACAATACAACATCGACTACAATACATATACTTACCTTAATTTTATTATGTATTCAGAACAATTGTTTAGGAAACAACAATTGAATTGTCTAAGTACATGAGAACTTTAGTAATAAGACCTTCTTTCTCAGGTTTTGCCCATAGTGGTTGGCGTTAGTGCCGCAGTGGTACTGGTGTCTGTCATAGCCAACTGCTTCTGGGGCAAGAAAGACAAGAAAGCAGCTCCTAAGAAAAGTTCACAACTAATAACATTAGTGGACCCTAATGTTAAGTATGCTCTCCCACTCATAGAGAGAGAAGAGATCAGTCATGACACAAGGAGGTTCCGATTTGGACTGCCTTCATCGGAGCATGTTTTGGGTAAGTGGATATTTTTTATGTAAGAAGGTACTTATTTTTTTTAATAAGTACTTGTTTTTGCTTGCAAAGCCTACTCATCTCAAGACTCTTTGAGATGAGTGCTATGACTGATAACAATATTTTTGGGTTTTCTTAAATAATGATGCAATCCACTTGACATGAATTATTGTTTCCCTTTTCTTACTTTTCATGGATATAGATTGTTCATACTATGTATTAATATTTCACATAGGTTTTCATTTTTAAATATTTAATAATAATTTTAAAAAATGTTCTGGTGTAAACTGCTTAACTCCTACATTTAGTTTCTACATCTTTAGTAATTATCATCATGAGTGCTCCAGTTAGATGCTCGTGCAGATACCTACGTACCAATCTCATCACCATCATGACTGTCCAGATTTGAATACATAACACCAACGTAATCAACAAACAAATTATGTCTAATCATGCCATCAGAATTGATAACCAGTTAAGCAATTATTTATCAATTTAAATACTTAATTAATAGTTCTATTGTTTTATCTTTTCAAATATTTTAGCCTTCATAAGAATTCAGATGCCTAAATATTTTATTTGTTTTCATGGTCCTAATTACATGTTTATGCCAAAAGACCAGAAATGGATGTCAATTATATCCATGACCAAATATTGGAATATGTTCCCAAGCTAGTCTATTCTGGTTATATGGTTTTGAAAATTGTGTATTTTTCTTCCAGGCTTGCCCATCGGCCAGCACATTCACTTGTCGGCAAAGATTGATGATGATCTCGTCATCAGATCTTACACCCCCGTCTCAAGCGACGAAGAGAAGGGATATGTCGAACTTGTTATTAAGGTAAGACTAATACAAATTAAATCTTATACTGCTATACTTAATATCCCACAATCATGGTGATGGGATCAGCTTTCATGGTTTTTCTCCTTCGCTTTGCTGTATCTGTGACATTTGTATTGGATACCTGGCCTGGCATTCTATCATGCGAGTATTGTATAATAAAAATTAAATATCTAAAATACCTATCTATAGTATACCTCATTATTTAGTAGATAGCAACAACTAATCAGACACGTAAACAAACTTATCTGATTAAACACACTTTTTCTGCTATCTTAAGATAATTTTCAGAATTTAAGATTAAATAACAGAAATAATTTTGTAGCTATGAACTCATACTAGATTCCACAAAGAAACAGGTTTTTAGTTGCAATCAGTAAGACTGGAAGCCAACCCTAACATACTCGAGAAAAGACTATAGTCTGTTTTTTAATCTCGTAGACTAAATTGACACTTGCAAAATGTCAAACTTTCTAATAATTTTGCTAGCTCTGTGGTGCAGTGTCGTACTTACGATACCGGTTCGTTGAATCGTAACTTTTTACAATAAGTCATCCTGAAATAATGGGCTTATCCTTGATGATTACGCATGGCTTTGCGTGGTCAGATATCCCTGGCAGTTTGTAGCACGTCGTACAGCCATGTGTACGTACGTGAATTTTAAATATAAAACTTTGAATGAATATTAAATTCGTTTATTATAGATAAAAAGTTACGATTCAACGAACCGGTATCGTAAGTACAACACTGCACCACAGAGCTAGCAAAATTATTAGAAAGTTTGACATTTTGCAAGTGTCAATTTAGTCTACGAGATTAAAAAACAGACTATAGGCAGATGATAAATTCATACCTACTGTATTCCATCTTGAATTCTAATTCGACAAGGCCCTGCTGACCGATCAAGGTTCAATTATGCTAGCTACGATTATTTAGTCGAAGTTTTGTCTATAATATGTCTTTACAATTAACTTCTAGTATCAAGCTCAGAGCCAGCTCGCCTCTTGTGGGCCACAGGTATCAGCTGCAGCAGACCCATAACATAATATAAGCTTAACTTTTTCCCACTAGCAGAAGAGGAATGAATAAAGCATTAACATAACACCATTGTGAGTTACTTTGAACTTAAGAGCATAATTATCTACGTGTAGTGTTACCTCACCACTATGTGATTGACTTAGATTGTCGTCTGTCCAAAGTTCACAGACTAAAATCTAACCACAAAGAACCTCTTTAATGTAATACGAATGACATTGAAACTTTTTAGTTCCGGTAAATTATATGGGAGTTAAAATACTTCGTCTCGCAAGTGCTAAAGTCTCAAAACAAAAGCAATTAGCGTTAATGATAATCAAACAATAGATACAATAGTAATTACTTTAACTACGATAAAGTTAAGAGCCTGAATACCATCCAGCTAACATTTAAATGAGTCCTAATTTTCAGATTATGACAGGTTTTTAAACTGGATTATATTTTATTTCAGGTATACTTCAAAAATGTCCACCCTAAATTCCCCGACGGTGGCAAGATGTCTCAACACTTGAACAGCCTGAAAATAAATGACACAATTGATGTCCGAGGACCCTCAGGCAGACTGCAGTATGCAGGCAACGGCCTCTTCCTCATCAAGAAAATGAGGAAAGACCCACCCGTAGAATTGCGGGCGAAAAAACTCAACATGATCGCAGGTACCGTTTAATCTTCAACGATATGCAATTGACGATAAGAAGACGTGTCGTTCTTACGTCACTGAACTCTTATCAGTTAAACACAATGTCATTGAAAGACCGCGTATTCAGAATAAATCATTATGATATAACTTTTTTTCATATTAGTTTTAAAAACGTTTTGTATTTGCGAATCTGAGTCCCAGACGAGGTGAAAGGTGTCGCAATATGACTGCTTAATATAACTCCATAAATCTCAAATAATCCCACTATAAAGCGACGGCTTAATCGTGGGCAATTATTCAACTGCTATTACCTACGCTCTAATGAAATCGACCGTAATGAAAGCCGAATTTAATCCAGCCAATCGACTGTAATGTTACAATAATGGACCAAAAATTATTATATTAAATATTTATTCATGAAGACAAATGACTTTGATACTCCAATTATATACATGGTGTCGCTGTAATAAAATGACGGCTTACTCATGCTTCAAAATGTTAAATGTTTAAAATTAATTGTTATTAGTTATTAATCGCAGTTTTGCCTCAACAGGTGGTACTGGCATCGCGCCAATGCTACAGCTCATCAGACATATATGCAAAGATGCGAGTGACCCCACAGAAATGCGACTGTTGTTTGCCAACCAGACTGAAGAAGACATCTTGTTGAGAAACGAACTGGAAAAGTACCAAGCTGAACATCCCGAACAATTCAAGCTGTGGTATACTCTTGACAGGCCCAATGAAGGTGAGATATGATGAAATGACTCTTTATTTTACGTACAATCTTACTGCCTAAACGTAAAAACCCTTTAGGTTGTCTAAAGTCTGCTGATAAGATTAATCATGTTATTGTTCTTATAAACAATCAAATGATTTAGAGTACATATTTCATCAGAAAACATTATTCGACTATAATAATTGCTTTACTATAAACCTATAACAACAATGTTTTGCCATAATAATTAGTCAGATGACGTGTTTTCGACTGAAAAAACCTGTTGCTAATAGCGACAAAAATATTAGCATAATATGCCTACTCTTCGTGAACTCGACATATTTTAAGAGCATCATGATGATTCTTAAGTTTTAAAACTTGTTTAGATTTAATCATTATTTACTTGGGTCTTTATTAAATAACAGATAATACATGATATTTGGTGATTGGTGATTAGCGTGCTTTCCGATGCACGGGTGAATGTGCATCGGAGAGCACGTTAATGTCGGTCCTGCGCCTGATCTCTCTCCGGTCGTATCGGATTGCCGTCCCATCGATTATTATGAGAGTGAAGGACATGCACTCACTATGAGTGCACCTGTTTCTACGCAAATGCTTTTGCGCACTATAATATGTCCTGCGCAGCTGGCTGATCTTTTTATATAAAATCGGCCTTGGACGCATTATAATACACGTTATAAAAAAAAAATTTACATACTACCTCTCATTTACAGGATGGAAATACAGCGTCGGTTTCATCAACGATGAAATGATCAAGGAGCACTTATTCGCACCAGGAGACGATGTTTTAGTGCTAATGTGTGGACCTCCCCCAATGATCAACTTCGCTTGCAACCCCGCCCTTGAGAAACTCGGCTATCCTGAATCACAACGTTTCGCATACTAAATAGAAAAATTGTGAATAGAATAGTTTTGGTGTGGAATGTTAACGCCATGTTAGTATATTGTCATTTCTATTTCTTAAATTAGTAGTTTCAGCTTTGTAGTTTGAATTTAATTGGATTTAAAAGTAGTTCAGAAAAGTAGACTGAATTTTAGTGCCTTATGTTTTCTCAAGGCTTGCATTTTTATCGAGGTTAACTGCCGATCTTTTTCCATATATTTTTATTGTATTTGTTGAACAAGAATATGAACTAATTCGCCAGATAAGACCTCATAATGTGATCAAAAATACTTTCGTGATATACATATCTACTGGATATTCTTACCCTAAAATATTAATCCGACAGAAATGTTCTGCGAACATTATATTATATATTTATTTATAAATAATATATTTTTTACAACTTGTTATACATTCTATGTGAGAATTATGTATCTAGTGCTTGGTTGTTGATGTAATTATTTACAAGTACATTTTAACGACTGTAGTAAGTCATTAAATATTGTTACTTTATAACTAGCGTTTATTTTTGCCATTACACTTGCATAGTGAATTGTATCAAGATCGCAAGATTTGTAGTAATTAAGCCTATTATAGTTAGCGGCAGTGTTTTATTCAGTATGAAAATACCAAAGACTGAGAAAGATGGTTGATAGAAGTCTATCGTCTTGAGTATTTCATTGGCTCCCTTCCAAATAGGACCTGAAAAAATATATAAAACAAAGAAAATCTTTAAGCGTCTACTCGAATACCATAGACTTATAAAAATGGGGCCAATAATGAGCAGAATATAAAATACCTTCAAATCGGCGAGACATCGCGTGAATACAGTAAAGCTTCGTTTTCCTTACTTGTTTGATGAAATAGTCGCTGACTAACGCCACCATCGTCAATAGTGCCAAGTAAAATACGCACAATAGACTAACCGTTATTATCATAACCAACGATAGAGGCTGAAAAAGAAAAAAAACTGCTTTTACATAAATTAACATTAGCTTCTGCCAGTGGTTTCACAACGTTCCCGAGGGAACTACCTCCCGTGCCTGGGTAAAAAGTAGCCCGTTCTAATATAAAGCAATATATTACTGCCAAGTTTCATCCAAATCTATCAAGTGGTTTTTGAACGAACATCTGTAATAAGAATAGATAAAAACTAGACAAAAACTTACCTTGGTACAGAATCCAACTACCACGGTGAGCATTACCAATAGTGTCCAAATAAATACAGTAGTTGCAATGTTGAGGACCTTAAAAAATTACACTTGATGAGAAACAAAGCCCTCCACTATCCTCGAACTTTAATAATAATTTTCGCTCGAGTAGTACACACTACTTACCGGAAAACTGAAAACCTGCGTAATATGTTGGTACATCTTCAATATCTCCTTCATGCATATCAGAAAATTTCCCAAATCTATATTTGCATCCTTAACATCTGAATTAATAAGTAAATGTTCATCGACTGCGATAGCTGCACGGGTGTTGTTGTAATAACCCTTGATTTTTAAATTATGATGTGCAATTTTGTTCAGGAATTTTAGTCGTATAGCAAGGTAAACAATCAAACTTGCAGCTAGAACTAATTCCATATACACATTTAGCAGACCTATTCCTGCAAAGAACGCCAAAATAGGATACTCAACGGTGTACCAAATATGAACCAGAAATCCACATTCAAACGACGTTATAATGAACACTAGGACGACTACGTTCCAATAATATTGTTGTTCATTATATCTTTTAAATTGTTTCAACCTTAAGATATTGTCGACTTTTTGTAGATTTTGACACAACTTCACTGACGATTCTACGTCAAGAAATCTTGCAAAAATCGTATGGGATAGGTATGAAACGTTTTGCACCACAATCCCGATAGCGTAGCAGACGTAGATTGTCGTATCTTCGTGGTAATAAGTCAAGTAGTAATACAACTGTATGTAAGAAAAAGATAATGTTACTACGAAGATGCAGCACAATGCGTAAAGTTTCTGGTAGCGAGTCGATGGTGCAATCATATTGTTTTTAATTTTTAATCTTGAAGATCCCAAAAACAGTAACACGTTGTGAATAGGGGCAAAACATTTTAATAACTCTGTGTTCATCTTAGTAAGTGCTGTTATGAAAATTTGATTTTTGAAATACTGCTGTCTAAGTATTAACACGAGCGGCGAGGAGGTATCGCGGCTAAAAATATTATGCCGTAGGTAAGACAGGAATAACATTATAATATAAAAGAATAACATTTTCCAACTGCTAATACATATTATGATAAATTATATAGAAAGTATTAAATATGTTATTACATGGTGAAATTGCTCTGGCATCGAAATTATACAAAATTACGAGCTATTGTGAAATACTAATAATTTCATTAACATAATGCGGAAATGTAGGGAAGTACTGTTTATGTAAGTACTCGACCATTATTAGAATGATTCTCAAAATGTCAGATACTTTAATTAATCACAAAGGAAATCATTTAATTGACTGTAGGTAACCATTAATATTTTCTCAAGGGAGTCGTTATTGAATAAAAACTCCCTTGCTTTTCAATTTTAGAGTTACGTACTTCAAAAAGAAAAACGAAACACTCGGAAATGAATCAAAACTCGGTACATTATTTAAAATGATCCCATGTACAGAACCCTGTTTGGGCGACTAGCACTTTCCAGTTTTTTGATTTCCAAATCTGTTGTCAGTGAGGTCTCCAAATTATTTTCACTTCGAAAATTGAATTGTACCAAGCCGACATGGCAAAAAATATTGAAGAGCTCTCCGAAGATTTGTTTACAGATGACTTTGTTCGAATATTTCAACCAATATTGTTTGTGTTGCGGGCCCTTGGTCTAGCCCGTGTTAGTATCAAATACAGGTATCCTACAGGCACATCGAAGTGGTACCTTTTGTATAGCAACGTTTTCTGGCTACTAAATGCATTGTCCGCCGTATATTTCTTCTTTCACTGCGGTGAGAGTTTTGACTCTAAATATGCAGACTCTACATTAAAATTTGGTGTTCTAAACAGCGGCATTAACGGCATACTTGTAGTGTTCCGAAATAATCTTGAACGGAACAACAAATTCGGTGCAATGTATGTAAAGTTACAGAAGATCGAAAGGTATCTAAATATGGAAGATACTAAAAGTATAAACAAGCAACTAAGAAGCCAATCTACTATCGTTATGGTGGTCGCTTTTTTCCTAACTATATTTTGGATTGTGTTGTTCAAATATTTATTTATGAAGAGCATGTGCATACCGTTAATCGTGAATGTTGTAACTAGTATAGGGTTGCAAACTGAGATGGCACAGATATATTTCATCATCAAATTCATTATAACGAGAGTAAATTACATAAACGACATATTGAGGCAAGTGACGCTACTCTCAATAGAACCGTTGACTAAACCAATGAATGATGGAATCTTGTTCGTTGTGTCGAACACACTAGAACATCAGGAAGGTGAAGTTCCAGGCGAATTGGTTTCCGGCATGCATTGCATTTTTGAAGCATTGTCAGATTTTACAGGACTTTTTCAATTTTCGGTAAGTATAAGGCAGGATAAGAATTGTGATTTTTTGTCGTTTCCTTAGGCCCACAAAAGAACTTGAATAGTTCTAATTAAAAAAAATATTTTTATCAACAGCTATTCTATTTCGTCTGCCAAATCTTAGCGTGGAACTTGGTAACCATACAATACTTAGTGACATCGATGAAAGAACAGGTAAGTCGGTCAAAATTATTCAAATTCCTACCAAGTCATGATTGCCATTCCACATCCTTTGCTATTTTATATTAGAAACTAATTGTACTGGAGGCTTATGTTCAGCAGTGTATATCTTCTTTACCTATGCCTTATTCTAATGATGATAAGGATTACTAAATATTTTTTGTATGACTAACCCAGGGAGCAGCGGACACCGATTTGTTATTGTGCGTGATGCCAATCTTAGTGGCTTTTCAGTTTATAATTTTGACGTTGTGCCTCAAAGCTCAAGACTTATCGACGAAATTAGAGGAAGCAAGGAAACTTTGTATCGACATCATTTCATCACCTCTAATTAACGGTATGTGATTTATTTACGTTTATGTACTTCATTTATGAAAAGCTATTAAGGTGATGGGAACTATTTGATTATTTTAATTGCCTCTGTTAAGTCCTTTTAGCTAAAATACCCTAAAAAAAGTTGTTAATTTTGTCTGTTTCTTAGTAGTTTCGTAGTAATTGGTGCTTATGTGATTTGCTTCTGAGGAGCCAGGTCCATGTTTATATTGCCCCTTACTACTTTTTTTCATTAAGTTCTGCTGCCTGAAAACATGCTTCTACTAACTATTGCTCCAATACTGCGTCTAGGGCACTTTTCATCTCACATAATCCGATGAAACCTAAAACGCACCCTAAAATAAATTACCTACTTACTTTCTCGACAGGCAAATCCAGAGAACATGCTAAGCAACTCATATTGTTGGTGGAAGGAAGAAGCAGCGTGTCCATTTACAACATTTGTACTTTCGGCACCCGCCTGCCCCTACATCTACTTGCAATCACTGCTAGTTATACTGTCGTTCTATTGCAACTTGCTCTGCTTTAAATACAAAAATAACGCACACGCATATTAAAAACATAATTTAAAATAAGTTAAGTGTTATGTTAAATCTGCAGTCATGAAAAATCAGAAAGAAAATATTAAAATTGAATATCTTTCAAAAGATATTCTTGACGAAGAATTTATGAAATCCTTCAACCTTCTGTACTATACGCAGAGATTGATAGGATCGACCCGCGTTCAAATTAAACATCGATTTGTGACAATGCCATCGTTTTTACAAAAATGCCATACTTTAATAAGTGTGATCTTACTGTTAGGATTAGACTATCTTGTTATACAGAAATATGATAAAATCCTGTTTGATCGCGAAACTATCTACTATTGGAGCATATGCGTAACGGGATTACAGACCATAACATTCTTATGCAATATAATTAATGTGCGTTTTATGAACGAAGATGCTAATGTTGAATTGTTAGTCAATCTGCAGCAAATAGATAGGCGTATGAATATAAATCGTAACAAAAGTATCACAACTCTATTAGTAAAGACAAATGTTATATCTCTCGTTGTGGTTCTGATAATGTTCATTACCCTTCTTGGCGTGGCTAGTGCAAAAGGAACTGCCGCATTTTGGCCTTATATAGGAATTGCTTATTCCCAATTCAGTTTCGTCATAGAACTGATTAGCTGCTCAAATATGTTTATGTACTTCTATATACGTGCACGTTTCATAAATTCGATTATTAAAAATTATATCGACCAAAAGGGGACGCAAGAGATTTTGTATTCAAAAGAGCGTTTTTTATCTTCATATTTTACTTCGAAAGTATTCATGAGACGCTTGGCTGCTGGCTCTCATAATTTCGTATCAAGCGATACAGATGTATATTTGAAACAATTACTAGAGGGTTTTTTCAAGTTTCAAGATATTTACAAATTTCAAGTAAGTGCAACATTAAATGTATAGACACATTTAATGCTGTAAAATCATCTTAATTAACTGAACTGTATTTTACAGGTCTTTATGTTTTGCTGTAAGCTGGTCGCTTCAGCTCTTTTAACATTCGAATTCCTATTGTATGCTGTACAAAACGATGTAAGTAGAAAACCTCATTAACTATTTTTTTTTATAGCGCCATTATACTGAGAGTTGAGATAAAAGAAGCGGTTTGACGAAAAGGGCTGACGCCCTATACTTTTAAGTATTACAAAAATACTAGATAAGTTTCATCGATTGTGAAAAATATTATATTCTCGTTTTCAGACAGTTGGTCTCTGGGACAGCCTGACGCCGTCGTTTTTCACAGTGATTGACTTAGTAATGGCGATTTTGCTTGGCGTCCGATGTGAAGTGTTCATAAGAGAGGTGAAGGAAACTAAGCGGCTGGTGATTACCGTCATGTCGAGACACTATGATGGTAATTATGTAATTTCAAGTTTTCTGTTAAATTATGTTGTCTTATCCACAGTGGATTAGTGATTACAATAGTGCAAAACTTGAAAAATATATGATAAGATATGATACACGTACAGAGAACTCTCTTACGTTGAATAGGGATAGCTTTCTTTCCGTATCAAAGGCTCCGCCGTACCTACATACTACGTAAATTAATCCCATTACTTCTACATCTTACCCCATCAGTGGTGGGGACCAATCTTGTAACAACATTTCAAGACTTTCTATGCTTTCATCTTAATTTCAGGACGATTAAGAGAGAAATCCAAGAGAATGTTGAAACTAGTAGAAGAAACTCCACCTCACTTCTCTGTTTACGACATGTGGCAATTGGACGCGAACGTTTTGTTGCAGATGTTCATGCTAGTGACCGGTCTTATTGTCACGCAAATGCAGTTCGCGTTTTTGTAAAATAATATCTGCTGCCAGCAGTTTCGTCCATTTCCTGAGGGAACTACTTCCCGTACTCAGATAAAAAGTAGTCTATATTCTGATGTCTACGTTAGTGTGCAGATTAAGATACAAAAAGAAGTCTAGAAAATAAAAAACTTCACATTAATTTTACAATTGTTTTATTGGTGGCCTTAAATCATTGTTATTAACAACCCATATCTGTTACAAAATGTACACAATCCTGCTACAAAATGTACAAATTAATTATATATGTCATTACAATAAAAATAGAAATCCTTTGATAAAAACTATTGTGTACAAAACTACAGTCTTATGTAAAAGAACAATGTTCAATGAGGCACTTATATCTTATTTAATAAGCCTACATGCTAACAATATGTATAATAACTGTTGGACGGAATTATTTAGATATTAGTTCACATTACACTGGAATGTTCTTATAATGCACTCTGTCACAGGTCTATCAAATTCACTCACATATTAAAAATCCTTTGGGTCGGAATTCTTTTCATAATTATGATATCGCTTTAAACATGAATAAATATACTTGTAAAGTCATAGGTATCAAAGAATGTGATGAGTTTGCTCTTTGGAATAAACTGAAATGTTTTACATATATTGGAATATAACAGTGATACATACATACTTTGTACAAAAAAAAAAGTACATTACCTTATTTCCATGTCTTATTCCGAGTACATTATCATTTGTCAACTTTACCTACTTATAGTAGTTACTCAGCTTTAACTACTGCAAAGCTTGCTGCTTTAGTTAGAACCTATATGTTTCCTATGAATTAATTTAAACATAACTGTCACAGTTTCTAAGATTCAAGAAGATAGAGAGATTCATATAAAGTTAGTTATAATGCACTTCTACATTATTGCAGCTGCATGTCAAGTTATTGCGTTTTAAATAATCACAAATAATATTCTATTTCACTTACTCAGTACTACAGATAAATGTTTTTGGTGAACCGTCAATCATTGATAATAACTGAACATCAGAACATTTTCATGAATAGAAACACAATGCATGCTGGGATCAGTAATGCCATTGTTGTCACACTTGATGCACCATTACATCTGTGGTCGAGGAAGCAGAAACACCATACAGTTTCATCATACCAGTCCCTGAAACAAATGAAAATGATCGGAATTTGCAAACGGATATCTGATTTTAAGCAATCTTGTTAACAATGTAAGAATATAAAGAACTAAATATATAAATTGGTTTTGCACTGGTCAAGTCATATTTTGTAAAGGCTAAATTATTTTTTATTTTTGTAGTGTTACAATCCCTTTTTGTTATTTGTTAGGAATGTCAATAATACAAAATATCTCAAAAGATAATATTTGTTCTGAACTGTCCCAGCCCTTTGGAATGAAAGCTCTAACTTGCTTCTAGAAGTATAGATTATTATTATATGACATTTATTAAGTATATTAGAATTTGACTGAAATTACCTTTTGATATCAAGTTCTTTTATGGAATTATTGACATAGTTTGCTAGATTCACATCCCTCGCAGCTGGGCGGCAACCTTCATAGGTGTCTGCAGGAATATCAGTTCTGAAAGCCCTGAAGTTGCTCAAACAATCCCTTGTTATCACTTCTTGTGCTGAAAAGTTAATAATTTCTAATCAGAATAAATACAATAATACCTAGATGTCAAAGTATTTTTTTATACATAACCAAATCTGGACCTACTAAGGTCTTACTTGATAAGTTAATTAATGAGTTTTAGATATTACTCTGTGTATAATTTATATCTCTATCATAACTATAAACATTTATATACCTCCTTTCCTTTCAATAAGTTTGACACAAATATCCTCGGCATCGGGGCATGGGTTGCCAAGGTAGCCTACACCTCGCCAGTTGAATGGTTCCATACACCCAGGGGTTGCAGCAGTACATTGATAGCACCATAGTGCTAAACCTGATGAGCAAAAGTTTTTGAATATCAATACCTTGTGTAAGTAGTACCCGAGTACACAAATGAGCTTTATATTATTATCGCTATAACTTGGAAACGCAATTCCAGACATTTATAACTTTATGTTTTTAATACAATACATAAAAATATAACAACGAGCCGGTACCTATTTTTTACAATACGAACCAATCACAAAGTAGTAGTGTTCAAAATTCGTTGTCAAACCACACCCAATACTTATATAGTTGTATATATTTTTTTATACTTACAATCACTTAAACAGTATCCAAAGATTAAAAACAAGATTAAATGTTTCATTTTGATCGAGTCTTAAATACAAATCACTTTAATTTCAGAGATAGCGTGATTTATAAACTGATAAAAACACAAACATAAAATTCGCCCCTAACCTTCAGCCTTAACTGACTTTACTCTTTGCTGACTTTAGTGTACAACTGTCATCATTGATTGTCATTCATTGTTTATGTCAGGTCGTCATGTTAGTGTTGCTGTACTCACGGCACAAATTCTTGGAATGGGAGTTCTGGGAACAACAACCCAGTGTCCTACTAGAGACATTACCACTCCGCTCTAAATGGCTCTAACATTTTGAGAATTTAATATAAATGTTGAAGAACTTATATATCGCGCTACTAGGCAGTACGCTAACCATCGCATCGCGATCGCCATTTCAAAATGTTCGCCTAGCGCTAGCGCGATGCCCTCTATAGTCTGTGGTATGGTGAGATGATTGATGAAATATACGTTTCGTTATATGTACGTTCGTGAGCCCTGCTGTGACCGGCTAGACCTAGGCCGAGTTTAGAAGACCAGGTCGCAAACGCTGCAGTACAACTGACCCACATTATTGAGAGTCTTTTGAATGATAGGATGTTCCGTTCCTTGTAATCTATCATGTTCAGCACCATCTAGCCAGCAGGGGCCCGATTCTCCTAAGTTAATAATGTCAAAATCGAATAGAAATCGAATCGGAATATGATCGCAATAGCAGTTTTAACCATATCGGGCATTCTGCTTCTAATAAGAGACCAATTGTATTCGATTGACATTTGATTGGTGTGCGATTGGTCTGCTATTTCGGTGATTTTGGTCTATACGGTAGTTTGCTGTACAATCATTTTGCAATCGTAAATCATTTGCAGACAAAATGATTCATTATTGAATGACAGAAAAGGATAAAAACGTTTATTTCAAAGAAAAAATAGCGGAATGCCACATACGCTTCAATCGTAATCGAGTCGGGATTGGATCTCAGTCGAATCGAGTCGATCGTGAATCGTATGTCGCTTAAGTAAAATTAGGAGAATCGGGCCCCTGTTAGGAAAGAAAATAAAAAACACTTATTTATGGTTGAAATCGTGTTTTTTTACCAGAATCTACTTTGCGATCCAATTTTGAGTATTTTCTAACATTAACTTTCCGCTTTCAACTCATTTATGATTTACTAGCTGCTTCTTACGGTCAATCGGTCAGTCATGAAACTGCACCCAATCGGACAGCGTAAAGTGCCGTTTGCATATTATCATACTTTTCAGATTTTAATGACTTGCTTCAAATAAATTGAAAAAAAATTACAAATTATAACACTTTATTGATATTTTAAGTTTGATTGATTGTTTTAATAAGGGATTTCTCTGTGCGTCTCAATCGTCTTCTTCATCATCGTCTGGAACCGCCACCGGGGCTTCCTCAGTTCTCTCCCCTCCTATGTCCTCCGTGGGAGGGTACACAGCCGCTCTTAGTAGTTGCAAGTCTTCTTTATTTAGATCAATGCACATTGTTCCAACAACATCTTCTATACCAATCGTACCGTCATTGCTCATATCGACCTCTTTAATGAGATTATCCAACTGTCGTGCACCCATTTTGCTACCCTGTTTTGACAAAATTTCTTTTAAATATTCTCGGTCAATGATACCTGTTTTTTCTGGGTCGAAAAATTGTAACGCAGAACGAATTTCTTCTTCTATGGGGAAATCCCTTTGACGTATTGTTACCATTTTGAGAAACTGATCATAAAATATATGTCCCTTTGCATGTGGCGGTCGACAACAATATGCTACCAGTTCCTGTAATTGTTCTACTGTGTAAGTCATAAGAAGTAAACTTTTTAGCATGTAAACGAGCTCTTTCTCAGTAATGAAGCCATCCAAATCTGCATACGCCGGAGTGTAATTCTGGTAGATTTCCCACAGCTGTTCGACCTCAGCTAATTGATCTGGACGTAATGAAAAAGGTGCTTTTAAAGCTTCCTTTGAATCGCTAAAGCCGTAAGGTGCAGCAGGATCCGGAGGAGGTTCTTCAACATACTGTTGCTCTTCTTCGACTTCTTCTTCAGGTACAAAGGCAAGGTCCTCAGTTTCTTCTGCTTCTACTTGTTCACCCAAACCCTCCTCCTCCTCCCCTTCGACTTTCTCTTTTTCTTCTCCTTCGACTTTCTCTTGTTCTTCTCCTTCGACATGTTCACCCTCAACCTGTTCTCCTTCTACAGCTTCACCTTCAACAAATTCCCCTTCGACATGTTCACCCTCCAACCCTTCGCCTTCTACATGCTCTCCATCTACTTCTTCTGTTGCGGTAGCTTCACCTGTTTCACCTCCCTCGACGCCCTCGACTACCTCACCACCTTCAACCGCTTCAACTCCTTCTTGATTTTCACCAACTTCACCTGTTTCTCCTTTGTCAGGCTCTTCAGGTGGTTTACTTTCATCAGTATCTCCTGTTGCTGTAGGTGCCTCTGCACTTTCTGGATTTGCTGCAGTTTCCATGTTGCTTTCTTCTACTATATTTTACTAGTTTTTTTTTTACAAAGAATTTCGAAGATGGGTTTGTAACTTAGTCTAAATTATACCAAAAACTTATCACCGCATCGAGGTTTACTGAATTTTGTACGGAGTACAACAATTAAATTATCAGTTATTTTGTCATATAAACTGAGACTTTCTAATGATATGTAGTCCAAAACGTCTATGAAATCATCAAACAATTCATTGCGTATATTATGTATGAAACTAAACATTGATGAAAATAATAAAAATAACACTTTACGTCAAGGCTTATCTGACATCATGATTTTTGGTGTTCGTTTAATTTCTTCACAACAAAGGTCTTAATGAATTTGAGGTGCTATATTAAAACTAATTAACATTGAACCTATTTGAGCATCGATATATCTACGATAAAAAATTGATATAAATATAGAAACCTAACACTTACCTGTACATAACATACCTACCTGTTTATTAATATATTGATAGGGTATTTTAAGGGCCAACTTGATAGAACGGCGAAGACAACAAAAATTAGGTAAACCTAAAATATTATCTCGTACGAATTCTACTAATATTATAAAAGTGAAGGTTTGTGAGAATGTATGTTTGTTATTCTTCCACGCTAAAACGACTGGACAGATTTGGTTGAAGTTTGATATCCCAAGACACACAAGACAAGACAAGTGATACCCTAGATTCACACATAGGCTACTATTTATCAACACACCATACGGACGAAGCCGCGAGCAGAAGCTAGTACGAAATACCTAATTTATGCTTCAATTTATTTAATTCAAGATGATACATAACGAACTGAGTCCAGTAGATACCTGCCCAGTGTATGTGTGTAGATAGGTAGATACTTTAATAAAATATATTTTCTCCGGACAAAAGACATCGTTAGATTAGGTTGATTACCTAGGTACCTACCAAAATATAACTACAAGTAAACACGTTCATTGATGATTCTATCTGCCTAGTTGTAGACCATAATATTTCTGCAGACATAAGTAGCAAGTATTTAGAATACTTCTGTATTTTATGTTACGTAAGAAATACCTAGTAAGCTATTCATTCTTAGTCACATGAGTAAGAAAATTAGTGCCATCCGCCGACATAATATCGAAACGACTTTTCCGCGTCCATCTCTACTCTAGTCACGCGGCCTAGTGCACTAATGCATTTTCTGATGACTTTCTGCGATAATATGGACCAGTAAAGCATGACCTGTATCGCGCCTTTCACTCCTCACGGCAAGGTAGACTAGGAGACAGTTCAGCGGTCAGTAAAAGCCTGTAGTAGGCTGCGTCTTAGTGCACAAAATTCTAACCTTCCACGGCCATTGCTTTCATAAGGCGCATTACGTGCTTTGATTCTCCCGGGGAGAAACGGTTGGCAGGTGAACGGTTGCGGCCCGAACCGAGCGTGAGCAGAAGTTTCGACGCGCGGTAACCTCGCGCATGCGTACCGATGTTTTTGGCGGGAAACGAATGTCAAATGTCCGAAAATTAAAATTATTTTTTCTTGTGCCAGTGATTTATTGTAATTGAATAATAAACAAGAACATAAAGTTTTTAATTTATACTTTTCAAGTAGCAGCTTTTCAATACAAACCCACTTCTCGGAAATATGGTAAGTCAAACTTTGTAAAAGTTCACCATTAAATAATTTGTACCAAAATTATTTTGGGCATGGCCATACAAATTCGTATAGTAAGGATTACGATTTTAATTTATTTTTTTACAATATTCAAACTCAAAAAAAAATGATTTTCTAAAACTTGTCAGATAGGTAGAATGTTTTTTTTTTTAAATTAGGTCCCTACCTTTTAACGAAAACAACACATCCTATAAATGTTTGCACTTCACATGCTCCCGCAAACATTTGAATATTTGATCCCGCAACATGTGAAGTGCAAACATTTCGTTACCATTGTTCATTTATTACCTGCATATTTAGGTCACCAGCTTAGGTGTCAAAGCTTCCATTTTTCGAAACGTCCTTTAGTGCATTAAATTACGCAAATTAAAAAATATAGGTACTTATTTCAAATTACTTATGTAATTTGTCATGTGACAATAGTAAAATACTAGTGTTTTGAATAATATTAATTCAGATGGGTACCTAATATGTTTGAATCTAATGCAATAACTTTCTATTTAATATTGAACAACTGTCGTTTTAAGAATACCTTAGTATTTTAGGTAATACCACCATCCGTAAACTAAAATAATAAGTAGGGAATAATTTACGCAAGACAAGAAAAAAACGCAAGCAAAAGAATTGCACCTTCTTATCTTTCCAAAAAAATGCGTTAGTGCCTACCAAACTTTCAGAAAAAAAACTATATCTTTTGTTACATTAGTTCATACCCAATACATGAATCATAGAGTAATTACAGACAATCTCATAAGCTCAGAACAATAGGCTTTAGATACCCAACTTTTACTCATCATGTGATACTTAGGAACAAACATAAACACAACGGCTTTCGCGCTTCCGAACGAGTTTGAGGCCTAAGCAGGTCCGTTTATAAATATCTTCATACCTTCTTATTTGTAAGCTAAGCTATCGAGTAAACACTGGTGCACTCTTTTAATAAGTAGACAAAGCCAAAGTTACCTTATGCTCGAAGGAAAATAATGCATTTCATTGTAACTGCCCAATTTCGATTAACGATTTGAATATAAATGGGTTTCTATTTTTGTCTATGACCACTGTCGTACAAGGGCGGATCCAGCTTCGGCGCCAGGGGGGGGTCACCCAGTCATGGTCAAGTCACAAAAAATATTATATTGTAGCGTATACTTCTTTTAGTATTAAAAGTAGTAGTATAAATACAATAAGTACGTACGGAGCGAGCTCGAAATTTTTACGAATGTTAAGAAAAGTGTTTTCATGTAGAAAATGGCCCGAGCAGAGTGAGCGCAATTTCTCGTACATATTTATATACTACACACAGGTGCCAAACAAAAAAGCGCGAGCGAAGCGAGCGCGAAAATTTTGTGTTCAGGTCGAGGACTAAGGTTAAAAAAGTTTTTTTTATCTAGAAAATGGTCCGAGCTGAGCGAACGCGATTTCTTGGACATAATCACAGATGCGAAATTGAAAAAAGCGTGCGCGAAAATTTTTATTCAGTTCGAGGACTAAAAGTAGATGAAAATGCTTTCTTGCTGTATAACAAATATACAGCACAAATACAAGAAAGCGCGATCATAGCAAGCGCGAGATTTTTTTCAGGTTGAAGACTTAACGTTTGAAAAGTATTGTGTACGCAGAAAAGGGTGCGTACGTTTTTTATTGCAGCAACAGTAAAACATTTTCTGTGAAAACTTCAATTGTCTTACTATTGGTAAGGGTTCATGAGATTAGGGCCGTCTCTAGCTCATGTAGCGCCTGGGTGCAATCATCACCCAAGCGCCATCTATGTATCTATTGAAAGATTATGAGTAGTACATATTGATCGAAGTACTTTACAAGGAATATAAATAAGAACGTTCTAACGAAAGTCACTTTTTTGGTAGGTTAAAATGTTTCCAAATCATTGTAGGCTCAAACTGTTGGCCAGATTTAAGTTATGAAATTCGAGACAGGACAACGTAATTGTAAAAATTAGCGCGAGCGAAGCGAGCGCGCAAATTTTTTAATTTTGGGACACAAAAAGTTTATATGTTTTAAAAACCGCTGTAAAGTAACAAGCAGTCGGAAGCGCAACTGTTTTGTTTTTGAGGACTCCATTAATATATATTTTTTGCTATATTTGACTTATGAAGTTATCAAGGCAAGGTTATATGTATCCTGCCTTGATAACTTCATATTGCGCGAGCGAAGCGAGCGCGAAATTTTTTGAGCCTACGACACAAAAGCACCTGATTAAGTACATTGTAAAGCAACAAGTAGCCGCGAGCGCAGCGAGCGCGAACTTTTTTAGATTATTTGTTTGAAGACTCACAAATCAGACTGGGAATTACGTACAAATAAAAAGGAACCGTGATTAGAGCGAGTGCCATTTGTGTTCGTTGATTCGGTGCGTCAATAAAAATAATAAACAATCAGAAATACAGCACAGACATAGTCATTTACTCGCGAGCGTAGCGAGCTAGAATTTTTTCACTTAGTTGGAGGATGTTAAAAGTTAAAAATTATCAAAATGATCAATCCAACAAAGCGAAGGCGGCTTTTTTGTCAGTATCATTGATACAATGTGGAACTTCCTTATCGAACGGGTGTAATTTCTTCGAAATTTCCTGGTGGTGGGGCGTCCCGCGGCGCCCCTGAGACCGAGGCGCCCGGGTTATTCGCACACCCTGCACCATAGGTTAAGACGGCCCTGCATGAGATACAGCATGTAATGTAGACAACCCGGACAGCGGATTCTTAGTAACAGGGTCCCGTTTCCTCCTTTTGGGTACGGATAAAGAGTAAATAAAGAATAGAGAGCGAGCGTTGCGAGCACGAATTCTTCAGCAAAAATACTCTACCTATTCACTCGGAATAAAAATTATCTTATACTTATAACAAAAACATCGTGTTTAACCATTTCAATTATTAGTCCTCTTAGGTCCTGAACCTGGCCCAGGGGGGGGTCATGACCTTGTGACCTACCCCCTGGATCCGCCGTTGCTGTCGTATTTTTTAAACCATAAATGAAAAGGTACTTGATTATCAATTTTCAGCTTTTGTTCAAATTAAAACCAAATTGAAACTGAATATATAGGTACTTAAGCTTTTCTGGTCTACAAATTACCTACGTATAGGCAGTAGCGGCTTTAGGGTAGGGCGCGGTTGGGCGACGGCCCAGGGCGCCGGACATAAGGGGCGCCGCGCCGCAGGCGCCCCAACCAATCCTTGATCAGAATTTTACTCCTATTTTTGTTTTAAATTTCATCAAAGATCGCAGCTTACAAGAACTGTATCCAAATGTATGGATAGCATCAGGGCCGCCTTAACCTATGGTGCAGGGTGTTTGAATAACCCGGGCGCCGCGGGCTCAGGGGCGCCGCGGTACGCTCCTGGACCAAGAAATTTCAATTAAATTAATGTATTGTCATACAATGCCGCGCGCGTTAGATACACTACTTTTATGTCCCAAAACTCAAAAAAATTCGCGCTCCCTTCGCTCGCGGCTTCTTCACTTCACAGTCGCCTTTTATTATACAACGTTATTTTTTGTTTGTGCGAAACCTGAATATAGTTTGTTCAGAATCAGTAACTGAATCGATTCCAATAGTTTTTACATCATGTTATATATTTTCCCAAAATTATCTAAAAAACTTTGAATGTTGGACACCACAAATAGGTATTTATTCTCGCACAACAAGTCACGGCGAGTTCATAGCGGGCGCGAGCGCACAGTGCTATCGCGTTGCGCGGCATGTGTGCGTTTTGTGGTGATTATGTATTTTTACGGACAGTCCCGTAACTTACCAAGCTTATAACTTTGTGATTTTTCATGATACGGTTTTGAAATTTCGTACATAGATTCTTTACATAAAAATACTAGATAGGTGTATCAGGTTTCGCATAAACAAAAAATAACGTTGTATATGTTAAGGACTTTTAGTGATCCAAATCTCAAAAAAGCTTTTTCGGGCTTGCTTCACTTTATAGTTGTTTTTATTTTTGAAATTTATTGTCTACCCTAGCAAAAAGGTAGCGTCGTTTTTAAGTCCTTTTATTAATAAGAAAGTAACTTCTAGTTTCTATTTATGGTACTACCAGGCCTCTGTCACTCGACGTACTTGCGCGCGATAAATGCCTACCGCTCGCTGGGCTACCGGTAGCCCCACGCGGCACAGGGTTTTCGACAGCCGCTCGTGACGCGCGCGTTTTATGTTTATTATTTTTATTTGTGAACATGACGACCTCTGGCCAGTTATGTGCTGTGCTTGGTTGCAGATCAAGTAAAAGAAAAAAATATAAAGCTTTCGTTTTTCCGTTTACCTAGAGATGTAGACAGGTCAGTTATTGTTTATTTTTGATTTGGTTTTTAAAATTATCTAATAAACTGAAGAACTATTTTGATTTGTGTAGGTGTATATGTGACTATTGTAGGAAAATATAAAGGTTTCCTATTATATATGTACAGGCATTTAGAAATATGTTATACCTATGTATATTCATACATTTCTATTTTTTAAAGTAAAAATACTTATCTTCTTTGTCATTTTAAAAATAAGCGACTTACTTTAGATACTTAAATTATAGATACTTATACCTTATACTTAGTTATACATGCAATGATTACCGAGTTTTGTAGCTAAAAACATTTCGAGTATAAGTAGGTACAGTTCTCGTCCAATTAAATGGTGGCTTGGAACATTGCATATATCGCTGCGTAGAAACCAATTTTGGGTAAGTAGGTATGTATCAGCGGTCAGCGGTGTTGTGCCAGGGTAATAGGTAAGTATAGAATACTAGCGTGTTCTGTGCTCGAAAAGTAGGCACCTCTATTGATTTGGGAAGTCAGTTACAAACAAGCGTAACTTTGTTTCCCTTTTTAATTGTAAGAGGCAACCCTACGCTCGCTGTCGGCACGGTCGCGGTCACTGAACTGTGCGCTATCGCATTGAAATAACAATCGAGCGCTGGAGCTTTTAAGGTTCATTTTCTAACGCAGCTATGAATTTGTAGGTAGTTTGGGAACTTGTAGGTGCTTATAACAGTAGGTATGGACTTTTTTGTATGGAGTGATTTATCTGTTACGTAGTAACTATTATATAATCTGTGGTACTACTTTAAGTTCCAAAATTTTAATTCATAGGCGCCAACACCAACAAAGAGTTATCTACGTTTGGGCTACATTTTAAGTAATTTTTGTTTTGAGTTCTAAAATATAACAAAAAATTTCGCGCTCGCTTCGCTCGCGCAATCACAACCTGTATTCCTGTGTTTTTGCATTCACCAACCAGCAATAACTTATGTACGATTGGGCTACATTTTAGGTAATTTTTGCTTTGACTTGTTAACTATAAAAAAAAATTCGCGCTCGCTTCGCTCGCGCAATCGGTAACTACATGTGACTCTGTTTTTCGTATGGGTTTGAATTGCAGTTGGGGGCGCCGTAGAAATCTCGCCCAGGGCGCTAGTAGAGTTAAAGCCGGCACTGCGTATAGGTACTTAAGTATTACAACTCGAACAAGACAGTTAACATTAAAAACCACTCGAATCCATAAAGTCGCAAGAAGCATCAATTTGTCATAAAACCCGTTATTTATTGAGCAGCCATTACTGAAAGGAAGGCTGTGATGAACGGCTACACATTCCCTAGGATTGCTTCAACACTCTAGTATTAGGTTAAAGATTAGTTGATTCCTAGTCATGTGACTACTTACCTGTGCATCAGATTAACTAAACTCAGATAAAATTTAACCATTTCAATCCTACAAGGTCGTCCCTCGAGGCTTTACAACAAAAACGTCTAAGCTTTTCTTTATTGCTCATGTGTAATTAAATGCCAATTTGGCGTCTAGGTGGGATATTCAGTCATTTTACAAAAACAAAACTAAATATCTAAGTAATTGCTTAACAAACATCGGATCTTAAAATGCTTGTGTTCAATTAATTTATCTTAATATGACGAGCTCCTACGCAAACCACGTTAAATTGGTGGGTCACATTCACAGATTAATATATTTAGCAAGATAGACCCAGCTGTCATTTAATTGTAACATGTTTGGCAGTCTTTACTAGTTGACTGCCAGCAAAACAAGAAAGTCACTACCACTCTTATCTAGGCGGGTTGCCCTCGGAAAACTGGGTTGAGGAGGACAGATAGTTGTTAAAGGTCTAGAGGCATATGTCGCTAATAGGATTGTGTTCTTGTCTCTCTTACAAAATTCACCCCTTACCCTGAGTAGGTACTCAGCTTTTAAAATTAATTTATAGTCCTAGATAGGTACCTGCACCCATTTGCCTCACACATCGATTACCTATTGATCGGCTTGTAATCTAAGATTAAAGCAATATTTAGCGGAGACGTTGCCGATATGACGATACCAGTCTTTATTACACAACTCGATGGAAAGGAAAACAAATAATATACCTTTAGGTACTTACCTACTAAAACTAAACTTCGAACAATTTGTTCATGTCTTAAAACCTTCACTATAATATAAACGCTAATTGGACCGCAAACACTACAATTCATACGTGCAGTCAATAAAACACAGATTTGCTATTAAACGATTAGGCTTGAGGCGTGTCAATGTCAGGTTTTGTTGTCACAAGCACTTACAAAATGGTGAGCATATAGAGCCCTTACCTATTATTTTTTTCATTGCTTGCTAGGACAATATTTGGTGACAATCAGGATAGCATTAGGCGAATTGTGAGTGAAGTGGATTTTATCTAACGGATAGGATGTGAGAGTAACAAGACATTGCACATTGCTAAGTACTGATATTTCGAATGATAGTTACAAAGTTTTTATAAATTTTGATTTCGCCACAAAATAACTAGTCATATTCATATACCGTATCGTTGGTATACCTACGTTTATCTTTACAGCATTCTAACAAAGAACTGCTCCATGGAGTAAGTAGGTACTCCAGGAGCGCATTTTCTCATGCATTATACCCATGCGAGTCCACATCGCGTGCGCACATAATCTCGCAACTAATAGCATAATCTTCAACAAATCCTTATTGATGGCACAACATTCTCTTGTGTTCATGATGACGATTGCTTTGTATTGTATGGGCTCCGTTAAACGATACCGTCATATTTCATAGGCTCTTTGTTTTCAACTTAATGAAGACTATCGAAATCGGCAGTAGGTGTACTTGTATGTACCTATTATTTTTATTTCATTTTATGTTTAATAATCCTGAATTTCTGATTTCGTTTGGAAGTAAATTTTCGCTGATTTCCACTGAAGGTGTTCAGTTAAGGAAGAGGCTGCCTCCCTCAACTAACGTCGACTGCAGGTACCTACATATGGACATCGAAGTAGCTTATTGAACTTGCTGTTCAATATACTTAGTAGGGACTGAAAAAAAGTCTTCTGCAAGCCCTATGCCTCTGATGAGGAGTGCTATGATTGCATCATCATCATAAATCTAACCTAACCCTGAATGTACAATCTTAACAAGTAATTCATTACACCCTACTTAAATAATCATTCGAAATAATCAAAATCACGAGTTACAATTTCTGAGGATTAGTGAGTAAGTAGATATCATTCGCGTGATTAGATCAGCATGGTGTGAACTTGAATCGGTGCGTGTAATAAGTTAATAGACAGCGGTGATCTTACACAATATAACATGAGCGGATTACTAACGCCTAATGGATTTTATCTATTCGTGTTAGTAGTAACTAGCGTCTTGATAGGATTACCGGTTGAGACTGGTAAGCTTCGCGAGTGTATAAAATTGTTCATCGGATGGATCAGGGCAATTTTCAAACTTGATGTTGGAACTTGAAAAAGCTTTTCCCAAAAAGTTTAATTAGTAGTTCCAATAACTGCACGTACCTCCTACGGATGGCGTTATTTCGGGCGTATTAGAACATTTTTGGAATTCGGGGCCCGCTCTTACAAAAACCAGCGTATACACGCATATAGTGCACAATCTGAAACTCGCGCTAGCCTAGCTAATTTCACACACTCGATGTTAGCTCTGGCCTCCCCCACCGAGGCTGTACTACAGTAATCCTGCAAGACCCGTAATTTTAGATTAATTAGATCCAAGCGCGTGATTATAATGTCACACTCCAGCCTATGCATTATTAACTTATGTAACCCACTGCTAAGGAGAAACACAGTTAATAAAAAAACAATTTACACAATATGCTCCCCACAAACTTTGAAACTATACTGCAGTAGGTACTGTTGACACCGCGGACTGCAGCTTTATTCAGTACTAAATGCAGTTTAGCGCATTAAATAGTTCCTAGAATAAAACGCGCCTGACTGGCTGCAATTATTTTAAAGCAAATCCTTTGAATCTATTGTTTTGAGTGTTCGTGAGTGAGTGATATTATCGAATTCAAATAAAGCACAATTTAATGAATTCTAACTTTTTCAGTAAAATAATGTCGCATTGCAACAGCACTAAACTATTGCAATACTTATATACCTACTTACTTGTACATTTCATTATAATTTAAATCACCCATACCTACCCAGGAGTTTAAACTGATGTACCTACATACTTTATTGTTAAATCATTATGTCCTGAAAACCGTCAAGGTTAATATTGCATGTGTAATTTACTCTAAATGGCGCAGTATTTGTTAATCTTCTGTTATTAATTACCAACATAGCCAAACATAAATCGATTAGGTTTCAATGGATCCAGACAGATTTATCAAGATGATCGTTATTAAGTCATTATCTGTACGTTTTATCTTTAATCAAAATATTTTAATTGCAGTCGTCATATCATTATCGTCTAATGGCCGATTTACCAAAATGCAAATATTGACTATTTTTGCCTACAGCCAACATGAAAATATTTTGCCTAATTAGACCATACCATGATTTAGTGCACGACTTAATAATTTACCTTGTATTTTATGGGTGCATCAATTAAAAATTACAAGTAATATCTTCAAGTAATAAATTACTACGTACTGTGAACATCTTATGGGCCAATCATAAAACTACAAATGTGACTCTAATATGAATGCTTGTTACACGAGCATGCAAATAAATTCATATTTAAATTCTTCAAGCTCATTAAATCGTACATCTGCCATAAAATAATCAGATAACTCCTGCCTCATCTCCTCGTGTCATGATCTGACCATGGACTGGTAACATCATAAATGTAACAAACTGCAATTATTGATATAATAACAAATACCTGCCGAATTCTTGCTGCACGCACATCGTGACCGTCCTCGAAATTTTATCTTAGTGGATCTCAATCAACCTTGTCACTCCTATTATTTTTTATTGATCTAGACGTTACTTACTCGAAATCGATATCATACATTACATATTAATTAATCACTAACAAGTTTTGTTTAATCACAGTGTAATTCATAAATCTAACCAATTAATCATGTTATGTTCAATAGCATCGCATCTTTAACTAGCAATTAAATTAAGAATTTATGCATCCACAGCTGCTGGTATGTACCTCTAGTAGGTATTACCGTGTCGAATCATTACATTTACTTTTACAAAGATCGTGATTTCCTCTGTTTGAGCTATCAGACAATTTATCGTATCATCAATATGAATGGGCAAGATAAAAGCTTATTTATACGCGCTATTAATTGAGGCACTGCAACGATGCATATGATTATATTCTACGAAACTTTGTTTAATATAGAACAGGATCAAGCGAAGGTGTGAAGGTCGGTTTGCGCAATAAATCGAACCGCATCTGGCAATATAGTTCCCATTGTGGGACTGTGACGTGGATCACGAACTGCTATTGCTCCACTTCCTCGGGTATGTTATCCACTAAGTTTTACAGACGACTTTACGAGGTCCCTTTACTGCAATAAAAGCGCAGACACCTTCTCTTTTAGCAACAGACTTAATTGAATCCTACACCCACAACTAGGTGAAGGCGTCTGTCGTTTATCAATGCAATGAGGCGTAATTGATGCAACATTCAGAATTTTCTTAGAATTGAATTCTTCGTTGGTTAACATTGATTCGTCACAATTGCTCATATTTGTAACATGCTACATCCGTGGGTGGTTCCTCTCGACTATTGTTAAGATAACCCTCAGATATACTAATTTATGAGAACCTAGAGTCATATTATATTCTGAATCCAATCCAAGAGCAAACGTGTCGATATTTCAGAACAGATTAAACTAATGATATTTGTGAGGCACGACTGTGCTCTGCAGTTGTGTTCACGTACGAAATATAAAATTATGTTCTCATTCAATTAGAAATGCATCTGTACCTACCTATTAGTAGGAAGACATACTTATAGGTATTTATTTTTTAGCAGCCTTGTTTGTAGAAAACCAAGCTTATCTATTTGTTTAACACGCGTACAATAGCTAAAAGTATGTGATTATAAAAGTAACTTTCGCCTTCTATGCGTCTGTATACGGAATCGATAATGATGCGGAACCATAAGCTGATGATGGTATTTTTATTTTTAGAACACGCTTGCTCGACCATTGACAACAATACAGGACGTTTTTCTTTTGACAAGCTGAAGTAAGTTGTAAGTAGTACTTTACGAACTTAATTTATGCCTTTTCACAATAGCGGATATTACTATATCTAGGTATGACTATTAGAATATCTGCCAGGCTTTCACGTTTAGAAGGACTTGAAATTACTTACAAAATAACTTTTGGTACATGACATCAGAAGTAGGTACATACTTACTCATAGTTAAAGGGCCCTTTAATCAATTATTATATTATTTTTTCCCTCTCATTCATTGATTCCAAATATGGATTGTTAACAACTAGTTTTGAGGTGAGAATTTAGCACCGTCACTTTCCACTATAAATACAATCTTATATAACGGAGACCGGAGTCAAAATCATCGATCAAAGTTCGACTCATCGTTGTTATGGCTATGAGTCAAAGTCCATTCATACTTTTAATTCATAAACTAATCTTATACAAAGTTAGAAAGGTTGCACACCTCTTTCTAATATCTATGGTAGCACGTGATGCTGACCGGGATTTTAGCATTTCAAATTCTATCGTCATACATAACAAGATCTTCGGATTACGTAAAAACAATCCTTTCTCAAGCAAATGTTTTTTTTTCCTGTAAACGAAAATAAGTCTTTTGAAAAACTTGATTTTATTTCATCCTCCGACGATATTTTTGCTCAGAGTGTTAATTTTAAACATAGTTAAGAACATGTAAGATGAATGTTAACTTACATAGGCAAAAATAGCTTTGTTATTATTAGTGAACATACATACATAGATGTTAGAAAAAGATCTGTAAGCAGATTATATACACAAACATGATTGTATGCCTCCATACGTGGCCCATACCTATATTTCGTAAGGAAAATAATTGAAAAATTGTGGGGCCATTAGATGCGGATCTTTCACAAAACTGTATCATTTCCAATTTAGCTGCGTCATTACGGCAATATGTACAAATGTATGTAGTTACCTATATGTATAATACGTATTTAAATTGCGTATAGTAACAGTACAAATACCCAACTTTATAGTCAGAGAAAGTATTTATATTGTGGTCAGGTTATTTCAGATGAGTCACCCTTCATAATACCTACCTTTGCCTTTTCCTTTCAAAAGCAAGTCACGTTTGTGTTATCAATAAACCACAATATTATCGAAGTAATTGAAATATTGTTAACTACTACTTGGCTTCTCATTACGTTAAAATTATTAGGCCTATGTTAAAATTATGGTTAAAATTAATCGACTCTTGTGTAATAACCACGGATTACTCAATAGTTGGCTACTACGCAAAATAATACACGAGTACCTGCCTCCATAATAATAATTATTTTAATTTACAATTTGGACGCTGATCATCTTTCAATTAAACGCTTGCGTAATAAGAACAAAACCATTTAAAATAAAACAATATGAAAAATCCAGACACGGATCTTCAAGAAATAAATAATAATTATTTATGAGTCATTGGTAGGTATGATCTATAGGGTCAAAAATACAGTTGATGACGATTTTATCTAATTTTACCCAATCAGTTTAAATTACTACAGTATAGATAATTGAAGATAATGACCATGACTTCGATATAAATTTTTAATGCCTCAGTTCTTTTTTTTTTTTGAGAGGAAAATTCGGATTTCTGAAAATTTCTACTGGATGAATTATTATAAAGTTCACAATGCAGTACCCCATGAAATTTAGTTTCCAAATCACACTTATAACGAAGTCAATAAATTCAGACTATTACCAACTACACAACCTTCTTACTAAGAAAAAGTTTATGCGAAAAACTTATGATTACGAGACAACTACTACATTTCAGTCATGAACAGTCATTGGCTAGCAAGTTCATCTGTTTAAGAGGACGAATTGGAATTTTTGGCGCCAAGGATCTCAATTTTTCTCAGTAAATACAAAACGGATCAAAATACAACTTGGTTACCTGAAAGTTCATGATATAAACCTTATTTTGTTAGATTCACATATTATAGGCAAACGGGACCGATTTAAGCCTCTTAACTTTTTTAGTAGTTGAGTATATACATACTCTTTAAAATTGTAGAAGGAATTTTTATCAAATTATCATTTCAAAATAATAAAATTACAAAACCATTTTGTCGCTTACGACTTTTAGTTATAAGCTAGCGCGGGTATTGTTATCCTCGCCCCGCTCAGACGCTCCGACCCCTTTTGGCGCCTTAGATGCGCGTGCCGGTTATGGAATTATTGTTGACCAATTCGTCGCCTTAAACTGAAAAACCCCCTGTAGGCAGATCCATTGCTTTTATATGAATGACTAGCTTCCGCCCGCGGCTTCGCCCGCGTGGAGTTCGGTTATATCGCGTTTCCAAGAGAATTCTTCAAAAGTCCGGGATAAAAACTATCCTATGTTCTTTCTCAAAGTCAACTATATCTTTCTACCAAATTTTATTAAAATCAGTTTAGTGGTTTAAACGTGAAAGCGTAACAGACAGACAGACAGAGTTACTTTCGCATTTATAATATTAGTAGGGATGTACAATTTACGATGTTATTTTACTATGTTCCCAAGTTTGTCGTTGTTTCTTAAATATCAAATTATAACAAGAGCCAAGTTGAGAAAGTTCAATTGATAAAAGTAGGTTAATGCGATCCCTTCAGTTCGCAAATTAATAACACCGCTGCTGATACATATACCGTCTTACCTTCAGAAATTCCTAACTTTATTGACCTGAAGGATCTTTTGTTTATCTTTATTAGAAGTTAGTAAGTCTAGTCACGAAATTACTATTTAAGGAGTAGTGTGGGCGGACTAGGCGTTTATTTAATTTACAACGGAATTAAATGTGCCTTTTTTGAAGATTGCTCGTTTTAGCACCTACGTACCTGCAATGAATGAAACACTAAAAGAAAATGCATTTGCGTTAAGACTGGTCGATGTTTCAGTCACAATTTGCAGTGCATGAGATAAGCTGCCTGTGCTGGAATTGCTCGAGAGGTCCATAACACACGTACTTTGAGAAAAAACATGTATGCAGTCTAGTTAAAGGTTCTTAGTAATTTAATAGGTCGAACATGAATAGAGCAATCTCAGCACAGCCCATTAAATATCGATACATCGTTTAATTACATTCCGATATTTATATAGTTCGGCCATTCAGAGAATGCGTTCCTGACACGTCGCGATTGAACTGACGACGTAACTTTGCAATGGCGTTGCAGTTACGATAAAAATATTTTTGCTGGTTGTTTACCGTTTTAACAATTGAGGAGCATTAAAACAACATTATTATATCAATAATCAATGAATGTAGTTACGTCGTCAGTTCAATCGCGACGTGTCAGGAACGCATTCTCTGAATGGCCGAACTATAATTACACGTGAATTATTACTACTTAATTAAGATCCCACTTTAATTACGTGTACCTACTCGTAGATAAGTGGAATGATATGAGTTTTTTAGTTCCGCAGCTGCAACAACCATTAACTATGACCTTGATTAGATTCGATGGGCGCTCTTTTTTCTCAAGGGCAGGGCTTCGGTCGAAAAAATGACCTCTTTATGTCATGTAAGAATTTGTATTCTACTTTCAGATAACTATTTATCTTAAACGGTACTCTTATCAAATACTCGAACAAAGGTATCGCTTAACTTTTTTTGAAAAAGAAAACTACATAAGACTTTCTACCAAACCTATGATTGCAGCTACTGTAAAAATATAATATTTGATGCATCTTAAAAAGGTAGATCAGACTAGCTTCGTAAAAACAGAGAGCTCGAAGATCTATGTATAGACTTGAATTGAAAGCTAAGAGTATGAGTATGAGCTACAAAATTGGCAAACAAATTCTTCAATTGAGTACTGCATGGAATACCAAATAATATTCAATCGTTGGACAATCAAAAGGATAATGACCAGCAACAAAGTAAGATAGTTACGTCAACATTGTTTTGCTAGTGCTACGAACAGGCACACTGAACCCAGGTATCTAGATAGCTATCCGGAAGATCACGGCCGATTCGTCTCAGACGTAACCTCGGGTTATGCTCTGTATTTCTTACGTTGTTTCACTTGAACGATAGTTAATGTATTCAAATAAAGATTCTGTGAGCTAATATTTATTGTTATTTAATACTTTAACTATATAGGTACGTTACAAATTTCACCACAATACAACATCAAAACGCGATTTTGTCCATGATATCCTCTGATTTCTGTACTCCGAACTATTTAGGACCGACAGCGTGCGATATTTTCTCTGAAAATTTTTCACCTGTAACTCGATTTTCTACTAGTTCTTGCTACTCGTACTAAAATGTATTTCTAGTTCTTAAATTACGGTATTTTAACTAAAATTCTACGATGACGAGATCTGCATCACTTCTATGTCTTTATATCTGACTCAGATATAAAGAAGTTTTTTTTTAGGTCTTTAGGTTCCTAGTGGCTTTGGTCCTAGGAGGCTAATACATTTATCTGCAAGAACATGCTGGCCGTTATAATATATAGTATGCCGCAAACTCATTTCCATATTTGCTGGTATTACAGCAATCCAAATAGATACTTACACGATGATTTAGGTACAGCACAAACACACATTCTCTCAAGAAATAACCTTATTAGTTGTATGCAGAACGCCGCACATCTGGTTCTAGGTATTGGCAGGCTTGTTAGTAGTTAGTGTTGATCGTAGATACAAATAGTAATAAGTTAGCTATGTGTAATATTGTGCCGAGAGCTTGCAACATCGGAATAATGGAGTATGAACCCTTCGCTTGCCGGAAGAAATGTAACGACTCAATATGCATTAACCGTTTAAGCAGTGGCGTAGCGTGGGGGGGGCAGGGGGGGCAAATTCCCCGGGCGGCAGCTTTTAGGGGGCGGCAAAATTTAACCAATTAAAAAAAAATTGTTCGCAACTAGTATCTGCGCCGCTACATAAAACTGTCTAACAATAACAAAACATTAAACAAGAAAGTTGAAACTTTTTAAACTTAAAATTAATTATTGTTAAAATTTGGTACTTAAAACAAACGTGACACTACATTTTACGTAATTTTGGTTTTGAGCCTTAAATAAAAAATAATTAAAATTTCGCGCTCGCTTCGCTCGCGTATTCAGAAACAGTGTACGCTTATTTTTGCATCTGTCAACAAACAAAAAGTTAAGTACGTTTGGGCTAAATTTTACGTAATTTTTGTTTTAAGTCCGATAAAAATTTCGCGCTCGCTTCGCTCGCGTATTCAAAAACGATATGCACTTATGTTTGCATTTGTCAACAAACAAAAAGTTAAGTACGTTTGGGCTAAATTTTACGTAATTTTTGTTTTAAGTCCGATTAAAATTTCGCGCTCGCTTCGCTCGCCTATTTAAAAACGATATGCCCTTATTTTTGCATCTGTCAACAAACAAAAAGTTAAGTACGTTTGGGCTACATTTTACGTAATATTTGGTTTAAGTCCGATAAAAATTTCGCGCTCGCTTCGCTCGCGCATTTGGAAACTACATAGGCAAGTTTTTCTTTATTGCATTTGCTTACCTACACAACTGCCGACATGCGTTTAGCAGAGTGCTAATTTAGGTAAACCAATGAGGTGGTCCCTCATGACTAAAAGGTTAAGAACCACTGGTTTAGATAAACTTGAATGCTATAGGTAAGCAATACCTACCTAGATACAGGCCAAATTTCACGCTTAGGTATAGTTCCATGGAAACTAGTTTAAGTCCGTAAATTAAATTAATTAGTTAAACAGTTTAAAGTAGCCCCGCTTTTAAATTATTTCAATTTCATATATACTTATAGGTACCTACTTCGCTAGCCTGCGTACCTAAAAGAATTTTAAAACCTTCAAGAAATCAAGTAACAAAGATATAAAATAGTCTACTTGCCCTTCTGCCGGGGCTGCGGGATGTTCGAAAGATTACCGCGGCTCTGGAACATAAAAGGCCTTCGACGGAACACGACGGTTTTTAGTCAGTAAGAGTCTGACACTCCCTCACCGCTGCTAACCCACAGCGGGAATGGTCATTTCATGATTTTTAACGTCGATACAAAAAAAAATCCCTTTTTTTGAAGTCGGTAAAAAATAACAAACGGCCAGTAACACTTGTTAAAAAAAATACACGGGAAGGGGCGGCAAAATCGACAACTGCCCCGGGCGGCAGATACCCACGCTACGCCACTGCGTTTAAGAGTTGCTTGTATGAATTTGTAAGAGCATGCCGATGTACTAATCTGCACGTAAACACCATAAATTTCACTGTTACTTATTTACGTTTGTATAACTTAGCTTTAAACCTAAAGGTACTGACGCAATTTGAAGAGAGGCATTACGCTCATTAATGCACTTTAATTACTATCACTAATTTGCATTTAGAGACTAGTGTAGATGGGAGTGCCTCTGCCTGTATAGGATATTAGAATGAAGAATCGATGAATAGACACTCGCAAACACGTAAAGCGTTATGTTTAGTGGTTCATTGTAAAAAACCTACGTCATTAATTTCAGCTATATTTATTTACTTTTTAGGAAGAAGTACCTACAAAGCAAAGCATGAGAACCTAAAAATTAGCAAATGAAGTTCTCGCGACAAATACAACAATGTCAACTAAGTATAACCATAAAGGTCCTTGACGAACCACGAGATGCAGTTTCGTGACCATTCTTGAGGCAGACAGCTGTTATAGAGCTCGTGACAAATTCTTGATGCTTGCTCCACTTTGTACTACTAAACAACCTAATATAGGGATGATACTTTAATAGCTGCACAACGAAATTTTGTAATCTTGTAACGATTCTAAATAGTGCACTGAATCGATAATTAGAACCCGCTTTGTCTGAAGTCACGTTTTGGAAATGTATCTTCAAGAGCTACCTTTGACAAGTGATCGATTGATTGTTCGTTCAAGCGGAGCGAATGTTTGAATTCACTATAGTACACCTCGATTAGTTACACAGGCTGTTGTTTAAAAATAAATAAAACATTGATAATGGTTATGATTGTTATGCACGATGAATCAATGTCAGCTCTCCTATTCAAAGCATTTATTAATGTTAGGTTCTATTAAAGGTTGATGCAGTTATGGGATTCATAGAAGGCCTTTTTTAGGCATTTTCATCTAGCTAGACTCTATTGTAGGTATTCACACGATTTATACGCCTAAACATAATGTAGCTCATGAACGAGTTTGCTTACGCTGTATTTATTTTCGCGTTATTAAAAAGACAACAATAGATTCAAATCGTTATAATAATTAGTATGTAATTAAGACGTGTATTGAAGCTGAAAGATAATTTCCTTGTTCGTGAGCGACCAAGTACCGAGATCATTCAAAACTTTTTCGTAACATCAAAATCGTTGGTTCAAAATACGGAACAACACTAACAATGCGCTTTGTCTTCTATTACTTAATGATGATGTCTCACCTTGGGGTACCTAATGTTCAACGTGTGCTCGAATCATATGACTCCATTAGATGAGGTTGTACTCAACAAACCTATTTGTTATCACGAAGGGTCACGGCCGATAATAAGCTCAAACTTTCAACACTGCAGACGCCATTGAAAACTATTGTGTGCTAAAATCGTATTAGTGTCGGATGTACAATATTCGTCACGACTTGACGAGACAGGGGCATTGCACTTTGCAATTTGTTTGTTCGCTAGATATTTTATAAGAGATTGATCCTGCAATGCAGTCTAGTAATTTGGGCTAATGAAACATGATTTATAAGAATCTGATCTACATATTAATTTTATTATCTCTTAAACCCTCTGGTAATATTATTTATTTGACTTAATTTCCATAATATAAGTTTTGTCAGTCATTGACGAAATGATCTGCCCTTTTTAGTTAATCATAGACACCGACTACTAACTGAGGATGAAGTAAACGTCGTGAGGAAATAGTGCAACCGTAGTGACCAAAGCCTTATTATCGGCAGCCAATTGTATAGATAATCATTGTTCAGAGTTTCTAATCCCTGTCTTAAAAACTGTTTTATTATTGAAAAATGTATAATGACTGATTTTACTGTTACTAAATATTGCACTAGTAGGCAAATTAAAAAAACTTGTTTGGCATCGGGGTGTTATTCAAGCGCCGATTAAGTCACATTAAAATCGAGCCTTCCAGAACCACTGGGCCGATGTGAAAATTTATTTCACTATTAGGTAGTTAGCCTGTACGGATACCTATTTCGAAGAAGGCAGCTTAAGCTGTAAGCTTTATCCATTGCGCGAAGTATTTCCCATGCGACACAGGTGAAACCTCTGTTGGAAGCTTTACCTACGTATAGGTATGAGAATCAATTGTGGTCCGATAAAGAGTTGGAAGTTCGCAAAAATAAAAAGAATAAATAACGGTCCCAAGACAGAACTGTCCTAGAAGTGAAACTTGTACTAAGTACCTAGAAGGTCTATTCATTTCTGTAGCATGACTAACAAAATGGCATTGTCAGTAGGTAAGTAAACGGTTTGTTGATTCACAGCCAATAGGTACCGTTATTTTAAATACATTAGGCTGACCACATTTATTATCTTATCAAAGAATAACATTGCAAACGAATAATATATAGATCTTTTACAAGAAGCTAAATTGTTCCCTAATAATTATTTTGCGGTGGCGGGTATATCAGAGTTCCGAATTCTCAAATATACACTATAGATATAGATAGACACCCAGACAAAATTGCTGCGTCCAAAATGCGCTACTTACACATTCACCAATTATTGAAATTCACCTTCTAGTGACGTAAGGTCCATCCTCCTGTAGCTATATATTTCCCCGGATATCCCAAAGAAACTGCAATATAAGCATATCCCACGGCGAGATGAAATGTTCGCTCGTCTCCGTTTCGCCACCGCTCCGCACTCCGGCGCAGGTCCAATTCAAACGACAGTCATTGTGATGCAACCGAGCCAGCGTGAGAGCACGCCGCTGCACGTCTAAATGGACCGACGGTAATCTAAATATTAGTATAAGTATACCATTGTTGGCATGTTGCTCATCAGGGTTTAGAGCCGGGTATTAACGCTCTGTGGAGCCTATTAAAACATTGTTTCACGATGACTATGAATTTTCTTTGAAGACACACTAGCGTCTTTGCGTCATTAGATCGGTGCAGGGTTAATTCGTCCTAAAGGTTACAGGTACAGGAACATAGGAATAAAAACGTATTACTGTTTATATCAATAAGCACCTATCATTTCTCAAAATATTTATTTCAGGCATATTTCGGTCAGAAACGTTCAAACTTTCACGTCGTCAATAGGCCATTTGAAGTGCTGGGCCTAATTATAACATCAATTAAAATTTGTTAAAAATGAGATGCTTGCAAAGTATTGTTCCCACTGATAGTAGCCACTAATGGCTTGTGGTTTGAGCATAATTCACGTGACTAAGTCGTATCATTATGTAAACAAATTGTCACTCAAAAACATCTTTCACCGTCGCGAGCGCAGTAATCGATCGTCCTATACCCAACCCACTTAGCACGTTGTAAATAACCGACTGCACCTATGTCATTCCATGACACTTATGATAGGTGATGTAATGATCATTATGAAGTTACCATTGAATTTATGCTATGAACCATCTAATAGCCACTAATCACCACAATTTGGAAAAAAACAAACCCCCTAATATATCGCTTCTTAATATCTTACTTCAATCAACACTGATGGACACTGGACAGTTCCTAGTCTTTGAAGACTGAACAGCAACCAATATCTCTTTCTTTACACGTATTTTGATAAAATTTAATCCTGTTGAAGACGAATTCTCAAAGAATAACGTGAAGTATCTATCCACAAACCTTGGTGCAAACAGGTTCAAGGGCTCTAACTAAACGCTGTCACAAAATCTTTCTAGAAACAAATTATTCGAATTATTTTATGAATGAAAAATACTCCGTGTCCACACGCGATATTCACATTAGGCGAGATTACCTTTTATTTTAAAGTTTTAAACGGGCAAAGTCTATGATATCTCTTCATGACTAGATATGATATAATGATGTCCTGCTCCATGTACCTAAGTAGACAAAATTAGCAGCTTAATGGGGTTTTAATCAGTCGCTGGTTATGGTTGTTACAATCGCGTTGGATGACTAAGTGTGGTTTACATATTTATTCCAAAATGAAATAATTTACACACATAATGGCTTCTTCATAGAAATTATCCTTTCCGAAAATGGTATAGCAGAAAACTGTATTTAAATTATCTACCTACTAGTAAATGTAGAAGTCCGGGCGGATGGAAGTAATAGATCTGAAAAGTTCCATTATGTATATCCGTCTTGCCTTCTAGGCTTCTACATAATAGATTTGGATACTATAAGGTTCGGGATACAGAATAAAGGTACGATATTTCGTTTCAGATGGCATCAAACAAAATGTCTAAGAGCACACTCAGCGTACTGTTGCTGTTACAAATGACATCGCAGGCTTTAGCGGGAACTCAGTTCGCTTCTCACGTCAGCGTGAACACACCCGCGCGAAGCTTCACGCACGGGGTCGGTGACCCCTTGCCATTGCTTGCACGGCGAAACAGCAACCGGCAATCTTCCTTCCGAAACTTGCCTGGTAAGTCCAAAGGGCAAGCACAAGTCCTACATTGATGATACTCAAATAGTAGGTACGTAATGGTACCTACACAGATCTCCTGCAACTACCTACCTACCTACTCATTGCGTGCCTATTGCACATAAACCTTCCATAACACAGGGAGTTCCTTCGTGGTGTGACCATTAGTCATGACAAGATGACCATTTCACGGTTGCTTAACGTTATGACCAATCGGCCTGTGCAGTTGTTATTCTAAGCCAAAACCCCTCTTCACCATAATCGCTTCCATTCTACTACTGTGGGGCCCGATTCTCCTAATTTTACTTAAGCGACATACGATTCACGTTCGACTCGATTCGACTGAGATCCAATCCCGACTCGATTACGATTGAAGCGTATGTGGCATTCCGCTATTTTTTCTTTGAAATAAACGTTTTATCATTTTTTGTCATTCAATAATGAATCATTTTGTGTGCAAATGATTTACGATTGCAAAATGATTGTACAGCAAACTACCGTATACTTAGACCACAATCACCAAAATAGCAGACCAATCGCACACCAATCAAATGTCAATCGAATACGATTGGTCTTTTATTACTAGCAGAATGCCCGATATGGTTAAAACTGCTATTGCGATCATATTGCGATTCGATTTCTATTCGATTTTGACATTGTTAACTTAGGAGAATCGGGCCCCTGGATTAGCTAATAAAGCCTTTTCCATGTTTCTCAGGCCTTCTAAAACTGTAAGTATTTAATTTATAGATCACTATCATAACAAACATGCTGCGCCGACCCCAAATAAAATTGGGATAAGGGCAGGAGGATGATGATGATGATGATATCATAACAAATTGTAGGTAACCAGCAATTAGTTAGGCAAGTTCTGCGTGGAATACTCGCTTCAGATTTGCACGGGGAGGTCAAAGAATTAGGAGAGATTCACACATAATAGACGAATACATAGTTCATAACAGCCACAGTTCATTCCCACGGCGATAACATAGTTAGGTACAAATTACCATCTCGATGGCACTTCTTAATAATACCTTAAAGAATATAAACAGCCAAAAATTGCATGTCATCTCGGCATACAAAATACTACAAAGATAGCGTGTGACCGTTTATTTCCACATTAATTTACACTTTGTTATGTGAACACGAGCGATTATTACTTTCTCGGAGGAGGAAAACAGCAACTCATTGAATTTTTAGTTTAAATAATGTATATTTGTAGTTTAACGACATACTTAGGGACTTTCGCTGATTCTATCTTCCACTCCTAGGATCAGTTCTAATAGGTTAAATAAAATATGGCTTCCACCCTTATGGCGCCTGGTACGGACATTCATTTTGCGCTGCCCTAGAACCGATTATGCTGGTATCCTCTTGTTAATACCTACAAATATTATGCATCTGACATACCTATGGATTTCTGGAAGAAGTCCTGTAATCGGAACAGATCTAATTCAATATTATTTACAATTTCAGCACCACACCAGCCCAGAGGGACAGGCTATCCCCGAATGAAGCCAAGAATACCGTTCAACAACGAAGACACGTTTCGCGAGAACTCACTACACGGATCACCCTGGCAGCACAACAATTACATGGGTATGACCAGTATGTCAATTGCTAATGGACACTATTGATACTTTTCATCAATCAATTTTAGCCTTTCATACGAATTGGGATTAAAATCTCTTACTAAGCCAACCGAAACCGTTTAAATTATCAAGTTACCATTGGTGATAGGATGCATCTAGTAGAACATGTTGCGCGGAAAAATGCGTCCTCTGTGGTCATTAGTCCGTGGTCACTAGTCGAACTGCAATGCATGATTGATATATTACACTGCAGCATGCAGTGTTAGGGCTATCAATTATTTTTCCAAAATGTTATCCGGAATTCCAGCAGTTGAATATATAAAAACTCTTGTTCTCCAAAGGTCTGCCAGTTTACCCCGTACTTGCCATAACACTAATATTTTTTCTGATTACAGATGTTGCGATTCCCGTACTACCTCCATCGCCGTACAAAGTAGACTCACCAGACCCCGAGTCGTTGTGGCCTGAAGGTCTGTTCATACCACCGTTTAACGCGCCACGATTTGGGTCTACCAGCCATCGCCGCAGTGAGGTATTGTCAGGTAAAGCTTATTGTAAATAATGCATTAATTTTAAGTATTAACACCATCCCTAAAGTAGCGGAGCTATAATAACCTATGTACTTACCACCTAAATGCGACCTGTAAATCTCCCCAGTCCCGATAATCAAGGTGGTGGAATACTTGCTGTAAGCTAGGGCGGTTCCAGCCCCCAAAAATATTGTGGACACGCCACATTCAATCCCTGTGGTTGAAAATTTACCTTTTGCACTTAGGTACTTTCATGAAATTCAGGTGCATGATGAGGGAATATTTGGCGTGAGTACAAAGGTGGTTTACATAAGGGAGTGAGAGAGCACATAAGAGAGTACATAGTGGTGGTACCAAAGGGAGTAGATATAGGAACATACAGGGGTAGTTATCCGCTACTGGATGTACATAAGTCAGCACAGAGAAGATGGTTACCTACCTACAGTGCACGAATTGAATAAAGTTGGGGTTGTACTAAATCTGAAATGGGGAAGATAGTTGACACATTAAGCTATTCCTCTAAGCACAGTGCCCCGCTGCCCGCTATAAATGCGGATTTGTGGTATAGTTCGGCCATTCAGAGAATGCGTTCCTGACACGTCGCGATTGAACTGACGACGTAACTACATTCATTGATTATTGATATAATAATGTTGTTTTAATGCTCCTCAATTGTTAAAACGGTAAACAACCAGCAAAAATATTTTTATCGTAACTGCAACGCCATTGCAAAGTTACGTCGTCAGTTCAATCGCGACGTGTCAGGAACGCATTCTCTGAATGGCCGAACTAGAACAATGACCACTAACGTATGCTTAAGCTGCGCTATACCAAAGCTTGTCTTTGTAGTAACTGTAGCATGCAGTTTCTCTGGGTTAGGTACTGACTGGGAGTGGAATAACTGCTTGTACGTCGTTAATTATAAAACAATAGAAAAGTAATTGTGCCATCGCAAAAAGCAAGATTCCTTTCAAATTATTTGATACTAGCCGTTTTCCCCGCGGTTTCACCCGCGTCCCGTGGGAGCTACTGCCCGCACCGGGATAAAATATAGCCTATGTTACTCGCAGATAATGTAGCTTTCTTATGGTGGAAGAATATTTAAAATCGGTCCAGTAGTTTTTGAGTTTATCCATTACAACCAAACAAACAAACAAAGTTTTCCTCTTTATAATATTAGTATAGATGATTTCACACCACATGAATTGAACCCGTGAACAACAAATAGTTTTATTTTACAGATGCAGAATCTTTGGACCCATACTTACTAGAAGGGTCAGAGGCAATCGCCGCGGTCCAGCGATCAAGTCGCCATGGTTTGCTTTACTTCCACGATATACCTCACATCGAGTCACTACTCGCCAACCAGGAACTTAGGATCCAGAACAATTTGAAACCTCATAGGATAGGCAGCATACGCCAAACGTGGCCTTATAACAGACCCTAGCGAACCTCCGACCAACGAACAAAACAAAACGTAAATAATGCAATTATATATTTGTATACAAATGTAAAAATACTCAATAAAAGTCATTAATATTATACACAACTAAATCTATGTAGTTTTATTTATATTTAAGAGATTCACTTCGTACGTAACTTTGCAACTAATTGAGAAAATTCCCATAGAGAAGGAAATTTTTGATGTTTATTGAATTATTTAACTCCATTCATAGCTATCTAGGAAAAAAATGCTTATAGAATACCTATACATAAATATAGCAGCCTTTTAATGAAATGAAAGTCGGCTTCAACTCAGCCATAGTTAGAGGACTTCAAAAGATTCTAATAAGATTTTTTTCAGCATCTCGATTCAGATCTTTGTTTATATATTTTTATAATAGGCATAGTACACATTATTATATCCTACTAATAGATGTGTTTTAATTAATTAGGCAATTTAATGAGCAATAAGTACAGAATACATAGGAATGTCTAAATGGACGGAATGACGTCATTAAGTACTTAATCACTATTTTATAAATTTCTTTACCTTGTATACATCTCCTAATAAATAACTGTAAATAATTCATATTACAATTAAACAAAAAGGCAGTGATTAGATTACAATATGAACACATTATTTTCAGAACATTCTTTATAGAACTATGAGCATCACGATTTTTTTTTAAATACTCAAAGAGAACTTGCAATTGTGATAAAAATACTGGAATTTACAGAAAAACTGTGAAACCCTGTTGCTCGTTAGTAATGTTTTCTGTTTCTTAATTGACAATTGATGTAATAGTATAATTTTAGAACTTATCTGCTATCTTCAAAATACATAATTTTTATCAACACACTTTGTGGTTGTAGAACCATTAAATAATATAACATCATAAAATATAATTAAACTATGTAGATACAACATTAGAGCTTTGTCATAAGAATTGTTATAAATTTTGCAAAAAGTAACAAGATAAACCGTTGTCACCCTTAGCATTATAATAAGATATGAAATGTACTTTAAAACCATATACAAAATTATGAAAATTGCAACTCCCTATATTCTGTGTATTTGCTACATACACTAAAACGTTTTAGGAGAATTTGATTTTTGTTCGTCATCATCCTCCGAGCCTTTTCCCAATCATGTTTGGGTCGGCTTCAGTTGTTCGTAATTACAATTATTAATAAATTTGGTTTGATTTACATTGGTAACAACATATAGGTTTTAATGTCATCTAAGGCAGCTGTCCCCAAATGGGGTTCCGCGGAACCCTGAGGTTCCGTGACAGGCCCTCAGGGGTTCCGTGGAAAATTCAAGATTTCCATATGGTAAATCGTTTCACTTTTGACAATATAAAATTATTATTAATTTTCAATTAAATTGTTTTAAATATTGCATTCCAAAATTCCATTTAGGCACCATGTAGGTGGGTACCACTCGGGAGTGTAAGTACGAGTTCGCGACAAGTGGCGGGGGAAGGCCACGGCAGCAGATAATTTAATTCCGTTTTTTACAAATTGTAGATTAACTTCAAAACCTCCAGGTCTTCGGCAATCGGCAAAAGTAGGTAGCGAGTCGGCCAAAAATCACCGCAATTTTAGGGCTTATTTCATCGCCAGGATTCATACAGGTTTTCATACATTTGACAGGACGTGAAATGACACGGCATACGAGTTTTTCTAGTGGCTATTTTTATCATGAATCAAAGTGTGACATTATTTCCAATTTTTGCACCTCCGCGAATCCGAAAATTTCGCGCTCGCTTCGCTCGCGACTCCATGTTACGTGTGATGCTTTTATGTTTGTTTAATTGCTCAAGTATCCAACACCGAAAAAATTTCGCGCTCTTAAGACGAGGTTTCCTTTGATGTTTATTTTTTATTCCTCTGGTTCAGAAAAAGCAATAGCGCTATCTTCGCTAGCTACTCATTCATTTGCATTTCCTTTTTTGTGTGGATATTGTACTTTTTGAGACCTTATTAATTTACAGTGGTTTTGTTTATTTTGTGTAGGTACTTAAACTAAAAAAAATTCGCGCTCGCTTTGCTCGCGATACCGGCTACCACAGCTGAGGGTGCTTGGAACTTCTTCTTTTATTAAAAAAAAATCGCACTCGCACCTGTACAAACCCAATCTATTTCTTTTTGCGTTTACTTTGTCAGTCTTCAAACTGAAAACTATTCACATAATACACAAAGTCAAGGGCGGCTAAATTGTTTTCTGGCCCGTGCGGCAGATAGGCATGCTACGCCTGAGTGTAATGAATATGATTCTAACCATATAACCATTTGGTGCGCTACCACGCGCCACGAGCCGTACCTAAGTGTATATACGTCTTTAGTTTACTTCTTAACCCCTCTGCTCGACAAGATTTTGACATATGACTTTACCGTTGATTCGGCGGGATATTTTGAATCGCGACATGGAAGTCAAAAATTTGTACTAACTTTCAACACATGAATTCTAAGTCCGTAATGCCTGATCAGAAGTATTTTAACTATAACTTTAGAGCTCACTTATTTGACAACAACGTGCAAAGGTCAAATGGGGTCAGTTAATTCAGAAAAAGATAATAGTTACGGTGTTTTTAAGTCTATCGAAAAGTTAGGCATTTCAAATTTGGTGAAAACTTACCAATAAATAATCGCATCACTTTCTCAAACACAACACAAACGTCATATTTATAACATTTTCAATCCGTTGCAATACATTTCGTGCACTTATTTATGTTCAATAACTAAAAAATCAGCACATAAAATACACAATAAAAATGAACAATTTACAAGATCAAAGTCGATCAAAGAGAAGTAGAGTTTGGAATGGAGTATTTTTTTTTTTCAATCAGCGGTGTGCATTCGATACCTAAATCGGATATTTATTATAAATAATCGAATAACAATTTTATATATACCTATTTTTTAATAGCAACTTATTTCAATTTTATTTTTTAATTTGAAATTATACCTAGGTTCAATTAGTTTTATTTATTTTGGTGTTGCGTCATTCGTAATAATTTTTAACTTTAATTGAATTTTTATTACCTATTACGGAATTTTAATTTATTCTTATATTATTTCTCAACAATTCTAAGATTTTTGTTTCGGCGGAGGGTAAGCCTGGTGTTCTGAAATATGATGCAATTTGTAACTACCAAAGTAATGTACTTATTTGATGATGAGAAACAATAATAATAATTGATTGATTTTAAAGTCACCAAATATTTTTAACCGAATCCCAAAAAGGAGGTGGTTCTCAATTTGGATGTTTGTTTTTGGTCGAAGGGCTATATTTCCCATATTTGTTATTAGGTCCAGGATCTGATGATGGAAACCTTGAGAAATCGAGGGCAACTCTCGAAAATTGTAAGCATAGATAAGGTTATAACTTGACACTCAGATGTATGTCTGATAACACTATGAAAAAGTAAAGGTTTGGAGCTGACCTGATGATGGAGACCAGAGAAGGTCGAGGAAACTCGACAACCGAACTTCTCTCGTCTCCATCTCCTTCACTGTTGCAGAGGCCTCGTAAATACGAATAATATAAGCACAAACACGAGAAAGTTGTCGAGTTTCCTCGACCTTCACTGCTCTCCATCATCAGGTCAGCTCAAAGCCTTCACTGTTGAATAGTGCTACCAGGCAAACACCTGAGTGATAAGATTTCAACCTATGTATTTCTGCAACTTTCGAAAGTCGCCCTCGATTTCTCAAGGTTCCATCATCAGATCCTGACCTGATGATAATGGGACCACCTCGGAAGTATACGCTATCAAACAAAAAAAGAATCATCAAAATCGATAAATAAATGGCTGAGTAATCGCGTAACAAACATACAAAAAAAACGGTCGAATTGAGAACCTCCGCTTTTTGGGAAGTCGGTTAAAAATAAGTCGGCGGCGGCCATCTTTCCATCTTGGACCAGCTTTCGATGAACAGCGAACTATTTGCCCTTTCAAACAATAAACTCGTCATAAAATTTTGCGATAACTACACCTAACTACGGCTCTCGTCAAATAGCTTTGCCGCTCAGTTAAAAAGTTGGAAGTAACGAATCGCCATTAAGTTTGGCAGGTCTACAGGAATCCTGCACATAAAACACCCGAAGAAATAAATAAGTCTTCATTTGCCGTCTTCAGAAACCCTAAAAACCGAAGATTTTTTTTATTCCGGCTACAACGTATTTTCTACCACTGATTTTCTAGCATTTTTTTCAAAATAAATTAAGTCATTTTACTTTTCCTAATTTATTTTCAGATTATGGTAAGTATACAAAAGTGCAATTTAGTAATATTATAATATCAAATAATATAAAATTATTAAATCGATTCTTTATTTTAACGATTCGGATCATTCGATGCAAAACTTCTATCACCGTTGCCATCTTGTCTATGCGTCTTCAAATTTAAAAAAACAACTAATGTAAACAAACATGGCGAGTTCGATCAGAATTCCCGGTAATTACGATTGGATTTTAAAAAGGTATATTTCTAACGGGATGCTAAATATGAAAGGTTTGAATGCGTAAAAATAATTTAAATTTATTTAGTTATTTTATTTAGTACTCACAAATGTGGTTTGATTGGAAAGAAAATAAATATGAGCGTAAATAATTAGGAAAGTGTATGACTGATTCTTAGACCCCAATTGGGGTCTAAACCGAGCTTACGGTGACATTGATGTTCAGACCCCGATTGGGGTCCGCTACGGATTTGACGGTTAAGCTAAGGTTCCGCCGAAAAATGGTGAGACGAAAAGGGTTCCGAAGCCAAAAGAATTCGGGAACCGCTGATCTAAGGAGTAGAATACTCCTATTGAGCCTAAAAGTATTGACTTTGAAAGATGTCTACACACCACATTATATTAGATGATGAGATACAAAGATTAATTTTCATAAATGTAAATGATGTAATTACTATCTCTTATTTCATAGAGATGAGTTGATACACCTTTTGTTTGACATTACTATAAGTCAGAATAAACTAAATGAAATGTAGAACGAGATTAAATCGAAATTGGTACTTACACAAATATTGTCTTCACATTACAACAACATAAATAAAAATAAGAGCATCAATCTCCTTAGCTTACATATCACAATATTACAAATTCTTTAAGATACTTATACTTTAAAAATAGTAGTTGTACAAAGTTACAAAAATAGCTGATATGAATATAATAGGGTGTGTATACAGCCCAACGGCTGAGTTGCAAAGGTCTCCATTGCAGAAACACATGTAAACCTTTTTACGGTTCCACATAGTGTATGCACACCTTTCTTCATAATCACTTGGGGCTCGTTGGAGGCACATCCGCTCAGTGGCAGCTCCGTAATCTGGAAAACATTGGGAATTACCTTAGCAAACAGACACACAATGTTTAATATAGAAAAAAACTTTCCTGTATTAGAACATTAAAAATAATCAAGAAGTAATTGCAAGAATTATGCAATATTTCCATTCAGTGTAAATTCAAATTATTTAAAACATACCATCAGATCTGAAAGTGCCCACAGTGCCCTCTATAAGCTTGCCACACCATCCTGAGGGACAGGCCACCACATGGAGCCCAGATTCAACAATACTCTCAGTCACATTTATTGGAAATGGATCACCGCAGGTACCAAGCTCTCCCCTAGATCTACATCTTATACATCGCTTGTGTAAACCTGGAACATAAAAAAGTTGCCTACAATAATAGCAAAAAAAACTTTCTATTTTCACTAAACTAATATAGATGAGCAATTACACAACCAATATTGAACGTTATGATTTATTAACTAATCGTACCAGCCAAGTGACTTACACACATTCTTAAACATTCTATTGTCGAACCACTCTCACTTTACCTTGATAAATTATATAATTCGTGTCAAAAGTAGTGAAAACTTACTTTGAACTTCCTGCGCCACAAAGAATATCAATATAGTAATTAAAAACACACTATTGCTGTTCATATTGTATTGTGATTATTTTATAAGAAATACAAAATTAAAATAGTTCACTTTTAAAACTTTTCATTTTTATTTGAATTCTTAGTATAATAACAGCTCATTCACAAATCTTACTACCGTACGCGCGTCAGCTGTCAAACAAAATGTTAAAGTATTATGTCAATGTAAAGTAAAGGCGTTATAGATAAGTAACGTTCCGCCATAGACTAGTGTCGTATGTGTGGTTCACTCTTCGGTCATCATAGGTCATGCTCATAGTATGTGTGACTTGTAAGGCAAGGTGACCACACATTTTACCCCACTAACAAAAAAGGTTAGTGATCGCAAGTATGCTATATTTTTTCTAAACAGTTCAATATAGTACGACAATCAGGGATCGTTAGGCACCCCCTAGACGATCAATTGCACTTTTAGCGCTAAAATTTCAATTGCACAATGTTATTGTGGGTTTCGGGACCGCCTTGGATTGGTCTGGATTACTCATGTGCAGGTGTTAAAACAACATGGCGATTGTGGGACACCACAAATTAAAGTAAATACCGTAATTAATCAAATAATATCCACTTATGTACTCATGAAATAATTTTCAGGGTTATTATAAATGCAATAATTGTACTCGGGTACTTCTTAAGTAACAAATTCGATTTTACTTTAAAAGACTCTCTCGTTCACAATGCAGACGATGGTTTCCACGACTATCTCTTTTGTCAAAAAAGAGAGGATCTACAAAAGAAGACCTGCGATGCCAAGCAACACATACTCCAGCGCAGTAACATGCCATAGATAGCGACAGTACAAATCCTAAGTAAATTGAGTAGCGAATAAATTCTGAAACGAAGAAGATACCTAAGCTCGTGATTTTTGTTGAAATACCTCGAATACATAACAAATATTGTGAGGAAATGTATACCTTGGTTTAATAATTTCGATTTAGACACAACTCTTACTTCAAACTCTTGAACTTTTTTGCCGTTCACCGTACACGAATAATTTCCTTCTTCATTTTTTCTAATATGCAATATGTGCAAAGAATTATTGGCGTCTAGTGATATATGCGGTTCGTCTTCATTTTTACACAGTACATTATTTCTGCAATAAAAAAAAAAACGGGAATAGGAATGACAAGGTACTATATACAAAACGACTTACAAAAAATGGGTAAAGAAACATAAATTAGCATTTACCTAAATAAAGAATTTAATACTTTTGTGTCTTTAAGCCATTGTAACTCTGTACTTGGAAATATATCCGAGCATAGAAGCGTAACATGACTGTTTTCTTCAACTAGTTTTGTAATTTTGCGTTTATCTTTATTCAATTTGGTTTTCGCTGAAAATCAACCGTATCATTATATATTTCTTATCTAAGTTATTTCATTACATGATTATAGGTAGGTACTATCGGAACCTTTATAATATATAGCTTTATGTAAAATCATAGTTATATAATTAAAAGTACATAGTTAAAATTAAAATTAAACCGATTGTGTTACCAGCACGCTTTGTGTAATGACATAGTTCCTGTGCTTCATACTCAGGTATATATCTAACAATTTTGCTTAATTCGGGGTGCATTTTGTTGAGTTGTAAAGAACGACAGGGAATATCGTAGCCATCAGTTAAGTACGATATGGTTTTATTGTTAGCGAATGTATCTTTCGCTAGGTTCTGTAAAATAAACCATTTGGATAATTGTGTAAACTACTACAGAAGTAACTTGAACAATATTAATTTTTTAGAGTGTTTACCTCAAACGTAGTATTTATAGCAATGGGCTGTAAGCGACATCTACCCAATCTTTTACGTACACCTTTCTGGTGATCAAACTCTTTACAATCACCCCAGTTATCCCAGATTGTTATTAATTTGAAAGTTGTGTTAGAATCTCTCAGTGATTGAAAAAGTGCTTCTTCAGATGTCTCTAATTGCTTGTTCAGAGGATCAAAGTAATTCCGTTTGTATTCGGCCCACTGGTCGAACGTTCCAAGTTTGGGACTAACATCAACCTTAAATATACCTAGTGAAATAAAAAACATCAATGCTGACAAAATCAATAACCACGATTACAAAAAAAAATTGAACACATTGTTTTTTAACATGAACAAAACAAAAAAAAAAGAGTTTGAGAGTGAATGCTTGCTAAACTATGTACCTAGGAGGTGTTGGAGAAGCAGGTACATGATGGTGAATCCGAGGAAATAATAAAATCTATATCAAATGTAATATTAAAACGAAGCAAATTTTAGACTGCCGTAATATTAGCCCAATACAAATCCCGCTGTGACAAGTAACTTAGCTTTGTGTTGGAAAAATAATTTTCAAACCTGTTTAGCAGACAGATTTTTTTTTACCTCTGCATAGTTTGATTGAACAGGACACTTACAATTTTTAGGACTTACCTTCAATAATGTACATGAACGCATTACCCTCTTCCATAAATTCAGGACTTTTACATATATAAATTCCTGAATACTTTTCATTAAAATCATAAATAGTTAACTTATGAAAAGGGGTTATCAATAATTTTGTACCAATATCGTTCACTGGAATCTCTGTTAATATGTTACTCCTACTTTTTTGAATTCTTGGCCCATAAAACCATAATTTTGGGTAGTAATCTTCTTTTGCCTTACTGAAAAAAATTAACTGTAAAATACTAAAAAGAACTGTAATAAAATAGCTCAGTTTTATGTTCTTGTTAATGCATGTTACTAGTATTGATAAGCATAATTACGAAGCTTGCATTTAACATTTATCAGGAGTTTGCAGCAACTAATTGAAAATTTTCTATAGACACACTTTGCTTTAAATGCTCCCAAGACGATCAATTAAATTGCGCAATAATACGTAATAAGTTGATTAAGATTGAGCTATGACTTTTCGCAATAAAACGTTTTCCTGAATAATGTTATTGTCAATCTAAGGACCATATTAATCTGCCGGGGCTGCGGGTTGTTCGAAAGAGATACCGCGGCCCTGGTACATAAAAGGCCTATGACGGAACACGACGGTTTTTAGTCAGTAAGAGTCTGACACTCCCTCTCCGCTGCTAACCCACAGCGGAAGGGGTCATTTGATGATTTTTGACGTCGTTAAAAAAAAAGGACCATATTAATCAAAATAAATAGCAAAATAAAACTGATGTTATCACTAAGAATGTTGATAAAATAAATAAAAAAGCTTTCATACCAAAAGTTACACAATAAGTTTACAGAATATCCTGTGACAACATCAATAATTCTTGGTCTTCTTTTAGCCATTTCAAAAACCGAATTATTTTCATAGCAAGCTGTTACTTCCAAATGATGTGAGGCGATTGCATAATTTGTAATGACAATGCTAATAGAAATTAACATTGCCTGATAAAACACCCACATCCTGAAATGAATGAAACATAGTAATATATTTCACTGTTCATATGGGTTAAAGTGATTGTAGGTGTAATTTGTAAGGTGCCAACAAAACGAATACTTAAATTGAGAAAAAAATAATTGCGCAATTTAATTGATCCTCTAGGGAGCGCCTCATAAGTTGAACGTGCCACTATAAACCTTCTTTAAATAAAGAATAAAAAAGTGCCACTATAGACAAATAAATTCTTCGCACCTCTGTTACGGCTCGGCGACGGGGCGGCGCGGTGATTGACAAGATCGAATATATAAAAATGTTTCCGTTGCCGCTTAGTGCACGTTGTCTCATATAATTACTACATAGTATAAAACAAAGTCGCTTTCTCTGTCCCTATGTATGCTGAAATATTTAAAACTACGCCACAGATTTTGATGCGGTTTTGTTTAATACAAGAGTGATTGAAGAGAAAGGTTTATATGTATAATAACACCCATTGAATAGTAAAGAAATACTGTTTTTTGAGGTTTGGCACTCGTGCGAAGCCGGGGCGGGTCGCTTAGTAGTTGCGTAGTTTCATATAAAGAATATTTTGACGCGTCGCATCGCTCAGTTCCGCCTAGTGCGGTCGCACCTTTAGATAGAACTCGTAGTTAGGCCCTTAGGCGCTCCCTAGACAGTCAATATAATTGCGCAATGTTGTGATTTTTATCGAAATATTGTGCGATTATATTGAACGTCTAGGGAGCGCTCTAACTCTTAACACTTTTAAGATCAATGACCGGTACCTAGGTAGGCTAGGGTGTCCAAAATGTTGAAAGCAAATATCGACATCTAATTATCGTCAAATAATTTTTTTCTGTCTCGTGATGTGACTTGGACACTTCGGATCATCACAAGTCATTTGAACCTTATTCTTATTGTACTCCATTTACTTTCAATAGGTAGTAATTTTGTCTACTATTTCAGCTTTTATCAAAATTCTAGAAAATCTTTTTGAACTATTAATTTCTACCGATTAGGTAAAGTAATATTACTAAATACTAAAAATAATACTGATTGTTTTAGTAATAGAGAGCTTGCGCTGTGCTTACTTCCCATTGTATCCGATCGTATTTGTTCTTGGCGCTCTCATCTTCAAATTAAATCAAATTTACTTCATCAACATGGCGGATAAATCAGAAAGTAAGTTTTGTTTATAATGTTATTTTATTAATTGTTACACTGTTTCAACTATTAATAATGACTAGAAACAAATGCTTTTTTTTTTATGTTTACATACCAGTATGTATTTAAAATTCTTGTGTTCTCCTCTGAAGCTACGATTGTAATGTGGTTCGCTAGATTCAAAATTTGAAAAAATTCAAATTTTCAGCCGAAATGTCAATCAGTTTATTATTGGATCTGAGAATTAAAGTGTGCCGCATACTTTGATTTGTTAATATCTTTTGTTGAACAACGTTAACTGTGCTAATACACGCTGGAGTTACCTTGATTGTGACTAATAAAAATTGTGTTATTTTTGTTTAGGAGAACACGATGAAGAGGATTTTTCGCCCAGATCCCATTACAGAGTTAAGGATGAACCAATGGATATGGATTTTCCAGAAGAAGAAGAAGAACCTCCAGCATTTGGTCCTGCCGCGCTTGGACTACATAGAGTCGGAACCAAGTTACCGCCAAAACCAGCACCAAGTGAACCAGTCCAAAAGTTGAACGCTCGTGGCATGCCAGCTCGTATACGAAAGAAAAACAGGTTCATATTTGTTGATGATTTTGTGAATACATCACCTCCACGTCAATCACCCAAACGAACCCCGAAAATTATATCAAAAACTCCTAATAAACAATCAAGTGCTAAAAAACAGAAGTCACCTTCTAAAGTTCAAAGGGCAAATGAAAAGTATGATGAGAAGTCTGAACCCGTTGGATCACAAGCACAAGACACAAAATCTGGTCACAGGAATGGAATGCGTTTAAGAAATCTTCTTAAATTACCCAAGGCTCATAAATGGGTATGTTTTGAGTATTTCTACAGTAACATTGATAAAGTGTTATTTGATGGAGAAAATGATTTCATGATTTGTTTGAGGGAATCATTTCCCCAACTAAAAAACCGCAAATTAACTCAAGTGCAATGGTCTAAAATTAGGCGCATGATGGGCAAGCCACGGCGATGTTCCCAAGCATTTTTTGATGAAGAACGCAAAGAACTTGAAAGAAAACGTAAGCTGATTCGATTTATACAGCAAAGGAAAGCTGCTGATATCAGTGTTAAGGACTTACCAAACGAAATACCAATGCAATTAGTAGTGGGAACTAAGGTAACAGCGAGATTACGTAAACCTCAGGATGGTTTATTTACAGGATGCATTGATGCAGTTGATACATCCAACAACACATACAGAATAACTTTTGAACGCCCTAAACTGGGTACACATTCTGTGCCAGATTATGAAGTTTTATCTAATGAACCTCCAGACACTATTAGTCTATCCAGTATAACCAAGAAATTTCGCCCAAGATTTGTTCTCCAAGATATATTTAACTTGTATGAACCAACAAACAATAATTCTCAAGGTGACCCACTTATTGGTTGTTCAGACATAGCAAAACAAATAGATACCATTGGCAGTTACCCATTTGCCCTTTTAGAACTCATTGTCAAATTAAGAAGAATATTAAATGCTAAAAGAGACAAAATTAATTTATTAAAAGAATATAACTGTGATGCTGAAAAAAGGAAATCATTTGGCCAAAAGATGCCTGAGGACTTTGAAAGAAAATATGCTGCAGTTGTAATTGAGTTGGAAAAAATGAATATGGATTTACAAGATTACATTAATGATGTACAACAGTACTGTCAACAAATAGCTCCAGAGCCAAGTTTAGCTGCAATGTTAGTGCCTTCACATTTGAGAGAAATATGCAGAGAGAAAGCATCTTTGTTGGTTGAAAAAAATAATAATGGATCAGTCAAAGACCCCAATCTGATTGATCTTATCACAGATCTTATTGCTTTAATGCTTCAAGTAAAGAGTTTGTCAGATTCTGATCAAAATGCATATGAATTGACAGTTTTGCAAGGCACAATGGAACAAATTAAAATGAAGTTAGAACCACAACATCAAAAATTATTTCAAAATAATGTTGAGATTCATATGCACCTGATTCAGATGGGTCTAGGGCAAATGACTCCCAACAGTTATGTTGCTGGTAGTGTGCAATAAGATTATATTTTATTTGACATTGTGATCATTTGCTGGATGCTTAATGAATTTTATTAAAAAATAAATAATATGTGAAATAATTTTGTCTTGAAAAATATACATATGTGGTGCATCATAGTTATCCTATGATTTAAACGTGAATTTCTAGTGGAAATGTTGTAAAATAAATAAATCATTTTTTAAGGAAATAAGCTTATTCTATAATTGTAATTTATTAAGATTTGGTTACATGGTTTCATAATGTGCTCTGTGCCATGAATAAGTACTGCCTGGTATTTACATGTGCAGCCAAGAAATAAAATATGACAAGTTTATAAAATATTGTATTATTTTAATCACAATATTAGGTATAGGTAGAGAAGTCCTTGGATGCTGGTCGTGAGCAGTTTGCCATGAAGCAGTAGTTCTAAATAGGGCTGCCATCTCGAATTTCGCCAAACCCGAATAAACATTTATAAAAAACACGGACATTTGGCGTAAATCGCATTTTTTAAAACAAGACCGAATTCTGAATCCATTAACTATTACCATATAGGTACTTAATTTCAACAAGGTGCTTTCTTACAAGAAGTTTCCCTGGACACTTCTTGAAACCCCCCTGACCGCCTCCAAACTAGGACAAATCCGGGGAAACCCGGACGGATGGCAGCCCTACACTATATAACCCATGATTTCGTTGTCCTACCCAAGCACTTCATACCTGCTTTTATTAGAAACTTGCTGTTACACAGCGACCCGGAGATAAACTAGCTTTTATATAGTGAAAGTAATACTAAATCGGTTCAGTATTTTAGGAACCTGTAGGGTACAAACAGAAAACAACTTATGTTACTAGCAGTTTCCCCGCGGTTTCACTCACATACCGCCGTGATAAAATATAGCTTGTTACTTGGGAAGAATGTAGCTTTCCAGTAGTGAAGGAAATCGGTTCAGTAGTTTCGGCGCCTTTAGTGTACAAACAAACAAAAAATGTTACCTCTTTATAGCATAGAATAAGCTTTTTAGACCGACATTGTCCGCGTGAATTTATGTTTTTACTCGTTCCTGTTTCATTGTTGTCCAGCTGTTTTTATGCTGGGTTTGACTCAAACTCGGATTTATAGGTACACTATCTACCACACGCGCCCTGAGGCAACTACTTCCAGACCTGGTAAAAATTAGGCCATCTGGAAATCCTGGGTGTCCAGCCTTCTGGATACCTAGCTACTACTTTATCAAAATAGATCAACATGGGAAACAAATCACAAACAGGCAAATTAAGGTCAACCAAAGGCTTACATAAAATTACTGGTACTTCTTATGCAATATGAATAGTTTTTTATTGAATGATCAAGGTCTACAATAATGTTATTACTGATTACAATATCATTCAGATAATTATGTAGAAAAAAAAATTAATAAAAAATACAATTTCTGAACAAAATGGCTACTCTAGTCCAGCTATATTATAGGTACAGTAAAAAGTTTATAACTAGTTAAGCATAAACTAACATAGTAGATTAAAACTTCATGTTTTATATTTGTTTAAAGTTTCTAGTAATTCATCAGCTTCATCTGAAGTTTTCACTCTAATTAAGATTGGTGTTGGTGGGGGCTTTGATTCTGGTGTAGGTATGCATACCAACATAACATTATTTTTGCCCATGCGCTGTGTAGGGATCGCAGACACTAATATCAAGTTCACTAAAATAGTGCCCAAGTTAGTATTGGCTCTAACAAGTAGCTGATGTTTTCCACTTTCTTCTACTTTTTTTATGTATAATGTACCAACACCTTTGTCAACAAAATTACCATCTTTTTTAACAAATATTTTGCAGCGCTTATCATAAACAGAATTTTCTTCAACAACTGGTGTAAATTCCACTTTAGGTGGTGCATCTTCATCTTCATTGGCTTCTTCAGCAGTGTCTGTGTTTTGTTTTACATTTGAATTAAAGCTGAAAGGCTTTGCAATCCCGAAGGAAAATGGCGCTGCTGATCCATTGGCTGCTGTGGTGCTTGTGGTTGTGGCAAATGAGAAAGGAGAAGATGTTACCGCACTCGCAGTACTTGAAGTAATGGCACCAAATGAAAATCCTGCTGAGCTGGTAGTGATTGTACTTGAAGTGTTTGTAGATGAACCAACCCCAAACGAAAATGAGCCCGGTTTTTCACTTGCTGCTGTTGGAGAACTTTGAGTAGCAAACAGTGATTTAGAACTTGGTGACACATTAAAAATTGATGGTTTTGATGTCTCGTTTTGTGCTGCAGGCTTGCTAGCAATATTTCCTTCCGCATCACTTGTTGGATTTTTATCATCCGGTTTTTTGTTTCCTTCTTCTGAACCTTTATATTCTTCCTGTATTTCTTTTAAATACTTGTCATAATCTTTAAATATTGGTGAAAGTATACATAGAGGAGTTTGTTCCACATGTTTTTTTATCCAATCACATACAGATTCATTCAAACCTTTTAGTTTTGAATAGTATATCATCTTTTTATCATTCTTGGTATCTTCAATTTTTTTCTCTGTGTTATTAGCTTTTAATTCTGGTTTTGATGTCAAACCAAATTTGTTTTGTACAGCATTTGTGTTTGGCAATGGTGGGATTTTAAATAGAGTTGAATTGGAGCCTGAAAATGATGACTTTGCTACATTATTAGAACTGGTTGTTGGAATGTCAAATTTACTGGAGGTAACTGGTGCGCTAGATGATTTTGTAGAATCTGTATTGTTATCTGTTGAGCTGGTAACAGTCTGTATTTTAAATGGAGAATCATTGACAGTGGAGTCAGCTTTAGATGTACTAAATACTGAAGGCTGTGTGCTTGGAGGTGGAATACCAAAGAAGCCTGACGGAATTTGTGGAGAACCAAATGGGGACTTGGTTGGTGTTGTATTTGATTGATTGCCAAAACCACCGCTGCTTGGACTTGCAAGTGGCTTATTTGTAAACAAACTCGATGTCACCGATGAATCTGCCTTGCTGGATGAACCATTGTTGTCATTGCTTCCATTAGTTAATTTTGACAAGAAGTCAAAAGAGGCTGGTTGAGCTTTATTGAATCCACTAAATCCACTGAAGACACTTTTCTTTGGCTGAAATAAGTACAATCATAATTGTTAGACACATACAGCTAGTAGAGTTAACATTACATTATGTGTTTATACACGTTGTTGACTCTGTGTATATAACCAGCCAGAAGTGAACCTTTTAATCTGAACTATGTCCAGGGGAGTCATTGTTTTGGTAATTTAAATGTGTTCAGATTGTAGGCTATAAAACGGACATCAGACCAGAATATTTAAATGCTACGTTTATTTGTATGTCTTTAGTTATTTTACAAGTTTATAAGTGAATCAATGAGCTTACCTCGTCACCAGTAACTTGGCTACGCCTTTTTGCAGTTCTGATAACACGTTTTTCAAGCATTTCCTTCGGCGCAATTTTGAAACTGCCCATTTCTTCATGGTCGGCGGGATCATCTTGATCCCAATTCTCATGGTTCAATTCAGTCGTAGCTTGACGTTTAACAGACATGCTGAAGGTAGTAAAACGATCTAAATAATATAAATACTCGTGGAAATACTATCCTTGTCGTGGCGCCAATCAAGATGAAAATTTCAGCATGAACATGTCGTTTTCAATCTACCAAAATATTTTAATCTCAAGTATTATAGGTATTTGAATTCCGGCACGATACTGCTGTACACTTCTAGACTGAATTAAATAATAAATAAGTTAATATCTATTGTCAGAATCATGAATTTCAATTTTAAAATGAGTTTCACGTCTTTATTCCACAGGCCGACAGGCGACGACATTGATTTCGTTGAATGGAAGAATGAATGAATATAGATAATCGAAAAAATAGAATGAATGACAGTAAGTTGAAAGTCTCACACACCGAGGCGAGGCGAGGACATTTGCGAGGAAATATGCCGAAGATCCGTCCGTAAATCGTAAAAGTAGCTGGTATGAAAACCATTGGCTTGTAGGAGTAACGTGTCGGTTTAATCAAAGGAATCTGCGCGCCAACGTTGGCGATCTATCCACACGTTGGCGCCTTGCTCAGTTTTACTACAACACGCAGCGAGTGCGTACGTCGAGTAAAAATGGCTTCCTTATCCAGTAAATCACCACCGGCATGGACTAATGAAAAAATTAAATACAATTTATCGAACTATATCAAGTACACCCCATAATATGGAACGCAACTCGAAAGAATCATAAAATATTTTTTTTAATAATAATTCCGAGTTTCTCAGAGCAGTTCCGATTTCTGTATCGGACATCTTCACATTGGCCCTGACGGGACAGAACTAGTTCATTGGCCAACGTGTGTACGCCTCACCGAGTTTGTGGTCCAACGTTGGAACGAGCGTTGGTACCAACGTGTGGAGCCGGCCTAAGTTGTGCCCTTGCATGCCAATATTACACAGCACAATCGTGTCTACACGGGACAGTTCGTTAAAAACAATCGAAACAAATTCTAGCGCGCTGCGCGATAACAATTAACGAACGACTTTTACTGACATTTGAATGTGTAGCAAAATTAATGGGAGATGAAATAAATAAAGAAGACTATCGCAACTCAGGCCCGCGAGATACAGAGCATAGCCTAGTTTAGTAGCCCAAACCTGAAATATTCATGCACCAACATTGGAGAGAGAGATAAAGAAAGAGTATGCCCTTTCTTTCAGTCATGAGAGCGTTCCAGTTTTACGATGGCATGCATGTCTATCATAGAACATCTGTGCATGTACGTATGTATGACCAGTGCATGAACTTGTCAACGTGTGTGTGTGTAATTATTTCAATTCAACTCACTTCGTTGAATAAAGTTGATATTTGTTAACATAATTTATAATCCATTTTGCTTCATATCGATTTATATTTAAAAAAATATACTAAAATGTCCAGTTTCCTTTGATTCCGTTATATAATAAACGTCCCGCGCAGTGTAAAGTTTCTGAAAGCGCAATAGTTATTTCGCGTTTTTGAGTGAAACAAGGAAGAGTTGTTTCTTCACGAACTGAACTATACTTTGATTAATTTTTATTATAAGTTGATAAATAGCTATAGGTTTTTAATGAATCTTGTTATTTAGTTTAATAAATCGAGATAAAACATGGAAGTTTCTAATGAAATAAAGGAAGATATTCGCAAAACCCAGTCGGACTTGAAAAATGCGATTCGAATCCATCAGGTTGGTTTTAATGATTGTAAATTACTTTTTATTTTTATTGAAGAAAATACAGTTTTGTAGTTTACTGATGTTTAACTGACTCTTTTTAAGGTTTGGGTTGCGCGCCTTCAAGAAGATGAAAACGTAAGTGATTGTTTTTTAAGCTATAAATAAATATGTTATTTATTCTTTGGAATAACATGAGTGTGCTTTGTTTGCAGAACATGCATCTTAGATCTAAAGTTAATGAAGCTGAGAAAGAAATAATCGCAATTGGACAGACTCAAGTAAGTTACATTCGTGAATTCTTGACTAAAAGTATGAATTTTAATTATCATGGTTTTTAGCATACTCATGTGATTTGCAAATCTTCATTATTTTGCAGATAAAGTCTATATTACAATGGTTTTTACAGTTTTGTTATACCAAAAAATTTCATTAGTCATAAGATTTTGTTTGTGAGTATCAAACAATGCATCTGTACATGGGTAAGCACAGAAATAATTGGGAAAAAATATATATTCTTATGGGTTTTTAAATAGAAGATGTATAGATACACTTAATACCTTTATTTATATGGGATTATACAATAATGTAAACATAATTCATTATTTTGAATTCCTTTCACCATCACAAATTGTTTGCATTTATCACAAATAAATTAAACAAAAGTGTAGTAAATATTTTCTCCATTGCAGAAACTAGTGGTGGACAGGCTACGTAGAGAACTAGAGCTGTACCAACAAAGGCTGAAGGCTCGTAACAAGCACATTAATATTGAAAATGACAATAGATATGTGGCACAACAACTAAGGGACCATCAAATACAATATCGTAGCAGAAATAGAACAGTATCATTATTGAAGCCATCTGTGCTCAATGAAATACATATAAAAACTGAAAACAACAGCGATGAAATAAAAGACAACAATGTATCCGATGTGGAGATTGAGATAAAGTTATCTAATGAGAAGGAAAACTCAAATCACAGTGAGACTGATGACAAAGATAAATACCAGAGAAACTTTTCTCAACTGCCCAATGCTGTGCATGATAGTAGAAACAATTTTGTGAATGTCTTAAACAAAGTGAAAGAAGCTTTTAGGTATGTGTGTTTCAGATGTTCTTTATTTAGAAAAGTCAGATCAATGCAGAGGAAATTGATTTAAGTATTTTTCAATATTCCAATCCTTTTCTTGGCTTTATATGGTGCCTTTGAAGTGTAGTTTAACCATCAAAATGTGTCTAAATATATAGAGATTAAGGCAAGTGTTTATACTCATGATAAAAACAACTTTCCCAAAAGGAACTTTTTTTATTCTCATTAGTTTAAACACAATACAGCAGCAGAGATGGCACAAGTCCTAAGTTCAGATTCAGACAGCTGTTGATAATAAGGAAAAGGGTAAAACTAGTGAAAAAAAAAGTGTTTTAGGAGAAGTATAAGTTATAATCATCAGTAGAATCATCTGTTCACATGTCTATTCTTAATTACCAGTCACCCTATATGTACAATAAGATTTTTGTAACATTTTGAAAATTAAATTAAAATGTGTTTTATTTGGCAGTGGACCAAAGCACCAGGATAACAATGATTGGCAAGAGCAGAAGTCAGATTCAGATTCATCTCAAGCTGGAGAGCTTTCTCCGACGCCTTCGCCGCCACCGCTTCCTGAGCCCGGGGAGCCTGTCACCAAAGAGGTCTTTTTGAGGTAATATTACTTATTACCACATGAAATACGACAAAAGAAGTGAAGGAAGATATTACTCGCTTGTTAATGAGTTGTATTATATGTTATTTTTTATTGAAATTACAGTTGCGAGCAAAAAACATTACAATGTTTGATGTTCAATGTTTTCTTGATACTTTATATGGCGTTTTGAGCGTAGCTACGGCGACGCACCTTATACCTAATGCTTCCAAAATTCTTTCAGACTGATAGGTTTAATAACACCGTTACAAAGAGAGCTGTTAGAGAAAAAGCGAAATGAGCGTCGCAAGCGATCCACTACGAGTACTAACAGAAATGATTTCCTGTATGGGAACTATGAAATGTTACCTGTAAGTATAACATCTACATTAATCTATACACTCAAAATGTCCGTCAACTTATTAGTTTTTTTTCTAATCAACAGAAAAAGAAGAAGTACAACCAGTTTCCATACTTGCAAACGCATAATGATCCTCCACAGACAAGGTCCGCAAAGCTACGAAAACAACAGGTATGTTCATACAATATTAAAATCAAAATATCGTTGGACAGAGGTATTATTTTCCCTATTGATTGATCATAATTTGTATTGTTTCAGTCGCAGAATAAAACGTCTCGCGAAGGCTCTCCGTCTGGATCTTCAACGGAAAATAAAGGTAAGGAAAACCATAGTGATTATGTTGAACCTAGATTATGCCAAAATGTGATATTATTGATGTATTTTTTTTATATTAGCAGGATGGAGCAACGGCAAGCCCGCGTGGGCGGCAACGTTGCCGGCGAGCTTATCTGTGGAACCTGTGTATGCAACACAGAAAAAAGCGTGTCATGTGTGTGGACGAAATGGTAAGTGGTTTCATAATATTTTTTGATTGGAGGCTCGGAACAAATTGTAGTTAAATGTTACTCGTGCTGATGATAGATAAAAGAGTATGGAAGGAGAAAACAGGCTGCAGCTTACCCCAAATAATATTGGGATAAGGACAGTGTTAGCCATCAGTTCCTCTTATATTCGACAAGTTCTCTTTTTTTATCGATGGTTAAAATCATCAAATGACCCCTCCCGCTGTGGGTTGGCAGCTGTGATAGTATATCAGACTTTTACTGACAAAAAAATTATCGTGTTCCTTTGGAGCCCTTTTGTACCAGGGCCGCGGAAACTCTTTCAAACAATCCCTCAAGCCTCGGCGGGCCATGGCTCTGTTGGGCCCCGCAGAAAAATATAAAGTTTACTTCTTTATAATATTAGTATAGATGAGTGTGAGCGAGCGATGTGATACGAGTGACGTATGTGTGTTTACAGACGTGGCGTCGCTGCTGGCGTGGTGTGCCACATGCGGCGTGTGGCAGCACACGGGCTGCGGCCGCGCCGGCGGAGACTGCGCCCGCTGCGGCGCCGCCCTGCCCGAGCCGCACGGCGCCGCCGCCGCGCCCGACCCCGCCACGCACAAGCAGCTCTATAGAGGTACATACATGTGACACAGCACACGGGCTGCAGGCGGCGACTGCGCGCGCTGCCCGAGCCGCACGGCGCCGCCGCCGCGCCCGACCCCGCCACGCACAAGCAGCTCTATAGAGGTACATACATGTGACACAGCACACGGGCTGCAGGCGGCGACTGCGCGCGCTGCCCGAGCCGCACGGCGCCGCCGCCGCGCCCGACCCCGCCACGCACAAGCAGCTCTATAGAGGTACATACATGTGACACAGCACACGGGCTGCAGGCGGCGACTGCGCGCGCTGCCCGAGCCGCACGGCGCCGCCGCCGCGCCCGACCCCGCCACGCACAAGCAGCTCTATAGAGGTACATACATGTGACACAGCACACGGGCTGCAGGCGGCGACTGCGCGCGCTGCCCGAGCCGCACGGCGCCGCCGCCGCGCCCGACCCCGCCACGCACAAGCAGCTCTATAGAGGTACATACATGTGACACAGCACACGGGCTGCAGGCGGCGACTGCGCGCGCTGCCCGAGCCGCACGGCGCCGCCGCCGCGCCCGACCCCGCCACGCACAAGCAGCTCTCATCATCATCAGCCTATCGCAGTCCATTGCTGGACATAGGCCTCTCCAAGTGCACGCCACTGAGATCGATTTTCGGCTTCTCGCATCCAGCTCCTGCCAGCCGTCTTGCGCAAGTCATCACTCCAACGTGCCTGAGGACGTCCTACACTACGTTTGCCGGCGTGGTCTCCACTCTAGAACTCGTATACACCAACGGTTATTGGTTCTTCGGCTAATATGGACAGCCCACTGCCACTTCAGCTTGCCGATTCGGTGGGCTATGTCGATGACTTTGGTTCTCTGACGGATTACCTCATTTCTGATGCGATCCCTAAGAGAAATGCCGAGCATAGCTCTTCCCATAGACCGCTGAGCGACTTTAAACTTGTGGACCAGCCGTACCGTCAGTGTCCACGTTTCGGCTCCGTAAGTCATGACAGGTAGGATGCACTGTTTGAAGACTTTTGTCTTTAGGCACTGTGGGATCGACGATGTTAGGACTCGACGTAGCTTCCCAAATGCAGCCCAACCCAACTGAATTCTCCTATTCACCTCGTCCTCAAAGTTGTTTCTACCTAACTGCCCGAGATATACATATTTCCGAACAACTTCGAGAACGGCGCCGTGTATCGCAATCGGTTCCGGTAGAGCATGTTCATTGAACATGACCTTGGTTTTGTCCAAGTTCATCCATAGGCCGATGCGTAGAGAAGATTCAGCCAGGTAGTTCAGCATCTGTTGTAGGTCCTGCAGCGTTTCCGCCATGATGACGATATCGTCAGCAAATCGCAAGTGAGAGATGTGTTCGCCATTGATGTTGATGCCGCGTCCTTACCAGTTCAGCGTCTTGAACATATCCTTCATTGCATTAGTGAACAGTTTCGGGGAAATAACATCCCCTTGTCTCACTCCTCGATGCAACGGTATGGGCCTTGTTTGCTGATATCGTACTTGGACGGACATTGTAGCGGCTTCGTAGAGACATCTCATCACTAGGATGTATCGCCAATCTACTTGGCAACGCTGCAGGGACTCCAGAACAGACCAGATTTCAACCGAGTCAAAGGCCTTCTCATAGTCCACAAATGCTAGACACAGGGGCTGATTATACTCTTCGATCTTCTGTATAATCTGCCGCACTGTGTGGATGTGGTCTTTGGTGCCGTATCTGCTCCGAAACTCAGCCTGCTCCGGTGGAATTCGTCGAGTCTTCGCGCAAGTCGGTTCGTGATCACTCTTGGGAACAGCTTGTATACGTGGCTTAGGAGGGAAATGGGTCGATAGTAGCTCCATAGAAGTAAATACATGTGACACAGCACACGTGGCAGCAGCTGTCGGCCACTTTAAAGTGTTCAGTAAATAGATCATCGCAGGCCACCCATAGAAAAGGATGATGTCCTCCTAGCCGATATCGGCTGCGGCGGCTGTTCTGATATATGGAGATCAACTAACTGTGCAGAACATATTATAGTGCACAAGCCTTTACACAGACACAGGTGCACTTACTATTCCTTCACTCTCATGGTCCGATGGCAATCCGGCACGACCAGAGAGAGATCAGAAAAGGATAACAAGTAACTTACACTTGTATATTTTATTTCAGATAAACTAGCCGAGCGTAAAAGTTTACAAGAGAAGAATATAAAATTATGTGTGGAACTACGTAAACTTGAAATGAGAGCCGCAAGCCTGAAAGAGAATTTGGACGAACATAATGCAGAGAAAAGACAACTATTAGCTGACCAGATCAAGACTCAAAGAAACCTTCAGAAACTTCTAGACTTCATTAGTCAATTTAAAGAGACGTCGATAAGCATCCGTTCTACGTCCGTCAGTGAGTCAGGCAGCGAAATAAGTAAAAGTAATGAGGAATGAAGTTGTAAGTATTTCATGTTTATTTTTTTGTAGTACTTTACCTCCATATTTTTGTGGGTCTATGTCATGGGGCAGCCAACTTAATAAGACCCAAAATCTACTGTTTACTAAAGAAACTTCAAGCGATCTACCATTGACGTATCACTTGAAATCTCAATTAAAAACACCATAATTTAGTGCTTTGCAACGATCGACTGGACTAAAGGTCGCATGGCCATTCCTGGACTATGCTGTGCACTAAATATTAAGTGAGAGGTATTTAAACTACTTACCGCGACTTCGATGAATGCATGTTACTTCTGAAAACGGCCAATCCAACTTGTTTTTGAGTTCACCATAAATAAACGCTTTTCTCTTCATTTCTCCGTACCTGTATAAATATCCAATATAGCCAATCAGGGTTAGCTTTCAAATTTTTTTTTTTTGTGAACGGTCCAGTGGTTTTTGAGTTTATTTGTTACATACATATCTTTCTTCTTTAAAGTAATAATGCAGAAGAAGGAACAACCAAAATGATGATTTAGCAATGTTTGTATATTTTCTTTTTTTATCAAGCTAAAGTTATAACTTTATTTATTTATTTATTTATTTACTTATTGGAAAACCAACGGCTATACAAGACAATGTTGTAAACATATATAGAAACAGAAAGCCAATTATAGGTTTTCACGGATAATAATGGAATAACACGCTTAAAGCTAGGTAATCAGCTGGTCTATGAGGTATTAAAATTTATTGTTACAGGTTTAAGGTCTGATGCGTCTCTTCGTGTTCGTGATTCGTGGTCGGTGTTGATGTTAATTAGATTGATTATGGTTTTACTATGGAGTTACAGTAGTCTCAATGTAGTGTTTTTTGGACACCCGAATAATTTCGTTATTGGAACATGTGGACATTTTCAATTAAGTTTGTTTTTACTTACTTGTATCAAATTATATATTTCACGAGATTTTTTATTGTTATCTAATTACTCTCTACAGAGTTTCTTATATCAGAGTCAAATTACTGGAAATGTATTATTTGAAATGTGGAAGTGAAAGTAGTTCAGAAGTAGTACGTATTCTATCACGATTTGTCTTGATCGGGTGGATATAAATCAATTCTATTAAATAAAATCAAATAATTAGCCAAAAGTGAAGTGTTCAGTATTTGATTCCTAATTTAGTGTAGATGTACTAATTGTCAGTTAGATGTAGAATTAATTTTGTTGCAACAACTAAGTTTTAGTTTAAACGTTGTTTGTAATGTATTCACCGTTTTATAATCAAGTGTCCGTCCTTTTCTAAGTTAAAATATTTTTAGTATACAAGTAGAAAAGGAAGCCAAGATTTTGTAATTAAGACAACAAACAACGTTTACTAAGAAATATGGATACTGTCCATATGTTAATCAACCTTAAATTGTTCTCTGTGATATGATTATTTTTCGTTAGGTTGTTAATAGTACAAACGTACTTTGTATGAGATCCCTAATTGTAATACCTTATGTAAATAAATATTCGTAAATTGGTTAATATTTTTTTATTGAAACGGGTGAGACGATATGTCACATGATACTCATTTATGCAGTTCAACAAACAACCTGGATAGTTCAGTATTCTATGAATTTATTTTTTTAGGCTAATTCTAATACTTTTTTCCCTTTTAACACATCTCTGCGTAACTCGTCAAAGCTACGTTCCAGCAACTGGCATTCGTACTGCGTGAGAGATGTATACCTCTGCATCTCTTTAACTCCCACGTGGTTAATATGTACCAGACCGCCGAAGTATGAAGTACCAAAGTCGTTGTTCTCTATGAAGGCGTTCACTCTCGCTGGTCGGCCGTCTAACGCATCCAGCACGCTTCGAGTGAACAGCAGTGCGCTGAATGCAACCGACAGAATTGGTGAAAATCCTCTCTTAGCCCTTAATATCCTGTCGTCTGTCTTTCGGAACTTCAAAGTGAACTCTTGTGACATTTTAGCGTCGAACGCTGAATCGGGTTGACTTTGTGAAAGAAGAGGGATGGCAGTTTTGTCAGAATGCCCGCCGATCACAGGTACCATGCAGTTGCGAGGGTTAAAGTTATTTTGAGCCGCATATAGTGTCTGAGCACGTAGCGCGTCTATGCCAGTTATACCGAATAATTTTCGCGGGTCATATTCTCCATGGTTTCGTAAGACCTCGGCAGCCATTGGAATAACACTGTTAATTGGCTCTGTCACGATACCCAGAAAAGGCATCGGTTCTAATTTGGCTACTTTCGTTGCTAACGTTTTTACAAAAGATGTATTTGCTGACAACCATAGTTTTTCAGTTATACCTGGCTTACGGATGAGTCCTCCTGCGCCTATAACAATGTGAGCATTTTTGAGAGCTCTATCCAGAGTATCTTCGCCAGTATATCCTTGTAGGTTAGCCTCAGTAGGTATGTGCGATAAATCCAACACAACGCCGGGTGTTTGTCCTCGGGTGTCGTGCACCACGAGCTTGGTGATGGCAGGTTCAGCTCGGAGCAGTAAACATAGTGTTTGTCCAATATCGCTCGCACCGCCGACTACGGTCACTTGATAATGCTTCTTGCTTGTCGCATATACTTGAAATAATTTTCTGCTTATTAATTTATTCATTTTGGCGACAAAAATATTTTATCATTACATTTAAATTAGCCAAATCCCTCTTCCCAACCCACGACAATTTGGGGATTTTAATGTATTTTAAATTGACTAACCAAAATTTGACGTTAGGAACATATTGATGCAAATTGTTGACATTAAAAAGAAACGTAAAATACAGCCGGAAAATGTTAAAAATAAGTTAGCTTTGATTTGTGTGTCATGCAAAGAGTTCTATCAAAATCAAATCAAAATCAAAATATTCTTTATTGTACACCAAGACACAACACAGGACATCACAACATACAAAAACACAGTACAATCGGCGGTCTTATTGCTAAATAGCAATTTCTTCTAGACAACCTTTGGATGGAGTTTATCTGTAGAATACAGTGAAAAACGGGCAGCTATCATTACAGATGCACTTGCTTTTCTGATCTATTCTGCAGTTTATGGATTTCTTTGGTATATAATATCTGTCAACAAAAAATGTCAAGTGTAGGCACACCCCCGGCACACCACATTTACAATGTAACAGATCTTTATAAAACGTACAATTGTTTAACAAAATTAACATGTTTCAGAAGAAGAGCATCGGTTTGCTTTTAAATAAAAATGTGCTGTCGAAATTGAAACATATATCGGTGAGAAATGTCCAAATTTCTGTGATTGGTGCCGTAGGAGAAGTAGGTGCAAATTTGGCTCTTCTGCTAAAACAAAACCTCAAACTACAGAAGCTGAACTTATACGATGACGATGAAAAAAATATAGGAGCTGCAATGGAATTGGGTCACCTACCTGGAGGACCGCAAGTGAGTGGGTTCACCGGCGTAAATGGCTTGCATGCTGCTGTTCGAGGTTCAGAACTAGTCGTGATGGCTCAGCGAGTACCACGTAAGCCAGGTAATAGTCGAGAACAAATGATTGCTGCGAATGCTCCCGCTATGCAAAGGCTTTGCAGGGCAATCGCCGACGAAAATCCTGGAGCATTCCTTGCAATCTCTACAAACCCACTGAATTCAATGGTTCCATTTGCGAGTGCTCTCTTGTATAAATATGGCGCATATAACCCTTTTAAGGTGTTTGGTGTGACGCACATTGATTCCGCCCGGGCCCGCATTTACGCTGCACACGCTTTACAAGTAAGCTGTCGAAACTTATTCCTCCCCGTAATAGGAGGACATTCAGATGATACAGTAATACCACTTTTTTCAAATATCTGCCCAAGCGAATATACTATAGATCCATGTCAAGCAGACACATTAACGCGTCTTGTGAGAAAATCAGGGACAGAAATAGTATTCCAAAAACAAGGTTGTGAATCCGCGGTACTGGGTATGGCGTGGTCCCTTAACGAGTTCTGCAATTTAATGATAGAAGCTATTTGTGGTGGTGAAGTTGTAGTAAATTGTTATACAGCCAATCCTCACTTTGGAACAAGATTTTTCTCTGGCCCTACTGTAATAGGACCTTATGGTATCATACGGGCATGTTGTGAATTTACTTACAGTGACTATGAATCTTTTCTGGTGACTGCTTCAGTTCCTGTTATTAATAGAGACGTGACTCTTGGAGAAGAGTATGTTAGGTATATTGAGTTTGCAATGAAGCCAAAATATTAACATTTGTAGATGTCTATTTACATAAAACATAAAAAGAAATAAATAAAAAGTGCCAATTATTTAAGACCTTAAGACGGTCGTTTTTTATTTAAGTATTGAAATGACATGGAAAAACCGTAGGCTTTGAAATAAAATTAAAGATAACTTTAGATAACCTGTTGCACCTAGGTATTAGGACTTTTACTTTAATTACTATTTGACGTACATATTGTGCGTACAAAACGGTTAGGTCTCGTGGTCCTCCTCAAGAGGTTATTCGTGAGATATGAATTGCCATGTAACTAGGAACTTCTGTTATGTAGGCAATTTGGGGGTCCGTGTCTTTATTAAAAGTTCTTCTACTGTTGATATACAAACGTCAAATTATATCAAATATTTTTACTTTAACTATTCACCAAACTAAATAATTGTAATAACTTCGACTGAAGAGGTTCATCGATTGGCGGGGGGCCAAAACAAAACAATAATTGCGTTGGTAGGGTGCAATATTTAATAGCAGCATTACCTAAGTACCCGGATCATCATAATTACATGTGATAGTTAAGTGTATTATACTTTAGGAAGGTACCATAATACGCACTAAGGTTACAAATTCAATTCTCATTTTCTCAGTAAGGAAGGACTTACAAACCAAACATTCTCGAGACCATTGAAAACAAAGCGATAGGAATTGCGAGGACATAATCGAAGCTGACGTGTGCGGTATTCACTTGTAACGGTCCAATATCGGACAAATGGCGAGCTGGTGACGCAAAGCGGCCATCCGAGTCGCATCTCATTCGGAGAACATTGTAACTGCCAGAGTGCCTTGTTCCTCGTACCTACTACGGAGAACGAGTATGGCTGCGTTCACATTGAAGCGTGTTCCATTACTGATTCTAACGTTCTCCTCTTTGGGGTTTGTTGCCATTTCAATAGAGTTGATTACATAGCTGCCTTCATACAGCACAAAGTAGGTATGCTGTGTACCTGTATTGAATGACAGAGTAGATATCAATTAGTTACCTACATAAATTGTTTTGATATACATAGGTATCTACTGAATCAGCAAATCACACCTATTTATTAAAATGTAAAAAGTCGATACTTCCCAAAAGATCCATAATCCATAAGAAAAAAATGTGTGTGAAACAAGGTGCATAAAAGGACTCTGCGCTCACCAGATGTGTTAAAATTTACCTCCCAATATAATTTGATGTGATGCTAACTTAACAGGCGGGGAGCGTTCTCAGTTCGGTGCAACCGCAAATAAGGATCGTAACGACAGGGTTAACTTTAAGATAATCGCTGAGCGGCCATACGGGTCCGCCGCGGCGTTACATTGAGTTTAATGTCTTTCGGTCTTGACGACCGCCGTCTGACGGTGTTAACTTGAGCGAGGGTTAAGGGTCGAGAGACCGGTGATTACACCTCTGTAAGGACCATTTATTGCCACTACACTGTTTGTGATTGCCTGCGTGCTGCATTAACGTTTGGCTTTATTTTACAGACATTATAAAGTCATCTGTGGTTACGATGAGGTGGGTTATCATCAGGTGATTTGTCCCTGCTTCAGTTTTGGTTGCTATTGTAGTTAACAATTGATAATAGTAACGTACTATAAGATGTTAAACTGGTAGCCGACCCTAACTTTTTTCGTAAAAGGTTAGGCAAATGATTCCTTGAACGCTGTTTCATAACGTTTGAATACGCCGAATCTAAGACAACAAGTCTTAGATGCTAAAAAAGTTATGATACACACAAGATACTTAAACGTTTTAGCTATACAGACCAGAACTCCTGAGTTCAATCGATATAAGATGTACATAGTTGAGTCTTAGATTTGGTCATACTGCATTCGCATTCCTCGCACATTTTTTTCACTGTGGCACGACATTGACTATGTAATTAGCTTCAGTGCTACAACAGATGTTTATCAGTGGCGGCCCTAGGGGTGTGCGAACTGTGCCCTCGCACAGGGCCTCGCGCTTGGGGGGGCCTCGCGCTACAACCCACAACTGGCTCTCAATCCAGTCACGGTTTTTTTTTTATTTTTGCTTAATTCCGAGTTTAATTTGAGAGTCCTTAAACAAACAATTTAAAAAAATTCGCGCTCGCTACGCTCGCGGCTGTGCACTTGACAGTACCTTTCCTTATAAATTGATTAGAGAACTTTTATGTCCCAAAACTCAAAAATTTTCGCGCTCGCTACGCTCGCGACTTCACCTTGCACTGTTGTTTATTATACAAGTTTAGGTGCTTTGGTGACCCAAACCTCAAAAAATTTTGGGCTCGCTATGCTCGCGGGTGCTTTACTTTCCACTTGTTTTATTTTTTCATCCTTTTTTAGCCGAACCTAGAAGGTAGCGCCGCTTTTAAGTCCTTTTATTTACAAGAAAATAACTCATAGTTTCCGTATGAATGTGATTGCACGGTCATGATCGCACCCGGGCGCTACATGAGCTAGAGACGGCCCTGAATCAGTTATACGAAGAGCTGAATATTATCTCGGTGCTGAAATATATATTAGAAAATAATTTAACTGAAATTTATCCCACTACCGAAATAGTTTTGAGAATTCGAATAATAAAATAATAATATCGAAAAAGCAGTTTTTCGAGGCTTAAAATTATTAAAACATGTTTAAGGAATTCGATGACACAAGATCGACTTTCAGCCCTTGCTAATCTTTCGATCGAAAATGACGTTGCTCATTCATTCGATTATTCTGCTTTAATTAAAGATTTTAGTCTTAAGAAAAGTCGCAAGCATCAGATCATTTTAATATTTGTTAATTTTGTGATTCTTTAAATATAAACTGTAGTAAAAATATTTTTTTATTAATTTGTGTAACTTGACCATTTCTACTCAAACATGACGTTTAGGTAAATCAAAACACCAGCTTACTCTCGCAATACATACTTTTCACATAGGACAAAGGGCCTCGCAAAGACCTGCCGCACGTAGCCTCGCAATGGCTAGGGCCGCCGCTGATGTTTATGATGGTGAAGTGATAACGATCAATGTTGTCTCATTCTCGTCATCTAAAAAAAGCTGATACTTCATCTAAATGTCATCGCCATGAATATTTTACTTCCCATCTATCCAGACATATTTAAATGGGTGGTAATTATCATCATTATACATACCTATAACTTGCTGTAATGCACTCAACGAGTTATCTGATCAATCATGATGCCTATCAACGATCGTAGTTAGATTTTATCAATTTATTAAGAACCTGTTCTCTCTTAATGTTGTTATTCTGCATTTTAATTACATTTAGTCTTAGTGGAAGTAGTGCATATCGGGACTTGAATTAAATTATGTCCTCCAACGACGACGTTGCATAGATTAATCGGTCGGGCCTAGGTTTATTAGATTTGTACCCAAAAGTTTTAAGAAAACTGTGTACTTTCAGGAGTTTTATGAGTGCACACAATCATGAATTTTACCTGAGGTGCTTGATTGATTATTCAAAAAATCACTTCAATTTTGTATCTTGTTACACGCACTAGACTTTAAGAAGTAAAAGAAAACGAATTAATCAGAAATGGTGGTAGTTAACAGCGTAAAGGAAAAACTCCAAAAGCCGTGCCCAGACTGGCGACTGGGTAAAGTTCGGGGAAGTCGTTGAGATGTCCCATGGGTGTCGTCTGTCGGCGCCTCGCCTGTGGGACTGTGCCGAGGTTCTATACATACGAGCTTGTTGTGTTATGGAGCTATTTTCAATGAGTTAGCTAAACTTAGGAAACGGATAAGAAGCGAATATTATTGTGAAAAGGAATGTTAATTTTATTAAAAGTCCCCACTTATTCAGCCATGGGACAGGATGTTTATATTTTTCAACTCATACTTAAAAGGTTTGTCTGCCAATTGGTTTTGTACACGTATTCGTGATACTGTGCCTATTAAATTACATCATGCAGTAAATATCACCGACTTAAACGTCGCTACAAAGCGTTGGTCCTGTACAACAAAGCGTAGACAAAGAATGCGTGAAGTTCCGCAAGCGACTGTCGGCATTGCCTCCCACAAGTCGTTATCTCAACTTGTTTGCTAAGCCCGCCACGCCAAGAATTGCAAATGGCGATAATTCCAACTACACCGATAAATCAGCTACACCCCGTTCAACTTTTTTCCCGAGAGGGTCCCTCCTTTCTACCATTGTTGGTGATTGATCGCGCATTTCCTATACTTAAAGTTTTTCAAAACGCTCAAGAACATGTGTTGCAAAAGTTTCGACAAGCCATCGATGCCGATGTAAGGAGGTAAGTATGAGGATTTGTGCTATTAATTTGTCGTTTATTCATATTTAGTTTGAAAGAAGGCTTACTGCTTAGACAAATGTTATTTTAGCCTTCAGCTGAAAAGTTGCGAAAAAAGTTAAGAATACTATGTGATGTATTTTGTATGGCACCTACCTAGAGTGTTTTTGTGGATCATTGTGTGATGACTTGAAGTGCCTAATTGAATTGATTAGGATCCCTGACGTGCACCCAATTCTATCTGGATAGCAGAGTTTAAATATGTTTCAAGTGGGTAACCCATGAGTGGTATGATCTATATTCTACCAATCAAATAAAACATATCTATGACTATAAATGGAACTATCCTTAATAACATAATGGTAAGAAAAACAATAAATTAGTTCCTCGATGACGCCCCCGGGAGCCGCTAGCTGCGGCCATGCTGCGTCGATTTACGACCAGCGCTAATTGTCCTCAATTTATACCCGATACTCTATTAACGATATAATACACACCACGTGTAATGTTCTCTTCGAGTGCAAATTGTAGCTTGACTGAATCAGACTGACTTCCATCTTCTCTATAAGGTTTATGCCAAAATGGGAACGTTCTGCTGCAGATTTAAATCATGTCTAGCTCAAAGTCAAGGAAGTACCTATCTGAGTACATCTTCGATGTTTCTTGCTTTGGTGACGACAGATTTTTCTAAAAAATTTAAAGTTCTTAAGTATTTATCATAGTTAGAGGTGCACACTAATTAATATAAAATAGATAAACTGGCCAGTCTAGGTTAAAATCGTAAAATAATAGTGACATTGATAAAGTTTAATTGCTGAATGGAAATATCTAATAAGTAGTCGATATAATTTACCATTTGTTGTTTTAAGAATGATCTAAGTGTTAATTATAGCTTTTTCATCTATCAAATTAAAGAACTAAGTCCGCGACGTATGTCCTACCTATAGTTCAAAATAATTTAGTATCTATTCAGCCATAAATATTCTATTTCAAGCATAATAATAGTGTTAAAATAAACTAATGACATTGTTGCGCGCATGCAAAATAATTGGATCGCTATACAAGGCGAACGAAGGGCCGGTTTCACGAACACTGTTGCTCCTAACTTGGAACATAGTTTCATGCTATTTCTGCATGCTCATTAAGAATAGGCGCTTCCTGACTACGCCAAGTGCAATTTATATTGGTTAAATTAACATTTCCTCCTGAAGTGTGTTACATAAATATTTATTAAATTAGACAGCTGATCTGTCAATGTTTTCCCAGTTGGAGGTAAATTGCCGGATATGACACTGTATGATGTTTTAAAAACTTTTTTTAATTAGGTACTCTAAAAGTTCGATATTAATTCGTAGCATCAAATATTAAATTGCTTATTACTAGCCCATATTTCCCTAAAGCCGAAAATATTTAACAGTTGTAACAGTTTAGCAATTATACCTTTCCAAAACAGATATATTTAATTAAATTCTTCGTCGTTTCACAGTCATACTTCAATGGTTAATCATTAAATGCTTGTATATTTGAAACAACAATGCTATGCCAGTGAATTCAATTAGACATTTTCTAACATAATAGACGACATGTCGCGTATGAAGTACGAAGTCGAAGTCGTACCGTTTCACCCCTCGACTTGGCGCGGCTTTTAATAATCGATTTAATTGAGCCAATGAACAATTTAATTAAAATTCTAAAGACACGGCGTACGGCCCGTGGGATGCGACGCGACGTGAGCCATGGGAACTCTTCACATTCAGACTTTTTGCAAACTGACTAGATCCTTTATATCTGTAAGCAGTCTATAAGTTATAATACGTAAGAAGAATCGAGTATGTGTGACTGTGCCGTGCAAGTTATTTTATTTGACAGTAATTAACACAATTTAAAATAACAGGTATTTATTCATTAATCAGTGTCTAATTGGTATTGAAGTAGGAACTAATTAGGTATTAGGTATATATTATCTACGGGGTTTCACATAGTATGTACTAGATACCCAGTTAGTCACATATTTGCTCTGTCCATTACTCACTAAATTAGCTTGTTTGCGGTTAATTAGATAAACATAATCACCGTGTTATATATCGAATAAATATACAATTAACGATATATCAATAACAATTAATTATATTTTGTTTAATAGTGTAAAACCAAAGACCTTTTGTTGCAATAATAATTTTAAATTACCTACGCTTGTTTTTCTTGTGGTGCGTACCACATACATACTTATATAAAATCAAGTGTAACAAATGTTCACAAAATACCACCTATACGAAATAAATCAATGTTTTTTTTCAATGAATGTTTCAATTTGATGCTGGCTGTTGTGCTGTATTACCTACATACCTCCGTAAACACTTATTTGTGGTCCATGACTTGAATATTTAAAAGATATGGGTTATTAAAAACATTAGTCAAAACACAGGTACAACACAATCATACAAGTGCTTGCGACATTTATAAAAATATGCGATTATTAAAATGTCGGCTGTACAAATGAGCGGCGTGGTACGCGCGCTATGCAGGTATTTACGGCACGGGTTATAGCAGATCTGGCGGGAATCATGTCTATTTCCTCTCCACTTTATACTTGCAAGCCTTTTTCTTTTACAAATTTTATTGTACGATTTTATTTCGAACTTTGGACTTATTTGCCTTTTACGTATCTACATATATCTACATACTTCATAGTTTTCCTATAGACTCAACAAAACAGTTTCCATATAAAAAATAAAATGCGATATACTATGTACTCCTACTTGGAAGTACGTAAAGTACATTACCAGGGACTACTATAACATTAACGTGAAGTAATTTTTATTGATGATACACGAATAAAAGTCAGAGCTTATTCATAACAAATTAACAAAAAAAATAATAAAGCTTTTGCAATATTGTGTGCTTCGATGCTCGTATAAAAAAATATGGAATAACTATTGTATCGAATAAACCGTTAATATAAATGGTACGGGCTATTAATTGCATACGGGAAGTTTGGTGATTACTGCCCTTACTGTAGTGGGTGAAAGTAGTGTCACTTGCACGCGTAGCATAAGCAAAGATAACCCATGATCGGTGAGGCGCGTGGCCGGCGCGTGCGACCATTTCACAGTCATAGTAGGTATAGTATACAGCCGTATAGACGGATAGAGGTTTCACTCGTGTCATACATACAGTCTTTACTTTATGTTACTGGCGTTTTATTAGCCGAAATTATATTTAGATTCCGAGTAGGTTGTACGCAATCAAAATTAACTTAATATTTTCAAGTTAAAATCAGGCAATTGTTCCTGTTATCATGATTTGTTTATGTGATCAAATTCATATGGTGTGATCTATTCAAGTATCTACTTATTATGACCAAATATAATATAGTATGACCAAACAATAAAATAAAAAAAACGAAATACATACATAGTATTGTCTCATAAGCTACGAGATCGACAAAAGCTTTGCTACGAGTCCCGCGTCTACGGATTGCTACGTCTATGCGCGTGAGTGGTGCGGTCACGAATGTCGGAACGCGATCATTTGGCACGCGCCGCGCTATCTGCCATCTGCGGGCACAGTTCGCCAATCAGGCCGAAAACACCCGCTAACCGCCGCAAATCCCATATTATGCGTCTCATGGATGTCGCTTTTGAACCCAAGTGTTACACAAATCAATGGTTAGTGGACGTATTGATCTGACGCATTAATATTTTTAATTATTTTTATTTGGTTAAAACTTGATGATTAAGGACACTAATGAAATGTGGTTTTCATCATAGTTGGGAGTTGATCGATATTATGTTATTACATGTGCTTGTATAGAAACTAATCTTATTAAACGGTTTTATTTTTATTTTATTACCAACTAAGTCGGTTTTTTTCATTTGCTACAATCGTTAAGTAGAATTTAAAAGTCTATGTATTGAGAATTCTCATAATTTTTAATTCATAAAAAAATATCGAGGATTAATTTAATGGTCCTTACTAATATGACGTGACGTGGTCGTTTCGACCCCTAATCTTTATTCTGGTGTTAATGTGTTCGGGCTTACAGACCATTAAGTTTGGCTTTGCGTTCAGTGTTGCCGCAAAATAAATAAAGATTATGATAACTGGGTATTGAATTGAGTGCCGTGAGAAAGATTTTAAACAAAACATTGTATTGTCATGTAGATGAAAGGACCTTTATAATTCTATTCCTGATACTCAGTGTATTTGTAACTCCAATCAATCATGCACAAAGTTCAACTGTCAAAAACCTAGGTATATGTATATAGCATTCTTTCTGCGTATTCTAAAACCAATAAGCTTCGTATCGAGCAACCAGGGTCCGATGTAGCCTTTGACTGATTTAGTTGGTTCGCAAGTGGGGCTTTGTTATTGCGAACAATGCTGTAAAAGCTGCAAAATTCTCCGAAAAACAATCAGTTTGTGCTGTGTATGAATTTTTGCTCTGATATGCCTCACCTGTCTGTCGGATTTTTTTATTTATATCGGTCTACCGTTTCGACATTAAATGGTTGCGTATTGATCTTAATACTTCATGCGTAAAAGAAAATCATTTCAGATCAGATTTTTGTTTTTTTAGGTCCATCTATAATTTGTGCTAAGCACAAATAGTAGTACTAGTTTTATTTTGAAGAGAAGAAAATGAAGTAATTGATTAAGACTTTTCTTTTTCAGATAATTAAGTCTGAAATGTGCGAAATGTTTTCAAATCCGAATAAATTAGTTTACCTAATTAAAATTCTTCGACCTAGATTCCCATTCACAAAACGTTTAAGGATTTTAGTCATGATCTCTTTAGTAGAGGACATTAATCTTAGATCGTACTTATCATTTAATTAGATCCGTGTCGAGTGCCCTTGCGGCTTCAATTTTATTTTATAACGTCATACACACGTCTCTCCCTTGCTAACTATGACACAAGAATGAATATTCTCTTGTTGATTTACAATACACCCCTGTTCAGATTCTAATGACTACGGCATAAAGTTCAAAATTAAATGGCGGTTAATTTTCGAAACAGTAAAATGATAAGTGTTTCGATAGCTGGCGTGCGTCCCTACTGTTACGGGCGGTCGTATTCTATTCGCTACTGGCCAGTTGATATGACAAATTAATAGGGCTGTCAGTGTTGGTACTCTTAATATTAGGTATTCTAATGAAAGTAATTTAACTAACCGATGTAAATTCTAACAATGTAGGTAATTTGTTAAATGATCTATACTTTTATTTCTGAAAATCAAGAGCATAAATAATTAAAACGGATGAAAGGCTAGAACTACAAAAAAAATCTCGAAAATTGTAAATAAATATTTTATAAGTATATATGTATAAATGCTTGTTTATGCTGTGGTGTATAGTTAAAAAATATTATATCTTTTTATTTACTATTAAATTAAATAAGTATGTAGGTATACAAAATCTGAACATTATAAAAAATAATTCTTCATGGTTTTAATCAACCGTGGCAACCCTATGCTAGATGTGCATTATGTCTTGCGCATCCCCGGCGGATATTAAGCCCCAAACTTAATCACGTCCCTCTTTACTATATTGAAGTCTATTTTTTGTCCAACTCATTGTCACACCGTACTATTCCCACTTTTTTTTTCAAGATACGCTTATTATTTTCACAATTAATTTCGTGAATGTGTTCACGCCGCATAATTCTTTGATAGAATGAAGTTTTACTTTTGAATGAACGTGTTCGCACAATAGATGTAGTGTAGGTACATTTAATTCTTTATAATTTAATAGTCACCTTCATTCGCGGTGCTCTTTGTAGATTACAAATAAGTTCGACATTTGTGTGAGCAGTAAAGGTCTAAAGTACTGCAGAGATACACAAGCATTATATTCTTACCAACCCGAAAATAAAACTGTAGACATATACGTTTAGCTGCAGCAATTTGAGCGTCAGCACTAATTGCTTAATAATACTTATCCGTACTTTCCCTACCGCGCCATATGACGCGAAACGAGAAAAAAAACACGCGCCGTAAAAAGGAGAGTTTATACTGTATTTAAATTTCCATCGAGGCCGGTGCTTGCGATGCAGATGAGTGACGTCACGTGTGGCCACTGCTCTTATATCCTCCCCCATCGAGGCTAATTGTCACCCTCCACGTCTACCCAATAATTTCATTAAGTACATAAGTATACATGCGAAAAAGTGAACTTGCTTCATCAGAATCCTGGATACCCGTATTTTATTTAGCAGGTGGATGTCTCTTTGTGAGATCCTAAATTACTTATTTCTCTCATTGTGCTCAGAAAAAGGCATGTCGGCTTTGTATAGTTTGCTTTACTTTAATTTTGTTTGTCAAGTTGAATTTATTGCTTAAGCTAGTATTTTTTTCTATACCTGTGTCATAAAGTCGCTAAGTAGCATATAGGTGCTTACACTGTTTCAAATTAGAAAAATAATGTGAAACTTCTTCCTTTAACATGTGAATAAGTCAGCATATCAGATATCAATCAGTACCAATAAATACTAATAACGAAAGAGTGTGGGCGTCAATGATAAAATTCTGTTTGTACCGATACCATAACGCTAAATTGTTTTTCAATAATACACAACTATTCACAGTACATTTTCCGAATGCGTGGTTTTACGACGGGGAGTTAAGCTAATACGTGGGCCGAAGCCGGTGTATTTGTCAACGAGGCTGGGGCCACGCAATCTTAAAATCAATTTTCATTTATTCGCGGCTTAGCTTCACTAGCTCAGTGTGCGCCTTATGATGTGCATAGACTGTAGAACAGAATAGAATGGCACATAAGTAACTTTTTTATACGTTATTTAGAACTTCGTCCATCACCAGCCAACCGGAAATTCGTTATGTAAAGAATGCATAGTCTTCCTGAATTCTTAATAAATTCAGGGGGCGTAATTGTATTGACGTCTATCACGCGGAACTCATTAGGAGTTAGTTGCACCGAGCACGGTGGTTGCGCCTACATTTGTTCTGCCTGACTGCTTTCAGTCAGCTGATTTTGATTCACATGAGGCATGGGATAGTTAATCTTTGCACACACGCTTCTGGATCATTGATGATAATGCAATTGTTGTTTTTGAAATCACAAAAGTGAACTGAAAGGTTTATGATTATTGGGAACTCTCTAACGACTCCTAACTCTACCTAAACGTATGGCCACTAGTCCGGCGAATAACGTCGGTTGGCGTGGGCCGGCAAAATCTTTACAAATGTGGGCCGTTATCGTGCCGGCCGATTGACCGGCGCGCCTCCCGCCGCCCGAACATTTCTCACTCTGAAAAATAACGGATTTATTTAATTTTATGGCCCCGCCGCGTGCTGAATGGACGATTGGGCAGCGGTGACGCGCCGAGGGTTGCCCGACTTCATTTGTTCTTTTTTCATGTCTTTCTTGTTTTTATGTTTACTTACGGATACTCGTAGCTACGGTCGATGGAATGTAGATTTGTTTTGTAATGCTATGCGTAGTACTGATCCATTTGTATTGCAGTTTATGTTATTTACAATATAATGACTCTAGAGTAAAATTAATTCAAAGCTTAGTGTTACAGGGTTAACAGGATACTACGATTCGTACTGGGGCGTTAAATGGTTAATTGTCCTGTACTGTAATTACTTAATTAGAACAGTAATTAGTACCTATTTATAACAAGATCCTTGCTTTTAGGTAATTATAGTTCGGCTATTCAGAGAATGCGTTCCTGACACGTCGCGATTGAACTGACGACGTAATAACATTCATTGATTATTGATATAATAATGTTGTTTTAATGCTCCTCAATTGTTAAAACGGTAAACAACCAGCAAAAATATTTTTATCGTAACTGCAACGCCATTGCAAAGTTACGTCGTCAGTTCAATCGCGACGTGTCAGGAACGCATTCTCTGAATGGCCGAACTATAATTAATCTAATGTCTTCGATCACTATAGATAGTGGCCGAGGCAATCGTACCTATGGCATAAGGTAGGTTGGGATTTCTGGGACAACAATGAGGTTAAATCTATTTTTAAAAAGTCGATACCTATAACTTTTTAGATGAGCTTTGCCATTAAGTTAATATTTTTTATCATCCGGACGCAAAAAATATAAAAAAGAGCAATACTAACTCAATGACATAATTCTCAACAAATCATCACGCCATTAAAGTAGGAAGATCAACAATTATACGAAAGACGTACATTAATCTTCGTAATCTCGGTCTGGTTTTATGACGGTGGACCGTTTATCAACTAATTTGTGGATTAGAATAGTGCCCCCATCCCACTGTTTACGTTTCCCATGGCATCCGTGACTCGACCGCGGGGTATGAGACTGATCTCATTATTTAAATCCCCGTACATAATTTTTCGATGTCACGATGCCGTAGATTTGATTCGCACGAATTTAGGGATGTTTGAAGTTTTTTTGACTGCGGTTTTGTCATCAAGGAAATGTATGCTTTGTGTACGGGTGTTATGATAGATAATTAATACAGGGACAGCTGACATTATTTACAAACATTTCTTCAAGAATATGCAGAACATTGTGATGTAAAAAAAGACTTAATGTCACAATGAAAAAAGCGGTCGTAGAATAATAATCTATAAACGATAAGGTAAAAAAAATATTGATTGATTTCTATCCGTTTTCTATAATTGTCATAATAGTGCGGCTGGTGACAATAATAAGTCTTCACGGCTGTCGCGCCCGCGCACCAGTTTTTGTCAGTATTTTTTGTCGTAAGACACTAAACTAAAAATTATCATTTATTTAACACTTAAATGCACCGTTTTATCATTTTAAGGTTATCTGTGGCCATAGTGACCTTATTTTTTAATTGATAATGTTTTTTTGGGTAATTAAATCTATCGAGATCATGGTGCTTTGTTAAGATTTGAATTATCTTACACAATTATTTGTTGCGTCAAGTAAATTTAATTTTACGTTAGAAATGCTAAGTCGCTTAAGGGAACCCTCCTAATTGAAATCTTTAAGTTGTATAAGGAAGGCTGTTGTCGAAACAAAGTGAACATTATTCAAATAAGTGATGCGAAGTTGACGCAGCCTGTACTGTTCTACTTTACGTGAGGTGGATATTGCAGTGTGCTCTTTTAAATCGCTTTATTATAATTAACCACGCCTAGAGTTTGTTTTGATTATAGCAAAAAAAAAAATCAATAATTTACTGATATGTTTTTTTTTGTCATAGTCTTTGAACCTAATTTAAAGTTAACGTAAATATATGATAATGATTATGTTTTATTTTCAAACATCTGTTTTTTTATTTCGTAATAGCTACCTGGATGTTTTTTGAAAATCATTAGAAAATAGCACCCCTAAGTTAAGCAGGGTAGGTAGTACTAATATTAGTATCAATTTTATATCAGCTACACTAATTTAATGCACGGTACTTTAGCGTGTGCATCCATGATCCAACAGTACCTATGTAGATCACTGTGATAGAAGTTTCAAACTAAAACCTGAAAATATTTCAAACACAAAGAAATGGTTCATTTTTAATTCGTTCGTCACGTGATTCTGAATCAGTTCGCGTGAGTCATTAGCACACTTCGTAAACTGAAGAAAGGTGCTTTCGTTTAATTTATGCAAATGCCAGTTTGGTTGTTTTCTTAGCGGGGGCTCGCTAAGCGGCGCGATGGGATGCGAGCTTCTTTCAACTGCTAAGCTAGCTTTGTGAATGGGCTTATGTTTATATAGGCATTATGGTATACAAGCTACGTAGGTATGTGTATAAAATTGTGCTTGAACATGACTTTGAGTGTCGAATATAAAGCTTCCTTTATTTAAAAAGATTACATATGAATTAAACACAGTCTTGATAAGACATCTCATTTGCACACAAACCGGGTCGTAATTCATATTTAATATCCATTATAAAAGCTTTATGCACACACCAAGGTTATTACTGTTTTTATTGTAGTATTATTTTTTAATTAATAAAATAGTGTAAAGATTTTTAAGGTACAAACTTATTAGTGAGCTTCATTTTGTAATTGTACGGAAGAAATAAATTGCAAATACCCATGAAACATTAACAGTGTACAATTTCCATCAATCCAATGTCCCGTGTCAAACGTTATCGAAGACTAATCATCGACTTAGCCACCTCTGTCGAAGGCGTCATCAGTTTCCAGCACAATGGACGCCAACAATGGCCGGGCTCGATGCACATCGGCCGACAATAGTGGCGTTTACCCCACAACAGCGGCTCAATGGTCAGCCGACGATCCCTTTGTCGAAAAACTCCGAGGAAACACGCTGATAACAGTGATTAATTGCTTTAAGTCGAATTCAATAAAAGCTTGAAAAGCCCACGTTTTTTGTAAATCGGATAAGCTGAAGTTATAATTCTTCTATTTAGGAAGGATCATTGTTATACTTAGCAAGTTCAGTAGAGTTTTTCATTACATTACAATTATTAATAATGTAATTATACTTTAATATTTTATAGATAATGCAGCATAAATATTTCAAGTTTGATTTTGAAAAAGACGTCCACGAGGATGATGAAGTTAAGGGCAAAATTTACATTTTAATGCAATATATTGGTTGCTCACCTTGCAATTACGAAGGGGTATGATTCATGCAGTATAACACAAGTATTCAATCCTAAACAAAGCGATTAGTGTTTCAATTGAATAAAGGGTACAATAAAACCTAAACAGGTTCTGTTGGTCCTGCTACTAAATAGAATAAGAAATTATGCGCTATTCATCAAAACCAGGTTGACTGTACAGGGGCGTCTAAGTCATTGCCAAACTAAAATTCATTGAATTCGGAGCCTTATGAAAGGGCATTATAAGATTTGAACAGTCAATACAAGATTTAACTTTTTGTCGAGTCATAAAGGTCTTTTGATATTAACCCTTCGTCTGGTAGAATACGGCGCTTCCGAGTGAGTGGCGCACAAAACGTCGCTGAAAACGCGTAAAAGCTCGGTTGATTTGTGAGCGTACATGTCTCGAGTTACTCGGCAATAAATTAAATGTGTATAGAAAATGAATGCGTCAATACGTTTCCCCAACCCTGTTCGGGCCGCTCGTAGTGATGTTAGTAAGATTTATCGATGAGTTTCGTATCAGACAAGTTTCATATTCTACGACTTGTTAGTTTGACGTGCACAGATATAATTGACATACGCATGTAGCTTGTTGTTAGCTTCTAATGATAAATGCGTTTGTCGTTAGTTAACGTGCATAAACGTTAACTGAGGCTACCAATTAAACTATGAATTTATTTTAATGGGCACATAAATTATATGATATGATAAATAATCACTACAATGTTTATTGATATATATTGAAAGAGCATATTCATTTAAAACGAGAGATCCATCGAAGTAATTCAAAATCGCTACCTATTATTCAGTTATGTATAGCAACTGAATTTTAATTATTTAGTTATAATAACATAATAATTGGAAACACTTCAAATACTACAATAACCCAAATATTCCTATTGTAAAATGCAATATTTGTGTATTATTTACTAATTTAATGTAATAGCCAATCATTGGTATGTTACTAATAAGTTGTTACAGTCAAATACCTATCTTCTCTTGAACAGAGTTCTTTAATATATACTCAACATATTAGAGAAAAAAACTATACACAAATAATAATTAAGTAAACAAGTCAGTTTTAGATTATATGTATTACATAAATAAAGCACGTATTTAATTAAAATCGTGATTTAAAAAACCTTCCTATTAAAAATATTCCTAGTGAAACAGTGAGGTATTGCAATAGCGACGGCGGCATATCGATATGTTAGCCGTCGCTCCAGTTCGCACCCTTGATTTTTGCGGGACGTGCGTTGAATGGATCGCAAATTGACACAGAACGCCTTGCGTTCGTTCCGATTTGTTTGTACGCAATTTAAACGTATTCACCTAAGTGTTAACTTGTATTATCAATAGCAAAACATTAATTTAGAAACGCTTGTATTCAACGTATCTTTTATAAGGCACTTTTGCTTAGTTGTGTACATTTAAAAACTATAAAAGTTAAAGATACCAAGGTAATCTTGTCTAAGAATCCGTTGGTACTGGTTTGAGACTTCAATGTAACTTAATTCGTATGAAGACATGTTTACGACACTGCATTAACATTTTTCCACGCACTTATGTACCCTCTTGAAAAATAATTAAAAACTATTATAGCCGTAAGTTATAAATCATTCTTTATTGCACCCCTTCCACGTAGGCTTAATTGATTCAATGCAGAAGTGCCACCATAAAATGATAACAAGGTACCGGTCTAAGTGGAGAATAATGCATTTATAACGTTTTTGTAATATTACTGCATATGGTCGTGCCCAGCGTGTATAATGCTTTCAATTTCTGTAACTCTTTAGGTGGGTTCTTGCAAGTTATCGGAATCATCGTTTTATTTATTGCTGAGAATGGTGGGACCTTGTCTTTATATCTAGTGCAAACTGGTTAGTAACTATGTAAGCGATTTATTTTCCTCACGACACGACGCCCTTATTGATCACTTGCCGCATACTTACATATTTAGAAGTTAATAATATTATATTTTCAACTGCACCGCACTTAGTTAACTTAGTTTCAAAATTAATAACATATAAGGATTGACTTTAATAAATAACAATGGGGAGGTAAACAACAGTATCTCATAAAATATTTATTTAAATACTTTCGATTTCTTCAGTATCTAAAAGTTACCTACCTGTGTCTGTTTTCGTAATCTATCAGTTTGATTATTTACCTAGTTTGATTAGTTTCGCAGAACAACTATAACTAACATCTCCGCCTACAAAACAAAAATGGGCGTTGAACCTCTTGAATGCCATTCAAATAGCAGTGTTAAAGGGTTATTCAGTATTCTCTAACCGAAGAAATATTGGTGATGCCCCTTTAGCAAGAATACTATAAGGGTAAAAAATATGCTAGGGTTGTGCCGTGGCCGCACGACGGGAAAGTGCCAGGGCTGGCAGTGTGGTCACAAAGATTGAATGAGACGTCGCCGACGAGTTTTATCATTGATGAATAGGCTATCCTTCGTGTCGTGTTTATAATTGCCAGTTAGTTTCGCTACAACTGCGTGCTTAATCTTCAGGAAATTCACACAGCGCATATTATTGCGAAATAAAGTAATATTTTGTTTAATAATGTTTATTTATATGTGAGCACTAACATCGCGATTCTTGTTATTGTGGTGATTAATAGGTTCTGCAACAGAATAGGTATTTATGTCTACGCAATGATGTTTATTTTAGGTACTTAAATGTAAGCGCCACAGCTGGGGTTAAGGAAAATGTTACTTGATAATTAGGTTCCCCTTGGGAAATTATCATTGAAGTATTTATGTAATTCGATTATTTTATTTAAATGCAAACGATTCTGTAATTAGGCACCTGAAAACGTACGTCGATTGGGTACCTGAAAAACATGTAAGTAGCAGAAATATTTACCGATGTATTTGATACAGGGACGTAATGGGCCGATCGTAATTTGATTCAGTATCGTTTTTATTTAGGCCTAAATGCGATACCGCGCAAAATCTGCCCACTTACAGAGTTAAGCGTCGTTCCAAGCACGAAAGGGCGTAACAGCCGCGACAGCTTTGTGCGAAAAGCTCCACAAGTGCGGAGCTTTCGTACGGGAAAAGGAAGGGCATGACACTCCGCCTAGCGCAGGCTGTGTGTGGCGGGCCGGCTTCCTCCCGCCGCGAGGCGCGCATTCGCTCCGTGGCGGCCGCGACGAGTGCACGTCGACGACCGAGACCCCACGAATCGGCGCGCGATCGCGACAAAACTTTTCAGTGCCGTGAAAAACATTATTTTCCGAATAAGCTAAAATGAACAAGATTTTTCTGTGCAGTGATTTTTTTCCAACTGTGTAAAGACTAATCGAGCGTAAGAGTGTTTTGAAGAGGCTAATTACGGGTTGCTAGACTAATTGGCTGGGCCGGCGTTTCATGAAGGTGAGCCGACTTTTATTTCCGTTCGGCAATCCCTCTAATTGCGTCAATTAGTGTAATGCGGCGACAGGTTTGAAGAGTCGCTTAATGATCTCTACCACCGGACTCGTACACTTTGAAAAACTATTAAGTTAGTGAAGTACCCACGCAAGCGACTATGGTTTTAAACTAATTAGTTTATTGTATGGATCACGACGGTTATCGCTATGAGGGATCTTTTATTTTAATATATTATATTACATTTAAGTTATTAATTCTTTTTCACCGACTTAATTTTTATTCATACAATTTCATGATTGTAACTGTGTCATTTTCACTACTTGCATATTTCCCTTATCAAATAATAAGACAAATGTAACAAATTCATCGACAGTAAATTAATATATTTCAGTTTTATGGAATTTAGTTATTTATTTTATTTATTCATGTACTCATAAATAAAATCAAAAATTGTCTATTTGTTCCATTTTGGCAAAGTTCTCTAAGCTTTGAAGGATATCTTTAAGTTTTGAATGTGATAAACTTTTTATTTTAAGTAAGGCCAAAAATAAATAAACACAAAAGTATTTGAAAAAACTAAACTCGGGTACCTGAAACAAAATAAGATAAAACGTCCTGCTACAGATATAATCAAAACCTAATTAAATATTTTCAAAGCGCTCATTGGTTGGGTTATCATGTAAAGATAACTGGTACACGACAACCGCATAAAGCACAATTAGTTTGCACACAACAATAAATTTTATTTAAGTAGGCGTGAGTACTTGATAAGGCGGGACTCTGTTTTGTAACAAACAGACCATTTCCGGACGGCTTGTCAATATAACTTGATAACAACTGACGCAAGTTCCGTCGAACAGTTCAAAAAAGTTATTCATTTATCTCCAAAAACAAATATCTTGTACTAAGCCGAGATAAAGTACAAATTAATTCTCTTTTTACAGTAAAAATGTATTTTTACTTCAATTGTGTATTTTTTTTACAATTAATTACGTTTCTCACTGACAATAATTAATTTTAATGAGTAAAAGTACAGCGTAAGGTATTTATAATTGAACATGATACTAATTGGGACCTACGTTGTATGTTGATGAATGTTATGAAAATTCTTACAACCAAAGTTCGCTGATTAAGATTACCGGCAACTAATTGACATAAAGGATAAAAATAAAACAAGTCCAAAATAAGAAACACGTGAAAAATAATACTGCAAGAATTTTTGTAATTTAAATATTTGATCTTTGTACATTTCACATTGAGTATTGTTATTTTTTGGATGTTCGTCGAAATCGTGTGTAAAAAATGTACAATTAATGTTAATCATTAATAAAGATTCTGGACTTATAATTAAATATTAAATCAAGTATTAGCGGCACACCATTCCCGAACACCATAAAAACATGAAATCCTTTCGCTACAAAAGGTAGAACTCGCTTCGAGTTAAGCTCAGCGTCGTTATCGCGAAAGCTAATTAATGCTAAAATAACATTTATTATCAATTAGCAAGAAAAAGTCCTTCATAAGCTTTTAATGCTGCAAAATACTTCATACCTGCCGTTTTATTTACAAGAAACTAATTATAAAGAGGCAAGAAACTAGATTTTCTATAAAAGAGAGCTTACGCGACAAGTTCGCTCGCCGACAATTAAAATCAATATTGTAATACGTGTATGGTACACAAAGATCGTTGTTACACGGAACTCCGAAAACAAGAAAGCATCTTTTTGCTATAAAAAGACGGAGCGGCTGTGGCGCTGAGCGCGACATCGTTGTCCCAAAAGCCAATTAGAATCCCGTATCCGGCTTGTTTATTCTCTAATTAGCAAGTAGCTCATTAGAGCTACATCACTAGCCCAGCCAGTGTAGCAATGCTTCATTCGTTTTAATTATAAACACTGCCTCCTTCTGTTCTTATAATTACCGTACACAATTAATGGACAACATTTTATTGCTTATCTTACGCATAATGAATGTTTATACAAAATGGATTAACGACGCTCCACTTGTTTATCGGGTTTTTGTTATTTTTTTTGAATTGCAATATCATTTTTGTAGGAATTCGTATTATTCGCATTAAGGTTGTCAAGGTACATAAATATCTTGAGCGAAGTTAATGACTCACATGCATAATATGCTCAATCATTTTATAATGTCGTTAAAATGTAAGGACTAGGTCTGTTGATAAGAGTTGAAGTAATTTCGGAATTCCCGACTTTTTCAATAAGTTAGCTGTCCTATACATATGAATATTATCACAAGCTTTTGTTACAAATAATTCCTCTTTTGTAGTGACGAGTAAATCCGAGTTTAAGCTAATGTAACCGCGGCTCGCTCGATATTATAAAATATTGGTATTATTACGTCAACCGATACTACAGCAGCCGCATAATAAATTAATATCATTTTAATGTTCAATTAGCTATGTCAAAATTATATTTTAGCACAATGGACTAGTGCATTTCCATTAATTAATTTTGGCTAATTAATAAAACGGCTTTAATTAACGGGTGTTAGGATAAATTAATCAGCGGTGATTGGTCCATACCATGATCAGCATGGCCGCGCCTCCAAATTTCCATTATGTCATAATATTTTCTCTGTATCTACAGAGAAAATATTTCTACAGGAATTTTAATTAATCTAATGAATAACTTCTGCTCTCTGACAGATGGCCAAGTAATGAATAAAGTGTGATCATAATAAATGTTTAATACTATTGTTAACACTTTCTTAAGAGTACAATAGGATCTGATTTATAATACAAAACATGAATAAGTACGCTCACGCGCACAATAGCGGCGCCACTGATTGTATCAAGTATAAACCACAAGTTTTAAATGAAAATAATTACAATCAAGGTTTCCATGCACAGAATGTAAACTACACCCTTACACAACGGGCCTCTCCTTTTTATTTCGCTTTAAGTACCTAATCGCGTTCGCGTTAACCCAGCTTTAAATACTAATTAGTCTACTAGTTACGGCACCGAAAAACATATTTTTAAAAAGCAAGCGTTCATAGCGCTCGTAAGTTATTTTTTTATTTGTTTCATTAAAAATAATTAAAGTGACATGTGACCCTCGCACCAGGGTTGTCATTAGCGGGTCCTCGGTGCGGGACGCAGGGTCACCGCGCGCACTAATTGGTCTGGCTTGCAGCCTCCTCCGCGCCGTACTACAAACAAATTAGCTAGAGAAACGGATGTTGACGCTGTGTTAGGGTTACCACTTTTTTAAATGACGGCTTGTCAGTTCCATAGTGGCATGCAGGAGACAGACTTGCCGCTTGTGATGTATAATGATGTGCTTTTTTCATATCAGCAGTATTTCTCTAATCATCTTAAATAAGTATATCCAGAAAGTATCAGAAAAAGTAGCCGAAATAATGAAATTCCTGTTTAATTTGAAAAAACTTCATACACCATTTTGCAATGCAATTTTCGTTTGTATTGATTACAGTTATCGAATTGATCTGGGTAGAACAAACCTAAAAGTGAAATAACAGAAAAAATAATTGTTACTGACGTTTGATATTTGCAACTGGATTAAAGAACAATTCAATAACCAACAAAATATGCAGTCATATATTGCTTCGCAAAAATATTCGAAATACAAAATATTTGTTCTGCATGGATTCCTACTTAATAAGTTAGGAATAAATTCTTCTTTATTTGGACAGAAAATGCATTTATTGAAACAGTCGGTGTAACTGCGAGTGAATTAAATAATTAAATTGATTACTGAGCCGGAAACTAATCGCGGAACAAGCCCCACTGAACAAAGTACGCCGCGTACCAATAACGTAATTGACAAAAAAAAAGTTAAACTGTTTCACTCACCGGTCCGGCTTAATTTGCAAATCCAATTTGTATCCAATAACGCACCTGTCGTACAATCTCTTGGAAGAAGCCACTTGACGAAGCTGACCACAACAAGTGGAGAAGTCGTTTCTTCGGTGCCGGCAGTCCTTTCGGAAGTGGAAAATTTCTATGGCCGGTTATACGCATCGCATGCATCTCGACCTGATCCCGGAAATGAGGATTCTAGAGCCACATTAACACGCCATTTCACCGAAGACCTGCCAGAAGTCAGCAGTGGCGAAATCGAGATCGCTCTGAGACAGCTCAAAAATGGAAAAGCCCCTGGCGAGGATGGCATTACAACAGAGCTTTTAAAAGCAGGAGGTAAGCCCGTACTGGGGGAGCTCCAGAAGCTTTTTAATGCCGTCCTGTTTGAAGGGAGAACTCCAGAGGCGTGGAGTAGGAGTGTTGTCGTCCTGTTCTTCAAAAAGGGAGACAAAACCCAGTTGAAGAACTATCGACCCATTTCCCTCCTAAGCCACGTATATAAGCTGTTCTCAAGAGTGATCACGAACCGACTTGCGCGAAGACTCGACGAATTCCAACCACCGGAGCAGGCTGGGTTTCGGAGCGGATACGGCACTATAGACCACATCCACACAGTGCGGCAGATTATACAGAAGACCGAAGAGTATAATCAGCCCCTGTGTCTAGCATTTGTGGACTATGAGAAGGCCTTTGACTCGGTTGAAATCTGGTCTGTTCTGGAGTCCCTGCAGCGTTGTCAAGTAGATTGGCGATACATCCAAGTGATGAGATGTCTCTACGAAGCCGCTACAATGTCCGTCCAAGTACAGAATCAGCAAACAAGGCCCATACCGTTGCATCGAGGAGTGAGACAAGGGGATGTTATTTCCCCGAAACTGTTCACTAATGCAATGGAGGATATGTTCAAAACGCTGAACTGGAAAGGACGCGGCATCAACATCAATGGCGAACACATCTCTCACTTGCGATTTGCTGACGATATCGTCATCATGGCGGAAACGCTGCAGGACCTACAACAGATGCTGAACGACCTGGCTGAATCTTCTCTACGCATCGGCCTACGGATGAACTTGGACAAAACCAAGGTCATGTTCAATGAACATGTTCTACCGGAACCGATTGCGATACACGGCGCCGTTCTCGAAGTTGTTCGGAAATATGTATACCTCGGGCAGACATTGCAGTTAGGTAGAAACAACTTTGAGGACGAGGTGAATAGGAGAATTCAGTTGGGTTGGGCTGCATTTGGGAAGCTACGTCGAGTCCTAACATCGTCGATCCCACAGTGCCTAAAGACAAAAGTCTTTAATCAGTGCGTCCTACCTGTCATGACTTACGGAGCCGAAACGTGGACACTGACGGTACGGCTGGTCCACAAGTTTAAAGTCGCTCAGCGGGCTATGGAAAGGGCTATGCTCGGCGTTTCTCTGAGGGATCGCATCAGAAATGAGGTAATCCGTCAGAGAACCAAGGTCATCGACATAGCCTATCGAATCAGCAAGCTGAAGTGGCAGTGGGCTGGCCATATTAGCCGAAGAACCGATAACCGTTGGGGTAAACGAGTTCTAGAGTGGAGACCGCGCCTCGGCAAACGTAGTGTAGGACGTCCTCAGGCACGGTGGAGTGATGACTTGCGCAAGACGGCTGGCAAGAGCTGGATGCGAGAAGCCGAAAATCGATCTCAGTGGCGTGCACTTGGAGAGGCCTATGTCCAGCAGTGGACTGCGATAGGCTGATGATGAACGCACCTGTCAGTGAGATCTATTGAATTTTGATGATGTTATTTGATCAGCTGAAGAAGTAAGTGGATTTTTGTTTCGAAGCACTGCAATCTTATGTCTGAAATTTTCTGATCCGTATTGCAACGGAATATAACCGACCAACCTTCTGATATGTATAAAACCGTGTATCAGATCAAAAATAACTCTAATCCTTTACTTATTCATTATTAGTGTACAAAAGGTGGTAACCCTGTTCGAAGGTCACCAGTAATTAGGTTGTTGGTGTGGCTTATGTTTTTCAGCAACAGTGGCGGTGCTTCCTCTTGTTACTTATTTAATTAGGGCTGCGACTCTTGTTTCGTGCTCCCGTGTTGCATTAAGTGTTCCTCCTTATGTTACACGAGCGTATAGTCGCCTATTTATCGATCATTATGAGTTTACGCCACGCTAATTAGAGACGAGAAAAATAACGGAATCCTATTATCGAATCAACCTACACAGAGTTTGTTATTGTGATTTACACTAATTAAACACAAGAGCACTTTAGTTAAGGAGTTCAGAATATTACAAATAAATTATCAGAGTAAGGTTTTATTTGGGAGGCAGTATTTTTTGTTAGATTAAATACCTTAAGCCTATTAAAGTAAAAAAAAAAATAGATTGTATTTATACTCTCAATATATTATCAAGTTGTAATATTTAGCTACATGCCTATCATCATTTATAACATTTCCAAGGATTTTTACACAAAACTAAACTGAAACCCTTTTGATGACAGTGTAATTATAGAAGTTTTTGACACTAGGCATAACACTGATAATGCTATCTGGGGGTGTGTCTTAGCCAAGATAAGCAATTATATAAATACACTAGTTATTTGTGGTCAACGTGATACAAAGGAGGGCTATTAATTTGATTTCGTTCCGATGTTTCAATACATGCAACTGAATTACAGTGATTTCACTCTAGCGGATTTTCCGCTCAGTTTTTCTACGCGCGACATATTCTCAAGTCCGCGCGGAAAATCCGCCAGTGTTAAAGTGCTGTGATGCCGGTTGTGATTTAGAATTATCGATTGAATTTCAAAACAGTCAGCATTTTATAGTCGATAGAAGAAATTGTTCTGAGCTATGTCAATAAATATGTAGGTATATATTTTTATCACCACACCTGTGCACTGCGGTCACATCTAGTTTCTGATGTCTATTTATTCTTAATTTTAAACTTTCTCTCCTGGTCGCAATTAGATGTTTGTCAAAATCTTCAATCTACATGTAAATTAAGTTGTATAACCACCGCTACTGTTGTAACTATCGGAATGTTACGGTACTAACTATAAATAATAATCTACATTTTATTAATATAAAGATGTAATTATAAATATGGATTCAGGGGATTGAAATGACCGCGATTAAAAAAAAGAAACTCATCAACGAGAAAGGAATCAACATTTTAATAAATTATTATAATATAGGTACCTCCGTAATTATGCAAATTAAAGAAGCATTTGTGTATTATGATTACTTTATAATTAGCTCGTATTTAGGTACAGTTGATAATGCTAAGCTGTATGTAGCGCTATTGACTTAATTGCTATTATTCAAACAGTAATTACCCATTAAGTCCAAGTACCTGATAATAATTCATTTTGTAAATAAAATGTTACAAACTAATTTATTTTAGTATTTAAAAACAGCCAAAGTATCGAATGGGAATCTAATTTCCTTTGGCAACTTTCCTTGTTTTTCAACATAACTAATATAATTTTAGAAATTGGATTAAAATTAATGAACAGGTAAAAGTTAACGAGTACCATTAGCTATATCAACTCGATAAATGTAATTAAAATTTCCATTAAAATTGGCTACGTAATACTAGCAATGTAAGTACATAAGCACTGAGACTTATAATTATCGACTAAGAAGCAAATACATGCAAGTGCTCATTAACAAGCAGATGTACACAAAGTGTGAGTATTAATTAGAAAGTAGTAGTAAGTTTTAACCCGACGCCTCTCATTAGGGAGTAGTGGGCGCGCGGCCCGCGACAGATAACCCCTCAGTGGCGTGACGGGTGACGCTCACTGACGTTCATTCCTTACGCACTGTTTGCAAACTATTTTATAGACCTCTTGATTACAAGATATTTTCGTGTTTATCGACCACAAGCCAATTAATAACATAATTATTGAAAATCATTTCTTATAATTGATAGTTGTTGTTAATGTTATTATTTAAGTAGATACGAGTGTTTTACGAGTGGATCTTGTTTGTTTTATTGTAGGCTTATTTTGGATGTTTGAGAAGCGTTTTCCTGTTGTGTTTATTTTTCTTTCCGAAATGAAAATTATAAAGATTGAGTCTTATTAGTCAAGATGATGATTACACCCTTCATAACTAATCAGAATCATAGTACAGGCATAGTTCATCCAATCCCTTCAGGTACTATAAGTACCACAGTCTGGACCGATTCCATTCTCACTTTTCCCTTCAATAAAAGAGGAAAAGTAACACCATGTAAGTACTGAATATCGAATTAATTAAACTTCTGTTGAAAGTAGAATTTCCATGAGAATGCACTAAGTAGGTGTTTAACTCGCTTAAGGAAAACTAGTGCATTTAAAATGAATAACCAATGACTAGATGCGCGTAAAAAGTAGCGAAGTGTTTCTAGAACACGTTACCATATACTAGTGGGTTTCTCAACAAACGTGGAGCGCACGAGTAAATAATATTTTCTATCGATCTCGTCGACTCCCTAATTGGCTCGAATGCAAATACTCTGTTATTAGGCAGGTTAATTAAAGAGTTATCGGTCGTAATTAACCCGTTTCGGTACACTACGTGTGCCTATGGTTCGTTCGAAACACTACTAATTAAGAAATTCCTCCTTCATTAGCTCAATTAGATTTATTCACGTCAGAAACTTCGTACAATAACATGTGTATATTATATTAACACGCACCAAGTTTTTAATGTGTTCTGTTTCGTACGAAAATGAGAAATATTTTGTTAATCTTTGTTTTTTTATTTATTTAATATTTGAGTATAATGGGTAATATACTAAAGTTAAGTAGGTCATGTTAAATTGTGGCAAAACAATGGTTATTCAAATACTAATAGGCGATTGTTTAATGAAACCGTGAAATGAATTATATTTTCTGAAGCATAGAACGTAGGAGTTTTTGTTTGATTTAGTTTTTTTGTGAATCCAATTATGTTGATCCAATGAACTAGGCTACCTATTGCTGTTTAACTTTTCAAGGCCTTTGATTTTTTGTGGCATTGTTTAAATAGATATGAAAGGTTCTTTCAGTAATTGAAAATATGTACAAATGTAAGAGCTGTTATTTTGCTGATGTAATTAATATTAGTGTTGCCCCGCGGTTAAATCTGAATATCATTATGGAATCTGTATTTTAGTATGTTTCAAAACGAAGACACAGAAATACTCTATTCATGTCTTCAGGTTCACTCAAATATGTAGCGAATGAAAAAATAAAATCAATTAATTAGTTAATTAATTAACAGAACTCCGGAAAAAAATGAGCCAAAACTCTTGGACAGTACTTCTTCTGCGTCGGTTGTGAATTATATTTCCGTTATGTAATTATCTAAAAACAGTATTACTTATAAAGCTGTATTCTTCGCAGTGAACTTAAAGCACAGTGTGAATGAAGCTCAGTGCGCTCGGAAGTGGCGACCGAGGGTTATCGGTAATTGTGAATATGCCAGTTGACGTCAACAAGCGTCATTATCGACTGCCCGATGAATACTACTTAGTACCAGTTATAGGAGCCACACTCAAATATTTGCAATGTCAAGAACAATAGAGAAGATAAAAAATCAAGACTTTTTATTTTTAAATATCTACCTAATCATTGGTTGTCCCATATGATTTGTGTGTTGAAATTTATATTTGGGATTCACGTAGGTACCCTTGGACAAAAAACTATTAAGCAATGTACAAAGAATCCCCCGCAACATATTGTTCACACAAACTTTTTTAAGTAAAATGAGTATAAAAAGTTAATGCTTTAAAAACAAAGTCAATGTGTACGATAACCCTAATAATGACATCCCTATCATCTATGTCAACTTTTCAAGTGTTCGTTAAATGCACTCACCAGACTTTTTATACCAACGCAGATATGAAAAAAGTTTGACCTTTTTTGATTCTACTAAAAGATAAATGGTCGTTCGGTATTCCTCTGAAGAAGTAAAGATGACAACCGCCTGAAAAAAACATTAAAGCTTTTAATTTGTTATCGAACTCAAACTCAAAACTTAAAAAAAGTCAATTTATACGTAAAATTAATCGGGAAGCCGAGTCTACCAAAATAAGGGTCGCTCGTTTATTGCTCATTTCGATTTTAGTGCTTTTTAAGTACAGTCAAAGTTTGTAACTGTGGGCACGGCCGACAGATTTTATGCAAATTCTGCCATGATGACATTTAGTAGGGTCACAAACTGTCTATGTTTTGCTGAGGCTGTGTTAAAAAACTTTTTGCAGTAGGGACATTTTTGTGAAACTTACTTGGCCACAGAGTTAAAATAAATAAAAAGAACACTAGCGATATCAGCCTAGTTCCATTAAGGATCTTTAACGACCTTTCCTGATGGATCAACACAAAATTCCTCAAAGCTACAGATCACCAGCTTCCAAGATCCCTCCCTAGAACACAAATCACTTCTCGGCCGAGTGTATTTTGCAGGCAGCATAGGTCATCGGAAATTGGTCTAGTATTAATAGTGATGACATAAGTGCTCGTTTAGGCGGTTTTGTTTGCTCAATGAACGCTGCACTGTAGTTTCGATTTTTAACTATAAAATTGCATCAATTTAGGCAGATTGAATTCAGCAATTCCTGTGTAACTAAATGTAAATACCATCGTTTATGAAGAATTGATGAAAACAGAATACTGTTCATTTTACATCAATTTCTCTTACTTCATTATCTGATTGTTACCACCAGCAGATTATTGACATCCTTTGGGAAATTGTGCTCCAACTTCATTTGTATCGCGATTGATTGTTTTGATTGACAACTTCCACTTGACGAGTCCATTTTTTGTAAAAACTGGTTTTAGCTCATTGTCTGTTTCCTTTGCATAATTGAATCAGGAACTTTGAGGAAGTTGATGTAAGTGTCATTTGCATTTCTCTGAGGATGTGGGCCTGTTGTAAGAGCGACTATACATACAGAGCCAATAAGTTTCTTATGTAAGAGTAGAACAAAATCGTCAGTGGCTCTTAGAAATCGTTCATTTCCTGATGTTGTAGTTCACTTGATGGTGGAGTAGCAAACATCGGGCGCGGTAATGAACGAGCAGGAACGCGCTCGACGCTACGGCAATTTGAACGTTCAGTGGGCCGGCGCGTTCCAACAGTCCTCGAAATTACTACAGCTCGATACTTAGTGCTTAACGTCAGTTGTTTTCATTGCCCACTTGATTAAGGATTACACAGGAAATGATTTGAATAAGCTATTGTTGATTGTGAAAGGTAACGGTCGTCGGTCGAGCTGCATTTTATTGTGTCCGCTCGGCTTTGTGAATTTCAAAAGTAATAGAAAACAGGATGTCTCCAATTTATTTTGTTAGCGACGTTTACTTTACGAATGTGATGGCGTATTGTTGGGTTTGACGGCGAGTCATTACTCAATATCAAAAGTTACTGAAATCTGACGACAAATGAAGCTTCAAAGTTACGGAGTTTGATTGATTTTGTCGAATATTGGAACATATTTATATTGTTTTTATGATCTGTTTATCATATTGTTAAGGATACCCATGCTGTAAAGGTAGGAAGGTCTTCTCCATCATTACATATCGGGAACCTGTCAACAAAATGACCACTACTACATACATAAATTCCAAAACCCAAAAATTGCGTTGACAGATACCCGTTCAATATTTTTAAAACATGAAAATAGTGGAGTACGGCTGCGTTGAATCTATTACCTAACGCGGTAGAATTTCAAAGCGTCACAGTATGCAATTTAAACTGGACTAAATCGCCGTCGGAGTCAACAACGCGACAGCAACGGCCGACTCGGATCGGCTTTCAATTTTGCGGAATTAATAACAGCACAAATACTGGTGTATGTACGGGTAACTGCAGAGACGGGACTAGGTGATCATTCATACGATACGCGCATACGACACCTGCGTTCCAAATCAAACGACATTTTTGTCGTGTTAATGAAACTTTTTGCTGGCATTCTAATTAGTGTCGTCTTGCATTATGCTTGCTCTTCAAAACTGATATGGATATTATGTAGAGTTTGTGGTGGGTGGGATACAGGTTAATAAACAAACCGCTATTATTGTAACATTTGAATTGAAATATAACCCCCTTCAGATTACACCTACACATCAATATACTGTTACTATACCTGGAATCCAAACATAATCCAATATAATAATTTCCAGGAATAGTGCAACCGGGTCCTGTCTGTAGCTCAAATACGTCAGTCGTAATCACTGGTAGAGGTGGTTTCTGTGTAATATCCGAGTTCTCTAATACCGACGTTGTTTGTCAACGCTTGGACCACTCGTCAAACATCGTCGTGAGGTGGACTGGGCGCCCAATTAGAACGCTAAGCTGAGCGTGGCTGACTACCAACTTGCGTCGACTAAAAGCACCTCTAATTATTATTGATACGAGCTCTACGCTCATTCCCTCGAGTTTACCGTACATCTGAATTTCTCTAACACAGTCGGTAACGTTGCACGGTATTATTATCGACATTGCAATGTTCTGTACTTTTGTGCATAAAATCAAGTAATTAGCAACGGAACATCGGAGAGTGTTTGCAGTTGTTTGCATCCAACATGGCTGTGTTCATACTATTGTTATTAGTCATTATTTATGTTCGTAACAATGGGAAACTCTGCAATTAGTTCCTTTATATCAATTGCAAACTAAATGTCGATGTATTACTCAATAAAGTAAGCTGGGACGTGATTTGTGAAGTAATAGCGACTTAGGTTAATCTTTTTCTTAGAAAGACCATTTCTTATGAACCTATATCTTGTTAAATTAGGATTATGCTGTTTGTGGAAAAATTATTAACAAAGTATTTATAGCTTACCTATACAAATTGGCTCGGTATTTTGGTTAAACCAGGTCGTGGAACGAAAGTTCAAAATATGCTACTTGAAGTTTCCGCCCTAGCGTAACAATTCCGTGAATCAATTTACAGGCGTTTTAGCCAGGATCAACTGACAACTGCAAAATACCATTTGACCTACTATTTCATAGAGGCAACCAATATATTGTTTGTTGATTTTTACAATAGAAAGTAACGAATAGGCACGAAAAACGCAACAAAATAAAACTATGCAAAACTAAACTTTTCATTTATATTTTTGTGAAACTGCACTGTATTCAATGAAACGATATGATTTGTTGGAAAACAATACTGAAAATAAAGTTGCGTGCTTTGAAAGGTTTTTCTTAGAAAATGTGAATGACGAGCTTAGTAGATTGGTTTTCTGGGTAAGTATTTACAGAAAGTATTGGTATAGCTGAATGCATAATGGGCGGAAAAATGTCAAGCGTAAGTGTATTAAAGTTGGGGCCGTTACCGCTGCGTGCCGCGGCTGATGTATGGCGGCGGCCGACAAATTGAAAACAGTAGCAAATGGCCCGATCGCGGCCCGCTAACCTCTCCACAATAGGCGCACTTCTTGCTCACTGTATTTTTTATTTAATACATATTTTATGTTTAAAACAGACCTTTGCCATTTCTTTTCTGTGACAGGTAACTTTATAATAGCCATTATCTAAGATTTAAACTTAAACTACATACATATGTAGTAATTTTTTTCGACTGACAGTTTTTTAAGTTACTTTACATAACGTCTTTTTTTAGATACATATATTTTTCTAAACGAAGACACAAAACGATAAACATAGAAAGAAACTCATATCAACATTAATTTGCAATTCTAAAAAACCAACGTATCAAAAAAAAAAAACAGTCACACATTTTAAAAATAAGTATGTAGTGTACAATGTAGAAGGTGTTTTCTATTAGAATTGTATTCAATATAGTTTCGTTCGCGCAGAAAATGGTTGCGGGACGCGTGAGCGACCCCCGCGCCCACGCCCCTCGCTCCCTACACAGAATAATATTAGTGACACAGAGCACAGCTTACGAATTAGCTCTGATAAACATGCACGAACAAATCTCTAAGTAAACTGATACTTCACAACAGTTAGAGGAACTTGGGTGGTCTTCTGTCCTCTCCAATTTTGTTTATTCTGTGTTTTTTTTGCTTGCTGTATAATTTGATTTCAGTGCGATTTCTCTGAAAGTGTTTGATGTCGTGCCAGGTATCGAGTTTAGCTTAGTGTAACAGCTTATTAATAGCACATGAAACCTTAAATTCTGAGAAATATTTGGGAAAACCGTTTAAACGAATAAAGTTAAAATGAATAAAAAACTTAAAAAATCAAACTATAAATTGCTTTTTCATACAAAGTAAAGTAGACCTCAAAACAAATCTACAATTTTCCATTTTTAAGTCTGTATTCGCAGAAAATCCAAGCAAAAGGAATATCATAAGGGGTGTTTGTCCCTCGCAAATAGTTAGATTATATAAATAAGGCGGCCGGAATAGTTTGACCGATAGAGATCTGCGGCCAGCCCTAGCGGTACCCTCGACAAACCGTCTCCTACAAATTGACTCAGTTTTACCAAGATTTTTTACTGATGTTATTACGAATATGACTTACTGACGGTTAAATTTGAACCAGATCTGTTATGCAGATTTAGTTGCAAATTAGTTAACTATGTTTGAATACGTAATTTCAGACAGTGTCGATTAAAAAATCTCATCGTTTGCTATGCGTAATGGTTATGCTAAATGAACACTGGTATTAAATATTATTAATATAGGGTATGCAGATATCGGTGTAATGTATATTTTGCGGTGTGGTTGGTGTACGAGGCGGTAAGGCGATAGTGCCGAGACGCCTCGCCGCCCACGACTAAACTGGTTCCAGTTACGATTCTATCCTGTTTAGTGATACGTTACAAATTGATCCGATGACACCGTCAGCTTTTTTGTTGTGCTCTTATTCCATACAAACGTAATTGACAACATGGCTCGGTGCTAGTTAAGTATTGCTTTTTACATGCATTAAGAGCCGCATCATTAAGTTCAAAAAACCATTGAAGCCGTGCAAAAAGATGGCCGTCGCCATTTTCAATGCAATTAGAGCATTGCTCTTAATTACTGCGACTGAAACGTTTTTAATAATGATTCATGGAATAATTAACCTCTTGCTATTAATTGATTCACTGTTCTCAGATTTCTCATTGTTTGTTAATGTAAAGTTCAATTTAAATACGTTTTGTGATGGGCCATAGTATAGAATACGGCTACCAAAATTCGGCAAAGAAAATAAGAAATGCAATCTTGTAGTAGAATCAGACAAATAGCGGAATATCTGCAGTGACCAATTCAAATTGTAGGAACTATCGGGGTCCGCGCAAGAGCCGGGATGGAATCCAATCAGCGAAACTAGTTCCACTGATGCCTATCACTAAACTTTCACATTCAAAGATTTGTTTCTCTAGATTAAATCAAAGGCGAATTACAGTAGCGGCGAAAAAGAAATATGGCGAGTCCGGCCCCGCGTGAGGGCGGGGGTGTCCTGCTGAAATTGCTTTTCAATCCCTCGGACTTTGGACTTGTAAAGAAGTTATTACCTTCCAAGGAGATAGCGCCGGGTCCGGCGATACGGATATATGTCTTTTTCATATGTAATATTCCTTTTTCGCGTTTTATTAATGGAAAATGTTTCGTGGGACAGTGCGGCCAGCTCTCGCCTTCGATATTAAAAAAGCCAGTGTCGACTTTGTGCGGCTTCTTTTATGAGATTGTCGTAAAGTAGTTTATGTTTCTTGGGTACTTATGTGACACTTACGCTTATATATGTTATCATTTATAACATTACGACTTCTTGTTTTATTCTCTGTTCCGCCTTGACGTGCAGGCTAATGTTCGTATCATTGATCGTATTCATTGTGTCGATATCCGATCGACGACTGGAGTTATGCGACGAATTCATCAAGTATTAATTTTGGCAGTGCGTTTCATCTACACTGTACGTATAGCTAGCTACCTGTGTATACTGCTCGTTTGATAATGTTGCCTACTCTAATTAAGTCCACTACACCAATGTTTGGAATTAATTAGTGTATTGTTTAATTGGCATCTCTTGTTATCTGTTTGTTTGGTTTATTTATTCATTAGTGGTGTTTGTGACAGCTGCTGCTGAGGCAGATGCCATTACGACAGATTGTGTTGCCATGTGATTGTGTACTCTTTAAATGTAATTGTTATCTAAACTGTGTGTTTGTTATCAAATATCATTTAATTGCATTAAATAATTTTAAATTCATAACAACGTGGAGATTCTCAGTAAACATGATATTCAGATGAATACAATTCTGAGTATTCTGAACTAAATAGGACAGTTTAGTCATAGACATTGTCTGTAATTTGCATTGGTATAGAATTTTTTTTTATAATGAATCAAGTACGTAGACACACATAGTTTACATTTGCACAAGTACACAAATCTGGACCATGAATTATTTTAGGGGATATTTTTTGGAAGCGATTGTGTCTCACTGATTTTCCTTAAGCAAAGTTAAGCAGCCCTAATTTCGAGAAGAAGTGTCATACTTATAATCGTCCTCGCCCAACAGGTGGCCGGGGTAAGGATGTGCCGAATTATGGTGTCTGAGAAATCTTACTTATATTCGGAGTTTCCTTTGGTAGATACAAGTTTGCATTTTTAACTGCATATAACAAAGTCATATTTGAAGTTTCGGTATATGGTTGTTCGATCGTATACCTACGTCTATTTAAAAAAGAGGTTACACAAGCACGAATGCATTTATCGAAATTAAGAATGAGACTGTCAATTGCTTCAAGAGAGAAACAAAGTTAATTCAAATAGCACAAACATATCATAAACATTTTAGTGGTGAAACGTTTTATTTTATGTATGCTTAGTAACAATGTATGGGACTTGAACGCATCAATCGCAGGCCTGTAGGACAATGCGGGCCGCAGCTCGCCGCCCACGGATTGATTACACCTGCCCGTCACGATTAATAGAATATTGTGTGTGATTCAAATTGAATTAGCCGCCCATTGTCGAATTACGTGTATGTTTCCTACGGACTATTGGTTTTGAATATTTAGTAGCCAATTTAGATCGTGTTAGTATTGTGATTTGCGAATGATGTTAATATGGACGGTAAATTTTGTATCTTGTGTGCGCAGACCCAGCTTGTGAAGCACTCATTACTCATTCATTCATTCTAAAGCTAATCTAAGCTCAATTAAGCCACTGAAAATAGTTTAGGACTACACAAAAACTGGGTTGTATAACATTGTTTTAGTATTTGAATATCGCATAACAGTTTACTATTCTCTAATAACTCTGTAGCTCGGCGCTGCAATTAATAACAAAACTAGTTCAAATCATATTGAAAATCCCTACACTCAAAACACGGAATTCTATGAAAAATGTTCGGCATTATTTTTCTAAATTGCTTTTCATGTTTCACATATCAACCATGTTGGCTTTATTTACAAAATAATTGTTCGGGTAATCATCGATTCTTTTCGCTGAACCTGTCTTAATTGTGAGTCATGGCGTAGCATAAAGGGTACGCCATGGTTAATTAGCGTGAAAAATATTCGTGAGAATTTCCAATTTTCATCTACTACTCGCTTTGATCGAGATTTTTTTAGATTGACTAAATCCCTCGTGGTTTTCCAACCAATTGACCACGACTGTACCCGGCGTACTATCGAGTGATCCAATATTTACTTAGAACATTAAAAAGTACAGGCGAGTGCACTCATGTTTGAGCAGCTGCCTGCCTGTTTGCATGTTTGTGCTCTGTAGCTTAATAATGCGTATTTAAAACTTTTTTCGTGTAATTGGGGATGGTCCGGAAAATACTTTGTTCGAAATTATTTACTTTTGTATTGTTATGGTAAACGTTGAGATTTCGTTTTGAAAATATTTGTTTTATAAATGAGCAGAGAGAGAGAGAGAATGAGAGAGTACAATAATAACAAATATGTTTCTTTTTTCCAGGTAATTTTTGCAGTAGAAAAAATATTCAATGATCGCACATTTTCATTCAGTTATTTAAAAGGATATACGATGACTTATTTGTAAACACGGTGAGTATAACTACCCCACTAATTAAGTACTGCCCGGGGTTAGCTTGGTCTTCGAGAAATTAATAATTAGGTCGAAGAAATCGTAGTAGGCGATGGATGTTTAAGCCAATTAGAAACTAAATATAATGAAAGGAATTATTGCTGTTAAAGCCGTCCTTAAGGTTGTTATTGCTTAGCTTTATTTCTTCACAGCCAATTAACTCGCAAATATCGGGTGACAAATTACTGAGAAATTAGAATAATATTGCTAGTGTTCTGAGAATGACAGGTATGCAATGCTGAGTAGTAGTGAATACACACAAGTTCCTAGCTAGGTAGGTTGAGTATAAACACAAAGCAAGGTTCGTGAAGGATCGTGTAACGGTATACGGCTGTTAGACTAATTTAGGTGGAAGGAAGATCATCCACGTAATTAATCCACTTAGGAAGAGCCACGCGCGGCGGGGCGACGCTTTGTAACTGGATGCTCAAGGTGCTACTCCGAAGCTTGGTTGGCCTCGCTACCTGCCTGTCTACTGGCATGGGGAATACGAATAAATCATGTTAATCCTTTAATTATTGTACCTACTGAAGTTTCACACAAGTTCCAGTAATAATTAGGTAATTTTGATGATTTCATGTCATGTTCTGAAACAATGAAGTTCTTTGTAAAACGTTTTACAGGCAATTAGTACGAATAAATCATTACAAATGATAAAACCTATCACATAACTTGCTTTATGCCTATAACAGTAATTGTGAAGTTCGATCCTCAGAAATTATTGACATTATTCAACCATTCACACATTACGTATTATGTCATAATTTCTTTTGTGATTTTATTCTCATATTATGTATGAACTATGCGGTGTAATGCGCGTTGTAAACTAGGCCGTATGACTAAGTGAGATAAGGTACAAAATGTTTTCAACGACACCCTGTGATCAGCTACCATTCACATCATAAAACGTCAATAATGCAATAGCAGTGTCGCACAATGAGCTATTGTGTGAGTCATTCCCTCTTCAAAATAAGCGTTTAATTAAAAACATATGACGACCATTTTTTTATTGCGACACTTGAGTATATTGAGCGAGTAGGACCCGTTTGGGGGCGCTACGTGAATGTGAACTGATTATGTTCATTCATCTTTGAGAATTCAGAATTAAGTGAATACTCGCTGATGAATTGACAAATTGATGATTCCTTTACACATTTTTTGTCCGTCATTACGTGTAATAGAAAAGGTATTTATTCAAATTGTGCTATTGATTTTCAATGTAATCATAACTAATTATGTACAGCAAATACTCAACAGAATTTGTAACTAGTTTATAATGAGCGTGGTATATCTAAAACAATCTAATCATCGTGTAAAATTTATGCGCTATTGGTAATTTGATATCGAAATAGCGCTGTGAGGAAATTCTAGGTATGCTAATTATAGGAAATTAAATTAATTTAGTTACTAATTGGCGCGTTCAGATCGGAACAGTAACATACCTTTGCGAGAGCATTGATTTAATCAAACGTCCATCATTGATCCAATATCGGATGCAAATTGTGTTTTAATTATAATTAAGCGGACTGTTCCACGAAGTCACTATAGCTGTTGAGTGGCATAAGTACCACACTCGTAATTTTATTGCAAAATTTGTGTTTTACCAAAGCGTACAGTTTAATGATACAAAGCTCTGTAAGAGGTAAAATATGTTTAATATTGGGCTAATAATTAGCAGGTAATCCATATGGTTTACTGATGTTCTGATACAAAAATCAAACTTAAAAGTTCACGGTGATTCTATAAGGTGCTTTAATATTACCTGCCAGGACTTGAATGGAGGGTAGTATTGCGTTTATAGATTACAATAGTAAAGAAATTTCGTTTCCCGGAACAGTCAATTCAATTTGAGACAGTAAACAAGTTAAATTAACATTGGCTCTACTCTGCATAACGTGGTTCACTAATTACGCGCGTAGTGTTGCTTCGACAATGAAAACAACTGCTATCTCTTTCTATCTGTTCTGCAAGAGTGGCAACGCGCAACTCTACTGGATGGTTTTAAACTAATAAATTAAGTCAATTTTATACGTATTTTTTTTGTATGAAAAAAAATATGATAAATAATCAATTATTTATCTTTACTATTGTAATCTATAAACGCAATACTACCCTCCATTCAAGTCCTGGCAGGTAATATTAAAGCACCTTATATATAATGAAGCAATCTTGTAGAATTCTGGCATATTTCTTTCCGTATTTTCTATGTTTGCGATATTTGACGTTTTCTCAGTATAAGATAAGTACGAAAGGCTTATCTAAATACGAGCATAGTATAATTAAATTAATTATTGAAAACATTGACACACATCTATCGTTATTACATTTACCTAATTAATTTGTAGATGTCATTTGCTAATTAGTTCGATGTTCCGTTACTAGCGGCTGTTAATTATTTTTATGTTGAAAGGGATGTTAATAACCAAGATACTGAGTTTCGTCTAATACATATTTATTTATGGAAAGCTAATTACTTTTGTACCTTTGTCTTGATTCTAAATCTTTTTCAGTCAATATTTGCTTTTTTTTTTTTTTTTTTTTTTTTCCGACGTTAAAAATCATCAAATGACCACTCCCGCTGTGGGTTAGCAGCGGTGAGGGAGTGTCAGACTCTTACTGACTAAAAACCGTCGTGTTCCGTCATAGGCCTTTTATGTACCAGGGCCGCGGTATCTCTTTCGAACAACCCGCAGCCCCGGCAGGCCTTGGCCCTGCTGGGCCCCGCTGGGGTTGCTGACATCTCTTTGAGGAGCGCGTGGAACAACGCGCGCCGTCGACACGGGTAATATTTGCTTCCGTTCTCAAATAATGTAATGTCTAACTCACTAAGTAAAAAACAATATCATTTTTCAACAACATTATTTGTTGCTAATATTGGAAAAACTATCATAAAACAATTTCCATGTATCTTATAGATTTTTATTAATTAACATATTTTTTTCACTAATCAGTCAGTTGTAAGTACGACATGACTTTTTGTTATGATGCATTCAAAATGTAGTCACAAAGCAGTGGTGTTTTACACGTTCTTAAGGTTATGAATATTTACACTCTCTTCGGTCACGTGTTTGACAGGTCAGAAAGCTTCCATCTGACAGCTGCAGTTATCCTCAATATTATATAGCTAGGTATTTGTCACTAGAACTCTAACCTTTGACACTGGACCTCTGCGATAGCAATACAACACTATTTTTAAATCTTCAAAGACTCAACTACACAACAACATAAACTCCTTTAACTAGCAGTTAATCAGTTATTAACTCCCGCTGTATAGCAATCAATACGCGTCACGTAAGCTATGTCGAGTCACATTACTGACTGATTAGCCGTGTCAGTAACGCATGTTATCCACTCAATTAGCTGACAACACGAATTAACCTCCGCTCAACTAGTCTCAGATTATGCACTAGATATCATTTGTTTGATGCTAGTGACGACTCAGGCGCAGTCACGTTTGCGAGTGCTTTAAGTTGATGTGCACTTGAGTTCTCGGTATGTGGAATCGATCATGCGATTTCGATTGTCCTCAGCTTTACTTGACGGTGAAGGTCTCATACCATGTGGATACCATGTGGATACATTATCTTGTAAGTTTTGTTGGAAACAGTTCTTGTATAACCGAAGGATTTTCGAGAATTTTAAATATTTTCAGAGGAAAACTGTTGTGTATACGTGCTGCTCATATTATTTTTTCTAAGAAGTTTTATGTTAAGTTGGTTGGTAAGGAAGGTAGGTCTTACATTTTTTATACAATAAAGGAAACTTCTTCGTGTACGCAACTTATTATAGCTACTAGCCACTAAGCTCTAATATTCCACGATCTAGGACATAACACGCGAATATGGGAAAATATAATTGAAACGCAACTGAATTAATATCTGGGCATGAATCACGGCGCGGTATCTACGCCACTAGTCGTTGTAACCGCATCGGTTAGGCATTGCACCAATAATACGCTCAATTAATTAGCCCGGAGACTGACGTGTTCCACGTACTTACCTAATTAATGTCCCAGAACCGAGCCAACAATACCGCTGTTATTATAATACCGCTAACTGCCACTGATTGAGTTACCTCACATAAACAATGTGCTCTAATACAACCACAACACGTTTTGATTAGGTAACTACATATTTATTATATCGATACGTTAATTATAATATGTACGCGACGACAATGCCCAATAATATCATCAATATTTAATTATGCAATGAATCGTGCTGAGAACCCTTACGTTTGGTTCGTATTCATTCGATCAGCGGAAGGGTTGTTTTGAAGTACGACAACAGAAAAAAACGTTTCACTGAACGAAATTAAAGTTGTTGCCTTTGGGGGGTAATTATCAAAAGTAGCTTTTAAAAGTGGTGGTTAGTTGTACTGCCAAGTGGAAAGCTTTTGTTGATAAGAAAACTTTTGTTCAGAAGTTATTTAATATCTTGTTATATTTCAAAAGTAATGTTTAGCAGTGGTTTATTAACATAGTTTAGGTTTCAGTATTTAATAATCCAACGTCTGGAGTTTCCCTTAACAGCATTGGTGGTCACACGTGGTCGTGGCGGTTGTCCGATTGATTAATCCTGTGCATTCTCGAATCCCTGCTATGTAGCTTTGATATTCAACTCTATTTAATTAATTTCGGTAACGCGTCGTGTTGTCAAATTAATATTATTACGAGTAGAATATAACGTCAATAAGTCACCTTCGACCCACGAAAACCGAGGGGTGAGGGGAACAATTTAGCAGCAATTTTAATAATAAGTCCCTGGTATTTCTATTATAGCTGGCAGGCGATCAGGTGGGCTCCCGCGAGGGGTTTAATAACTCACGATTAGCCTATTGGAATCGCTCTGAATGTTTGCTATTTTTTCTATATTGCATGTACGAGCGCTTAACTGAATGGAAATTAAAAATTGTTTGCAGTAGTTATGAAATAGTTGACATTATCTAAACAAAAGTGCTTTAGTCAATTATGTTAGGGCCTTTTGTACTGGGGGTTTGTATTTTTTACTGTTACAATTATTATGAATTCGAAATTATAATGAACTTTTATTGAGATTAGATTAACACAGAGAATTTACATAACTGTGTAGTTTCATTATAATTTTATATTTTTTAAAGGATAAGTAGAATATAATAAATCATAAATAACGATAACAAAGTCAGAAATATTTCATCATTATACATAGTTAGTGGTGGCGCGAGAATTTTAATTAAAAATGATAACGCGTAATGTGCAGTGTGTCGGCGACTCCCTTCATGGTTGGGGTGATTTTTAATTATTAAAATTCTACGCCGCCGGCGTCTGCCGATATTGCTTTGATATGGGGACTGCCGAGGTAATACTGCCTATTACTTGCATGCATCGCGCTGATTGATCAATTACATTATATTATTTGTATTTAAATTGTACGCAGATGCAGGCTTAGGATTAAATGTTGGCTTAATGCAAATTGAAAGCTGTTTTGTTGTCTGAACCCGCACTTTTCTGTTGTTGCTACCGCTGGCACGCGATGCCTCGGTGCAGGCAATGTTAATAATAAGGCACAAATTGAATCTCGTTTTTGTTCTTCAATCCTTGTTTCAGTAACTTAGGATTGTGATGGACTGGTACTTTATAGATTTCTTCTGCTATATACGTACACTCAGATTACAAAATATTGAAAACTGTGTAGGTGCCTATTTGTATTTGGAACTTGCACTAAACTAATTCTAACACTACAATTTTCTCTAAACTACCTACTAGTATTTATATACTTGGTATTTTTTGTAAATGTTACGGTTTAAAAGTAACAGCAGGAGTCCTATTGAAATTTGGTAAAGCAAAAAGTTAAAAAGACACGAAAATAAAAAATGTATTATTATCTCCGCACCCGGTGTGCCACAGGCCTGCTGTTGTGAACACAAACGATTCTTATTAAATTCTCATAAAACAAAATAACTGTGAGAGCAGTATTTTTTCAATGAGATACGAAGTACATACCGACGAATACTCGTTACCACAGCTAAACAATACTTGTTGCTATGTTTCTTTATACTTTTGTTCTAATTTCAAGTTTAGCATGGTTTAAAAAAAACCTCTAATGCAGAACAGAGAAATCTTTAGCCAATGCTCGATTAACAGTTTTTTGTTCAGTTTTTACCCGACATTGCCAAAATCGTTGAATTGGTCACGACTGTCCATTTCCAGCTTACACAAACGCTTAGTTTATTGTTAGTGACGTCAGATAGTTTTTGCAGTAGGTACAGTTGTGCACAGTGGGTATTAATGTTCGCAGACCCACGGCGCCCGCGAAATGAAAATAATAACGGAATGTTTTAATTTCCCTGCGAGTGACAGGTCACGTGCCCCGTCCCCCCCGCCCCGCCGTCCCGACTGTCATCGTCACTGCTGTGGACAATTAGCCTGCTCATGAGATTAAACAAGTAGAGTGCGCGTGTTTGCTTGATTTTTTTATACAACCGGTTTGCATCGCCCGCAGTGTACCCTTGTCATGTTAGACGCAAATGGCTGGCTCGAACTGAATAGAATGATAGATATGACAAGCATGAGTAACGCATTTACACTGTTTTCACATGACTAATATGGATAATGATTAAATAAACAAGCTGTAAGTGTATTGTAGAAAGAACATCGGTATGGAACTAAGAATAAAATTGTATGGCCATTACTGAAGTCAGTGATTTTTTTGCAGGTAATAAGTATTAATTAAATAAACAGCTTTTCTAATAAGTTAAATTATTTTTTTATGTTCAACAACTGTAAAACAAAAAAAAAGCTCATGACAGCAACCACGGAATGTTTTTTATAGAGCTACGAGTATTTCCGAGGCTAGTACCGACTAATTAACGTGTTTTTGTTCCACCATGTCAGTTCAGGGAAGTGTGTTTATTTATTCTGTCGTATAAATGAGCAAATCCTTTAATTAATTCATAACGTGTGCGAATGAGATTTCTTCACGTTTCAATTTAGAGAGGCGATTACCAATAAAGGCACACGAGCGGAAAATTAAATGCGATTGTTGCAAGTGTTAGGAATTCGTGAGCGGTGGCCCTCCGAACTGCGCACAATGCGAGGATTAAGAATACATACAGATCCAGAGTGTTCCTGCTCATACCCTCCGACTTACATTTATGGCTCACTTTTTGGTATTGAAATTATGAGAAATGAGCTCAATCCTACGAACCCTGCGTAACAATAGTACCGTTCGCAAAAACACGCACTTGACAGCTTATTATGAATACGGAGAACGATAGAGATGCGTAGTCTTGGAAATAATTAAAACATCGCTGAAAGACATGGTTGAAAAAAATGGCAGATGTTTTTCTAGATGAATGATACATAAACACCGTCAAGGAGCGTGTATGCAAACGAAGCGAAGGGGCCAAAAGTCGCATATAATAGACGTGTTGCAATTCGGTCCAATTAAAATTAATTAGCTACAGAACACTGTGTGCAAACCGAAGCAACAAATCAACGAAAGATACAACTTCGGATAGCGGTGTCCGTGGATAAGGACATGGACCCTGTATTAGGACAATACATTGCAAAATATATTTTAAGTTTTAGTCCGTAGTGTTCAAAATACCTTTACCGAACAATAATTCCAGTATTCATTTTTCATCTAAAAATATTTTGTTTATTTTTATTGTTTGGTCATGTTCCGATCGAGTGTCATAATTTATTTTATAATTAACGGCATTAGTAAAAGTGTTTATCTCGTAATAAAACCAAACCTGCATCAACAGGCAATTAATTAGTGCACCTCTTTAGAGTCGTTCATTAATCGCTTAGATAATATTGTAACAGCGTAGGTAAATAAGTATCTCACAAATGATGCAACGTGTACCTGTTACTAATTGCTTATTACGGCGCTGCGGGTCGCAATTTGTTTTTCATAGAAAAATGTTACGTGAGTATGGATATGTGTTGGAACTGTTATAAGTAACAGCTATTTTCGTAGTCAATTCATCATTGTGGCGTGCGGGAGGAGACGCTGTTAATCATAAGCGGTGCGATTGCCAAAATAACTTGTATTCCTTGTGAACGGTGATTTATGATGGTCGCATGTTAATTACGATCTTGGTTATGTCGTGTTTAGGTCAGTTCTGTTGATCACAATATTTATCATTCTGTTGACGATGATAATTTGAAACAAAGTATTCATAAAATAGAAGTTTTCAAAGAACTTTTTGACTTCCTATTTCAACGTAAGCAACATGTTAAGTTGTTTTTTCTGACCATAGTTACAGATCAATATTTTTATTCAGGCTGTACAAGCGTATAAAAAAAGTAAATTATGTAGTCAAACCGCAACTTTGCAAAGGCCATCATACGTTATGATCTTTAATAAACTCCTCAGGTGTTGTTACGTATAAAAATCCCGGCAATTCAATTAGCGGGAAAGCTGGGCGCAGGGCTCGGAGGGCGGGGCCTAATAAACATAATATAAATAATCTGTGGCGATAAATCTGCAGCGCTTTATGGCAGGAGTGGGTTGTCACTCCGTCTAATTAGCGCTAGTGCTGGAAGCGGCGCGCGGCAGCGGTGAAGCGCTGAGCGGACACAGAAATTGGATATAGTGTGGCGTTAGAAAAGCCAACTGAAAAGCGTAATTAGGGATTTTTGAAACCGCACATTACGGCTTAGATTTTTTTGAGTTTTAAGTCAATTATTTTTGAAGATCTCGTGTATCTAACACACAGTAAATTAATTGAAAACCTTCGTTTTATTCAATTAATTTATCACCTGAATCATTAAGTTTTGTAATTTCTTTTCATATAATTGAAAGCAAACAAAAATGGTTAAAGTAAAAGCCACATTTTTCTAAAAAATAAGCATTACATCTTTTCTATGAAAAAAGCGCTGTAGCGGCTTTGTGGTTACGACTCTCGTCAAAGCACTCTTCATCAGGCTTAGTTAATTATGAGGACATATCAGCTTTATTATAATTACTCATTTTAATGTCGCTGCGCCTAGCGCCGCGCCGCGCCGAACCGAGCCCGCACACACTGCTCATTCAAATGAACTGACTGCTACCTTCACAGGACTCGCTATTCCGAGACTCAGTTGCTAGCTCAAATTCTAGTACTAATAGCTTTTAAAAGCCATTAATGATCTCAATTACAGAATAAACGCTAATTGGAAAACGGGTATCCATTAAGAGGTTTAATAATATACGGACGGTAATTGTTATTGTAAGGTTGAAAGTTCGTGTAGTACAGAGCTGGTATTATACTCTTGTACGATTCGTTTTAATTGCTCGTTATTATTGCTCGACATCTCATTAGCTACAACGTAGAGTAGTTTTAAAATAATTGGGCAACGTATGTATGAAATTATTAAACCGTACCTGTATAGCGGCCATTAATTTGCAGGATATTGAAATCACTTGAAATTATACGGGTACCTAGCGCCAATTAACTTAACGGTTAAAAAATTACTACATATTGATCGTGTTCGCTTACTGAATACGTGTTACGCTTTCACCGAATAAGTGGTTTCCGTTGAGGACCTTTGTATAAATTATAGCAGAGTAAAAAATGTAATTACATAGCGCATGGCTCGACTTTGTCGGGTTTAAAAGCTGGTGCAGTGGAGTGGCGCGTAGGTGTTACATTACACAGGCAGTTGTCAGAATCGTCCCGCGGCCGGTATCACTTGCACGCACCATTACCTCCATAATTTAATTAGTTTCGAGTGATCATTTCATTAATAGAGGCGATATTTGGCGAGCGAGAGCGCTCGCCCGCGGCTTTGTCAATTTTAATTAAAACCCGATAGGTGGACCGAAATGTTGGAATTCTTCATTAATTAGTCCGGCTCGAGATTTCTAATAATTTAATTAATCGAGGGAGTTAATAAGCCCACGGCCATCCTGTCGGTATTCCTGTAACGCGTCGGCATGTACACGTGCTCATGTTACACATTCATCCGTCACAAGTATGTGCTCCTAAATGTGACACCTCAAGCGGGTAATGTGCTGCATACTCCATCCGCAAATTGTGCGTTACCTATTGTGTTCTAGACGCAGACTATGTCTACAATGCAGCACTGTTATACTATGCTAGCCATAATTTGATTAATTAATATTTACATGTACTAATAAAGTGCATTGATTGGTACTCAGACTCACAACTATGATGAATGATTATATTCTTATAAAAAAAAAAAATTGAAACTTTTTTTATAATACGTTATGTAATATGATAAGTTTTAGTTCACTTACTGAGTGAGTTTACGATAAAAAATATGTAATAATAAAGCAAACGTAACTTATACGAGTAGGTGAATGGAAAATAAATATGTGTAGGTAAATACTGGTGAACACTCATTCAAAAAATCCGCACAAACAACAAAACAATGTCTTATTCAAACAGAAGAGGTAAATAGCATAAAACTAACCGAGTATTTGTTAAACAAACCTATAATAACAGAACAGTTTCATAATGAATCAGTGTTTTCCCCACCGTACCTTTGCCTGTACTTATCAAATTGCACACTATTACCGCGAAACCCGCGGTATATGTACAGTGTACACTATGTATAAGTCCGCTTTTCGAACTCAATGACATACAATTGTCGAAGAGCCCTTTTGAAGTAGAATGTCAAGCAAATTACCGACCATTGTGCTATTATCTAGGTAATATCGTATTACGCTACCGTGGACTTCGTCTGAGTACCTACAGCACTTGTGAACAAGTATACATTTCAAATAGATTTGCTAATTTTGCGACAAACTGGTTTTGATCATTCAAATTCTGTCATTTTGAAAATATGCGGACGTATTATGCTTTTAAAAACATACTCTTATCTCACATTCAATGAATTGTACAATTGTTTCAAAAGAACAAGAGCTCAAAGAGATATCAATAAAGGTATTAAAACAGCCCCATGTCCTGTGTAAGCAAAGATCAGACAAAACTAACGCATACACTTAGGTACAATATTAATAGGAACGTCCGGTCGCATCCCTTTATCTATGAAAATGCCGCTGGCGACGTCAAAGTATCTCAAAGGAAGCCCAACGTAAACACTCGGTAATAAAATGTGCTAATATTTAACTTACGTACCACCAACGAAGGATCTTGTGAACCAATTAAGGTACAGTATTTTAAACGGTAGCTTTTAGAAGCGTGGACGGTTGATTAATTGCTTATAATCTGATTAGAGTTTAGAGGATTGCTCTCTTTTGTCTAATTATGTTGTTTGGAGAATGGAGATCAAGATTTGGTAATTGGTTGCTTGGAATGTTTCGTTGGTTCTTATCGATTCTTCACGCTTGTTGCTTGATGTCTTAATAAAAACTATATGGGATGTAGCGCATTACATCCCATTGATAAAAACGAAATATTATGTTTTATATTCTAACAATGTTGAAATCAGACATTACATTAATAAGTGAAGGATATTTTACAACGATTTATCGTCTGAAATTATTGCTTCCGAGTGTCATAATTTTGCGTCAGCCAAAAGCATAAATGTCAAAGCGTGAAAACTTGTTAATCGCCTAACAAAGCGTGCGGAGTCTTCGATATCCAGCGAGCGACTAAAGGTCGCGGACGGTGAATTGAATTCGTGCTCACCACTCATCGCTCGCCGGTGACCGATTACATGCAATTACCCACCTTTGGCACAATTGCTTAACTACCCGCCTTTCTCAAACATTATTGTTGATCAGTCAACTGTTAGACCTTTATGGCTATCGGATTTATGTCGTTAAATGTTGGAGCAATTGGAAGTCTAGCAACTTGATTTTAAAGTTTTCTTAGCTTACCTTTGGCCTTTATTTAATATGCTTAAAACCTTGTTTTGTCTAGCTTATACAACTGAAATAGATTAATCGATATTCCGGTAAACCCTTTAGTTTCTGAAAAGCCTTAGAATATTTCAGACAGTTTATACATGTAATTTCGCACGAGTACAATAGCCAACTACTTTCGTGTAACAAACGGCGTCCGTACAAAGATGACGTGCCGTAGCGAGCGTTTAGCGCAGACAGTCGGTGACGGATTTATATGCATGCGTAATTGCCTGATTCGCGCCGCACCATACTTGCAGCTCCGCAACATAATGCTGGGGAAGTTTGTTACTCTGTGGCGTTGCTTTGGAAGCTTAGCACACAGCAGTTGTGCGAACTCGTAATTTTCTTCAGGTTTGCAGTCCATTTTATACTCAAACCTATTTATGTAAAAAAATAAACCGGCCAAGTGCGAGTCGGACTCGCGCACCGAGGGTTCCGTACAAATGCTGTATATGTCGCAGGGATATGATAAAAACGGGGATATGATCAATTCCCTAAGGGATTTGATCAAATCACGGAGGATGTTAAAATAACAACACGATTTTATCTTTTCTCCAAACAAATCTAGTGAATTGAACAAATCCCTAAATTGGTTCAGTGAAATGACAAAAAAATTGTCAGTTCTTGTTTGGGTCGCGCTTGCAAACACTAGGCAAGCCGTAGGTGTCATAGATGTGCCTGTAAGAAAAATAATGTTTTATGTTATTCACGATGCCTCAAATCAGCTTCATGTTTTAATAAGTGATTATTACAAATAGGCATATCATACGCAACTAAAATATTTTTTAAAGAAATTTTTGTTGATTCTTTCAAAAATTAAAATATTGTTCTGAGTAATGGTGATTTTTTATATCAATATTTCCTTGTATTGCATACACCTGATTATCATAATTATGTAGGTATATCTTACCAAATAAACCTTTAAAATATCAAAGCAAAATTATTTTTGTCATTTCACTGAACCAATCTAGTGATTTGTTCAATTCACTAGATTTGTTTAGGGAAAAGATAAAATCGTGTTGTTATTTTAACATCCTCCGTGATTTGATCAAATCCCTTAGGGAATTGATCATATCCCCGTTTTTATCATATCCCTGCGACATATAGATAAAAAGTGAGTTTCGCGCCAACCGTTCAGTTTAGAACAATCATAGTTATGGTAATTTCATGAGAGTCAAAATAGTTAATATTTTTTATTTTATAATATAACTAAAATAGTAGGCCAGTACCTTGTAAAAGTTATTTTATTGAAGTTATTTATATACAACATTTTATAATCATCATTCAGAAATCTGATTGAAAATAACTAATTATGTCTTAACACGTTCGCGTGAGCAATCTCATTTTTAAATGTAGGTACTGAGGCGCAGCTTTTTCCCATACAAAATTAAACAACGTCTCAAGACGTCGCGCCGTGATACGTAGTCTTATAATCTGTGCTATGTGGCGCAACGTTATTTCACGTCCGACGTCTATAAACGTTGTCGCCACCACATAGGTCTGACATACTACGCTAAACGACACAACGTTCATAGGCGTCAACTTGAATCAAGGAAATTGAAATGATACAACTTGATATATAGGAACACAAGTTTAATCAATAACTCTTTAACAGTCTTATTTGTTTGAGTCTAAAGTTTTTATTACTTTTTAATCAGCCTTAATTGTACATGTACATATTTATTAATAACTAACAAAAAGGATAGTGATAAGAATGTATAATAAAATAAGAAGACGTAGACTATAAGTGTGTAGGTGTTTGATTATGCCACTCTTGAAAACATGAAGGGCATAGAGCTGGCTTGTCTGGGCACCCTTTGCACCTATAACTACTTTCCCTTCGTGTCTTGTTTTTGGTACACATCTTGCATTTTAAAAATGTACTCTTATTAGAAGAGTTTTTCTTAGGTATCTTTTCAGGCCAGTGACCAGTAGGAAAAGATGTTTCTTCATTCGAAGATGGTACAGATTCGTTTCTCACTTTCAATCGATTATCATATCTATGATGTTTTATTAATTTATCTGGCTTTAGAGCTGGATCCAATTTTAAGAGTTTTATTATTAAATCCTCCCGAAAGTTTATAAATTCATAACTCTTAGCGTTACCTTTACGATATTTTTTATAAATATAAAAGCTGTTCCAAACTGCTAGGTCTAGTATATGGAAAAGTACCTTTTTATACCACCTTACTGTCTTACTGGGAGATGAATAGTATGAGACCATTTGATCGGCACGGTCAATACCTGACATATATTTATTATAAATCGAGACTTCCAGTGGTTTAGCTTTAGGTTGACCATGTCTGTTATGATCATTAATTATTTTAGGATGGTTTAGGGTGGTAATCATGTGTACAGGTCTTTTGTCAACCCATTTGGACACATACACTTTATTTTTTCTCGCCCAAACATGCTGTCCTTTTTTAAGTTTTTTAGAAACAATTTCTTTAGGATTATCTTTCCTGTTTGATCTTAAAGTTCCAGTGGTATGTGTTTTTAAATCTAATAGTTTTTCCGACAAGGGCACCGAATTATAATAATTATCCATAAAAAGATGGTGGCCTTTCAACATATATGGCCTCATTAGCCGAAGAACGAGCTTTTCGGTTTTCTTCCCTTTATCTGAAGGATCATCAGTCTTCCCAGCATACATCATTATATTAAGAACAAAGCCTTCTGCAGTCGTCAACTCGTAAAATTTTATTCCATATCGTGCTTTTTTGCCTTTCATGTATTGTCTGAAGCTAATTCTTCTTCTAAACAACAGTAAAGATTCATCCAACGAAAGCTCTTTTTCAGGTTTGTAACAATTTTGAAATACTTTGCACATGTTATTTATAAAATTATCGATCTTAGCACTTCCTTTGGCGTTTAAGTCTGAAGCGTAAAGACATCTTAGTATTTGTTCGAATCTTCTTTGTGACATCGTATAGGGAAATATTGGATGATAATACAGAATGTCCGAATAAGTAAACAGTTTTCTTTTTTTAGGGACAGATATTTGTCCTTGTAATATGCAGAGTCCTAGAAATTTAAGAAACTCATCTTCCTCAACATCCCTAAACAAGTATCTACGACTATTTCGTGTCATTGGTCTATTTTTATTGCATAGAGCTTCGCCATATTTGTTTGTGTATTCGATAACTTGCCTAACTATATGAGATGGAAATAATTGTCTGAATACATCGAGAACCGAAGTATTTTCATCAATATGAAACTGGATTCCTGTTGATGTAGAATCAAAATTGAATTCTGGGATATCTGATGTTGTGTGTTCCCAATTTACAGTTGTAGGTGGTGTAACAGGCCTGTTTTGCCTTTCCGGTACATTGCTTGGGCCTGGTTCTGGGTCTTGCATTAGTATATTCAAACTATAATCAGGCTCTTGTTGCTCTTCGACCATTTGAACAGTATTAGTCTGGAGTATTGATTCTGATTGCACAGATTCACATGAAGTAATAGAATCATCGTGACTACGTGGAAAATTTTCAATTAGTGTCTCATCTTGACATTCGTCAGAATCAGTCGGTAGAGAGTCGGTTTGGTTCACATCAGATGATGACGATGAGCTTGAACTAGACGTACGATTATGCATTGGAGCTGTACTTACGGATTGAGGTTTATTAGAAGAACGCTTGCGACGATATAACATAGTTCTATTTACAGAAGTATTGCTGTCACTACTAACTTCATCATTATAAGGATTATAGTCTCCGTCAGATCCATATTCATCATCACCACTAACACTAAATGGATCTGGTATAGTACTTCCTGTCGACGACGCTTCTTCGAAAAGTTTCATAATACGTTCTTCTTCCTTATCCATCTATAACAATGCAATATTACACCCTTACTAAAGCAAAAAGCAGTGCAGTTATATGTTACGTTAGTATAAAAACCATAACACCGTTTATTTTATGATTATTACCATATTCCCACTGTTCAAAACATGCAAATGCAAAAACAAAACAGAAAAACCGTTACGAACTTCTTTTTCGAAATTATATCAAATCCGAGTTAGTTACAACATGGTTTGTTCCTCAAAAACATGCTAATACTTATACTAAGTAAGTGTAATAAAGAAATTTATAATATTTACTAACCTTTTATAATAAAATATTACGTAATCCAGATAAGTTCACAGGTTCACACACGTTAGGTCGTCTCACTGCGCGCAGGGCAACTGGCAGTGGGGATCGCGGTACAAGGGAGGGCGTCATAAAACGTTGCGAGTTTGTGTGCGTTACCTTTGCATGTGTGCGTACAAAACTGATGATATGTTTACTTATTTGGTCATGCGGCGGTTCTGGCGTGGTAAATCGAACGTGTTGCGGCGCTAAGTAGATGCGCTATAGGAATTTGCCCATAAAATAGACGTCCAAAGACGTTCCGTCAAAATAAATATGACAACCTAGAGGCTGTCGTACGACGTTGCGCCATTTCAGAATTATATCAACACGACGTTGTAAGACGCTGCTCACGCGAACGTGAGGTCATGGGGCATATCTGACCCGCTTTGTAAAAAGTGGCGGACATGAATCAAAGTAGTTTTAAATCGTGGAGAATGGTATGACGTTTCTTTGAATATGTCCAGGATCGTTTGAAAAATATAAAAGACAAGCAGTTTCAGAGGATTGTACAGGTTGCAATGCTAGTTTTTATTATTAAAGACATTTCATAAAGAAGGAAGGTGCCAATCCGGATGACCAGGATCTGATGAGGATCTGGAAACCCTGAGAAATCGAGGGCAACTCTTGAATATTGTAGGCACGCATCGAGTCATAACCAGACATGTGAGTGTATTTTTGAGGGTACTGGTAAACAGTGAAGGTTTGGAGCTGATTTGATTATGGAGACTACAGAGAGTCAAGGGAACTCCCGAACGGTATGTTGCAACTACCACGTGTTTGGGCTTATTTTATTCGTATTGGCGAAGACTTTCCACAAAGATAGGTTTGACTGCCATTGTGGGATCGACAGCTAAGATCAGATATAGTTATGGGAACTCCTTTACAATTTATAACGTAACCTTGTATTGGAGCTTATTTTATTTTAGGTGATGAGAATTCACTACTAACTTGGGTTAAAGCAGCCATTGCAGGAATGGGATCTTTTATTTTTGAGGGATTAATCACCTAAAGAGCCCCAGTTTCAGGTTTTTTTCGAAACCGCCTGACGACTTGTAGCTGTCGAATTGTAACAACGACTTCTAGAGAGTAGGATTCGGGGCTGCTGGCTTTATGTTTCTAGAGCCTTGACAAAAGTGTAATTCTGTCCCTTTCTTTGTTTTATAAAGTCGGCATTATTTTATTTTGTAGCATTTTACAAACAAATCCAACTTCAAACATATAAAAAAGCAACAAGAAAACAAAAGCAAGAAAGAAATTAAAAAGATGTTCGGTGCATCGGTCTAGAAGTCGGTGTCTAGAGGATGCATCTATATTTATTTAACCACCGAGATCTAGACCGATGCATATAAACAGTTTTCTTGTTGTTTTAGAAGTTGTTTTTTTTTTTTGTAAAAAGTTTTTATTTTTAACTTTTGTGAAAAGTTCTCTTCAATACGAATAATATAAGCCCAAACACGACGTAACTAAAACATACCGAGTTCTCTCGACTTTCTCACGTCTCCATCATCAGATAAGCTCTAAACCTTCACTGTTTGATAGTATCACCAGACATACATCTGAGAATCAAGTTTTAATCCTATGCATGCCTACAATTTCTGATAGTTGCCCTCGATTTCTCAGGATTTCCATCATCAGATCCTGACCTGATGACAATGGAAATAAACGGCGAGTATACTCTTTCACTACAAAAAAATGATTTCTCAAATCCGTCAAACTTGGTCGTTTAAATTCCCCATTGAAATGAGGAAAATATTTGATGTTTACACCTGATTTTCTCTAGATTCCCATGGTTCACATTGATGCCACTAATGCCATAGTAAATCAGAGCCTTTATCATTATACTGTGCTATATTTCGTTCGTATCCGCCGTGGGTATGGTTTTTATGGTTTTCATACTAAGGTGCCCAATGACCTTTGAATGATTTAAAATTTTTCACAGTTTAGAGGCCATTATATTTAAGAAGTGTTTGATATGAATTTCACTTTTTATTCAAAACTTTAATATTTCTACGCGTTCATGTGAAAAAGGGTAGGTAGTAAGTTTATAATTATTAAAAAAATATTTTATGTCATGTAAGCAAAAATAATATTTTAATATTTTATGTAACTTCAAATTCATCATTTTCGCAATTTTTCCTTTATCTGTACTATATAACGTTGCTTCGTGCCGAATTTCAAGATTCTGAGTTCACGGAAAGTACCTTGTAGGTTTTGATTCCCTAGCGTGTGACGGAAATTCGTCTAAGGTGTCGGTAAAACTGCTGTATCTTTTGATCGCGTTAACTTAGAAGTTTGATTTTTTCATTGCTTAAAGGGACAATAGACCTAGGTATTTGGGTATAAATTTAGGTATAAATTTCAATTTGGTACCTTTATTCGTTCGTGAGAAATAAGGTAGTAAGTTTCATTTTATTAAAATATTTTTATTATATTATATAACAAAAAAAATGAGATTTTCGCAATTTTTCCTATATTTGCATTATATAACAATGCTTCATGCCAAATTTCAAGATTCTAAGTTTACGGGAAGTACCCTGTAGGTTTTGATTCCTTTGCGAGTGTCGAGAATTTGTTGAAAATATCGACATAATCGGTTGTATCTTTTGATTGGCTTGGCTTAGAAGCTTGATATTTTCACAGCCTAAAGGGACAATAGACCCGAGTATTTCATGTGAATTTCAGCTTGATACGTCCACGCGTTCTTAAGATAAAGGGTCTTGACAGACAGACAGACAGACAGACAGACGGACAACAAAGTGATCCTATAAGGGTTCCGTTTTTTCCTTTCGAGGTACGGAACCCTAAAAATGTTATTTTAAATTGTTATGCTCAAATATTGATTTTCTATCATATTCCAATTTAGGATCTATGTTTATATTTTCACCAAAATGGAATTAATTTGAATATTTGTTCAAATAGAAGTAATTTTTCAATAACAAAATCCGTAACGTGTTTTGCTATAGTAAGTTATTTGAGGTGAGCGTATTGAAAATATTAAAAAAACTAGGTTAGCCATGGATAGTGTAGTTGTTTCGCATCCTAATCCTGCGGCGGACGCGGCGGGAAAATGGCGGAAATTGAAAATAAACATTTCATCTGCGCTCCGGCACGCACTGCCCAAATTGACAATACAACCAATTTGCCGCCGCGCACCGACCACTTTTGTATGGGAATTGAAAAATAATATTACTCTTTTTTCTACCACTGCACGTGGGCAATCTCAAAAATAAACTATGATTCTTCAACTTCAATGTTTCTCCGTTATTTCGTTCTTGTTATGGAAAATAAATAAAAACATCTGCGATATATCAAATTGTAGATACAGAACTCTTGAAATTTATTAAAATAAATATTACCAAAAAAAGGTTGTATTAGATACAGTGCCGGGTACAGTAAGTGATCAATATTCCCAACATAAAAAACTGCATAAACTAAAAAGTAATTTTTTTTAAATAACGGTGTCAAAAATTGTCATTAGCAATAATCATGTTGTAACGGAAACACTTACCCACATCGATGGTAAAATACGCAATGATCATTACTTTGGCAATTCGGCATTAAATGTTCACAATAATTAGCTAAAGTGGCTACAATGGCAACAGACGTCTCATTAAGCGGCGCGGGGTGTTATCACAGTTCGCAGGAAACACTCCGATAGAGTGCCGCTCATTCATTCAGTTTTAAAAACGAATGCGTTTAGTTTACACGCGTCTCGACTCACGTACGAACGCAGCCAAAGACAACATTCATCATTCCTCCGGATTATTAATTAAAACACCCAGTAATTACAACGTGAAAAATGTTTTTGTTTTAATTAGTAAGGTTTAGTGAGCGGTGAGTGCATCTCAATTATATTCATAGACGCGTTGTTATGAAAGTAGTCAGTATTGTTTACAGCCTTGTTGTGAATATCTCGACAGTTTTTAATTAAGTGCAATAAGTATAATGAGTGTTGTAAAGTTTCGCAGACGCTCCTCGCAGAAGCTGGTAGCTTTGATGCCAATTAATGTAGAGCTTATTGGAAGTTTCCATCAGATTTTGTTTTGTACTTTACATAACAACACTATAAGCTTTCCTAAAACACGGTTCAATTAGTTAGATATAATAAATTAGTCTAATATTAATAAATGAATTTTAATTAAATTACCTGAAAAACCGGTAAATTCATACGTTCTTATTTTTTTTAAAAACAAGGCCTTCCCTACAATTTCACATAATAATTTAATTAAGCAAGCCAAATTAGTTTGTCAAGTGAGCATAGTTAATTTAATTTAGATTGAGTTTTTTAATAACCCTAATTGAGTGATTTAATTACGCACACAGACATTGCGTAGTCAGTTACTTAGTTAACGAACTTACGGCTAATTATGACCACCTATGGCTGCCCTCTTGTGGGAATAAAAACATTCGTTATATACGGTAAGTGCTTATAAATGTTAATATCGAAAGTGGTCTGGTAGGTATCAGTGTCTACCGACAGAAATATTGATTACAGATTAATGATTAATGGCTTATAGCAAATTAAAATAGTAAAACTACATTGATGTTATCGTTAATAAGGCAATGGTTGCCAGCGATCATTTAATAAGCTTTCTGAAAATATTTATGAACTTATTTATTGATAATCAAATACATATGTAAATTGCTAGGAACCGTCAGTTTTTCAATGAAAACATTAGCATTTATTCAGCATGTCCATTTTAATATCATACTTAGGACTTATTAGTTTCATATTTAGAGGATAGAACGGCGCACACGCCGGCAGTCCAATGTAATTATTAAAGAGCCGGTCTAAATTATAATTAAACGTAATGGACGCCACTCGATGGGCCGCAAATGAATGAATGTTTAATTGAATGACTCCCCACAAATAAAAGCAATTTTCTTATAGCCCAGCCCTTAGCTAACGTAATTTAATTAATGGCTTGCATAACTCTGATTAAATAATATCTGAAAAGGAAAAATGCGATCAGCTGAGCGCTGTACCGATGAACTTGTGAACACTTGTTGAGGAAAATTGTACCAGCGAGATCGAAACGTGACAATTTTTGAACGCATATTTGTTTACCATTGTTTTAAAAGTGATAATAGTTATGCAAGTAATAACAATGGAATATGTAATTACGCAGTTCAGGAAGTCCTGAAATAACTACAGGAAGTGCTGAAAATGACCAAGAAATTAAAAATGTAATAAAATATAATATACTACACTTTCACAATAGACTTCATAACTTTTCACAAAGTTTCAGACAGTCTGCAAAGCGTTCTAGCGTATAACAAGAACAATAATATCACAGACACTTAGAGATTGCCCAAGGCATAACAGAGAGGAAATAGCAATCCAATAAAAGATCATAAATAAAACATCGAGCACGTTACCTCCGATAGCTTTTGTCTAATCTAATAAATGTTTAATAAGAATTAGGTAAAAGTGGCACTCCCTGGGCAGGCATCGGGAATTTCATTGCATTAGAGGGGGCTGCATAATGTCAGAATTGACACTCGAATGTTGAACTCTGTCGTATCGCTTCCCCGCTATTATCCACTATTGGATCTTACGCTAATATAATTAATATTGCTGCTCACTTATAGTGCAGATATAAACGGACGATAAGAAACTGACGCGTTCTTCAGGTGACGTCGTAAAGCGAACCAGAATGTGTCGATAATTTAATCGTTGCGATAAAGAATTGCTAAGTAAGTAATATCCCCACTTAAAGCCCGTCGTGTAAGCAACACTTATCTAGAAAACAATTTTATTCAATTATATCTGCCAGAAAAACTCGTTCTTTAATAGATAGATTTACATCTCGATTGAATTTTAATTGAGTCAACGAGCGAGTGCACTCCAATAACGGAGTAAGTTAATTATAAAAGGCAATTGATTTAAAAGGAGCCGTGTCGTGGCCGCGGTATGAGTAACAGAAAAAGTTTTCAATTTCACTAAAAGGGACTGGTTTGTGTCTCAGAAGTCTCGTCTGGTTATCGGCTTGTAATGTATGAAGTTACTCGCCGCGGCTTTATTTTATAACTCACTTCACGTAATAGGCTCCAAGTTGCTTTAATTCACTTTGCCCCTCGTCGCGCGACGCGTTTACTAATTTAGCTTTACAACTCAACGCGGAAAAATATATTTTTGAAGTTGGAAATCATGACGTTAATCACGGGATGAATGCTAGTGGATCCGGAGTATTAAACAAGTATACGGGGAACAGACAGATAACGTCATAAATTCATCCATAAACATGCTTCATAAATTATCACGACAACGATTTGGAACATTTTACAACGGCTATCAACGATACTTTACGATCAATAGGGATGTGACTGCATCGCGACTCATAATTAATACGAGACGTTTGTTTTATCATCTAATAAAAAATCAGCAGAGTTAGCTATCGGTGACGTTATCTATCGTTACATCGTCTCCTTACACTCACGGCACGTTAACGCGCCTTCTACGGTTAAGTATTCATAAAAGCTTTCAATTTTATTACATGTATTAAGATACAAAGTAGACATAACTAGTCCAGTTTATTTATAGATTTATTATCATTCAATCTATTTAACATTAATTTGAAATTGTAACTTGGTCAAAGCTATTAGACTAGTTCAAATGAACACGTCAGTGAATGTTTTAGTATGTAATTGGTATTCTATTAACTTGCTTTTAATTAAATCCATTGGCTTTATAACGGAATAATTTAAATACAAATTCGATCTGATTAGAAATCAGAAACTGTAATAAGATGTGGTGTTATGAACAAAAGATCGCGTGGGAGCCACCGCAAGTTGTAAAAGACAAGCTCACCAATCCAAATTGAGTTGGACATCTCAAATAGATAAAGCGATATCTACCCGTTATAACGCAAACTTTATAGTTTTGTTTTTGGCAGTTTTGACACAGCTTCTATCTACTTATTTGTTCCTTCAGCTGCATCTAACTGAGGTGAAACTTTTAACTTGTCCGACGTATATTCCACCTGAGTATCACTTACTTCGACTGCCAAGGGATTTTGTTTATTATCTACCTCTGCGGTTTGTTATTCTATTGTTCGATGGTGCGATTAGTTCTCGTGGCGAGTTCTGCTCAGTTATTGGATGGTGTCACACTCAGATATTGAAGTAATTTTGTTGAAGCAACAATTACGGAGCATTGTTTTGGAAATGTTACAGACGTTCACGGTAACATTTTACGAGATAGTCTCGCTGGAGATAAGGCTGGGTATTGTGCGCCTCCTTCAGGACGCCGGGGTGACAGGAGACACCTGAAAACAATAAACACGAAATTGCCACAATAATCGGCCCTCATGATCAGCACAACGACTGTCAGACAATGGGGCAGATTACGCGATAGGGGTTTAACCGAATAGCAGCTAACTCGATTATGCGGCCATCCGTGATTGTGTTTGAGCCTATTAATGTTTGAATTTCGTTATATTATTGCGGCGGTCGGGTGCCGCCGCTAATCCAATATGGGTTGGTATTAACGAAATTCCGCGTCGAGTTCGCGGTCGCCGTTCTGTGGCGCGCGACTGATAATGCTCCTCACATTCGCGTTCTAATTGCCCATCGTCTACTGATCACCTCGTAGACGGCCCTTTACGACTCGGATAACACGCGTCTTACTTAATAATGAACCATCCAGATACTATTAAACGATCGCAATATAGGCACTCAAAAGATTCATATTATGCATGTTCATTTGCATTATTACGAAAAAAAAATTGAGTTATTATAATAGTGTTAATATAATGTATCTTACACATTTGTAGACACACTTTGTGAACAAGTGCATGCCATCAGTAATCATAAGAAACATCCCACAGCCGAAATGTAAAGCTACCTGTGCAATGGAAAAACAATTTTCTTCCACGCAGTGCATCATTGCAAGAGGTTTAATATCAAAGTGCGTGCGAACATCCTTTGTACCACAGGACCCGCCGGATGTGACGTAGCGAGGAGGGTGTGAAGTAAAGCACCGCGGCCCACGGCCATACCTAGATTAAAGAACAACTTAAAGGAAAGCAATCTGCTAAATAAGTACCAGTGTAGTTGATGCGCTCCGGATGCTGCTCTACTTCATTTTTTTAACACATTTTGAAATTATCTTTTACGTGTATTTTTACTGTTACTCATTTAAAGTTAATACCCGTACTTTTAAATGAAGAAGTTATGGGTACTAAATCACTGCTAGAATTAAGTGACCATGACTGGGTCATACTTTTGAAAATTTAATTTATTATTATTATTTTCTTTCTCGTGCTTCATACTCATTAACATTCAATAGAAATGTTAATGGCTACTTACTTTGGATTACAGCCAGCCAATCCTTAATTTTAGGTTAATTAACAAGTAAATTGTTCGTGTTCCGTACATTTGTGTGCAAGAATGAAGTGGAGCAACATTCGGAGCGTTGTTAGTTGGTTGAATTATTTAGCTTCTCGTCTCGTTACTTTGCGTCGTTTCCGCAGGTGTGGCAATCATATTGTCTCTCAGTCTCATCCGAACGCCGGCGGAGTGTAGGAGTGCGGGGGTGAGGGTGGGGGGGGGGTACAGCCCGTATCCCCCTCATCGCGCCGCTTATTCTTTAATCTCGCTGATGAATTATGATTAGCGGAGTGCACTCAATCCTATTAGTGTTGTCTGTCTCGAATAATCTTCTGGAAGATTTGTTTTGTTTTTTTGGTAGGTATACATGTCAAGTTTTAAGTGTTGAAGGTTACTTATTTACATATATGAGGAAGAGGCGATCGAGGTATTAAATAATTATTAAGGAAATAAACAGACACTGCAGAAAAACTGCAATTGAATCTAGTGGGAATTATAGTTGCATACAATTATTTAGCTTAATGCAGTTACCTGAACCGAAATGCATTCGAAACATGCATTAAAATTCGTTGGAAGCCTAACAAAAACCTTTATGACCCGTACAGCGCCACGTAATAGCTCGCCGTGGGACCACAAACTCCGATTATCCAAACAGAGAGCTCCCGAAACAGCGCTGTGAAATTTTAACGTGTAATTGATTATGAAGTTGGCCACTAATGGGCGAAAATAGTTTCTAATTTGGGGTGTGGTGGCAGCGCATAATTGGTCTCGGACCGCGTCTGTGTTAATCATTAACGTCGGTCCGGTGCGCCGGATGCGGGCTCCCAGGCGGCCCGCGCCGGCCATCCTTCAATTCAGCCGCTGCATCGCTGCATCGCCCGTGCTGCGGCCACGCACTGCTGTTTTATAACGCTTCATGTCTAACAATTTGCCGTCGAACGTCAAGCGGAATTACTTTTGCATAGTTCTTTCTCCCGTTTCCACGGCTGACATTCGTAAAATCCTAATTCGTGCGTATTGACGTTTGGAAAGTCACCGCTAATGGAAGGCGTGAGCTTTTTTGCTTGAGCTGCGTCTAATCTCGGTTGGTTGCATTCGCCACGGGTTGTTTTCCGAGTGGCGTAGCGTGTTGCTGTCACCGGCCGGTAATTATTCACGAAGGCTCGCTTCACGGCCTGTCTACTTCGCAAAAAATGTCGCATCGATACCTCGGTCGTGCACTACCATTCCATTGAGCGAAGCCTGTTGGCATTCATTTCGTTCTTGTTCTATTATTACGTTCTCGGTAAGCTGAAGCGTGTTCAATGAATCCGATTTGAATAGTGTTGGAACGGTGACAGGAGTTCACGTTCTTCTAAGATTTATGATCTTAGTAATAGCAACATGGTGTTTCGTTAATTAATTGTTGTTGCAATAATACAATTGAATAAATATTATTTTGGCGAAGATCATTACCGCAAAAAGTCATATGACGTAGATATTGTTAGTTGATGAGTAATAACTAATTATTTCTCTTAGATACTGAGACTTGTAATTTGATTTACTTAATTATAAAGGTACCTACCATATACATATAATATTACGAATACCACTAATTGGGTAGTTGCATGCGCTAACACCGCAGTTCATGAAACTTGAGAGGCACTGTGGCCATATATTCGTATTTTGTATTAAATATGTGAGCAGGAAGGCAATAAAGCATTGTTATTATATACGTGCAATTAAGCGATTCGCTGCACTTGATTAGCATGCGTATTTAAACTCTATTCTAAGTTGCAGTGACTCACAGCCGAGTTGATTAGCTTCCTCTGTAGATGAAACAAACAGTCATTGACACTATTTGTCGGTGTAGTGTGCAGGCTTCCGGTCGATATCCGTGCGCTATTATTTATGGCGGCCGATCGGACGCACTCTCCAAAACACACAAAAATAAGAGCCGTGGACCATTCGTCACGGACCTTACAATAGCCAGCATTGTTTCAGGCACGTTGCCTCATAATACCCGAATCCGTTGTACTAGAAAACAACTTGTGCGTGGGTAAAAAAATGATTGGAAAGGTCGCACAGTGGTAACCGCGCGCGAATGTCGCCAACAAAATAGTGCGAGGCTGCACCAGTTGCCAAATTTAATTGAATTGTATTTTAAATATTAATTAAGCGTGACGACGCTCAAGTCCGTGCTTGACTTTATTGCTGTTTTTTCGGCGACACGATCTCAATTACAGTTTTTATTCTTATTTTTGTACTTATTCGATATTTTAAGGTACATAATTTGCTATAGTTCAGAAACGTTGAGTCGTGTTTCACGTTCTCATTAATCGCTTGAGTAGCTGTGCTAATTTTTTCGAGAAATATTACAGGCGATAAATTTCATGGTTCTGGAGTTTATGCTGTAACATAAAATGCTCTGAATGAGCTGTATAGCTCTGAGGCGATTACGTATTGTGACTTATGATTCAAAATGAATGGACCTCGACGTGATTGAACTTGTTTTGTTGCTAAGGCTAAACGTAAATAACACAACAGGATATTTTGCGGTCCGCCGATATTATTTATTAAATATATTTCACAAAGTCTAGAAACGAATATTGTTGTAATCGTGCAAGTAATAGAACTGTATCTTATAGCTTGTAACTTACCGATACCTTGTTTGTTTTAGTGCGAGAGGCGAACGCCGCAGCAGGCGAGCGGCGGCAGTCCAGGGTTGGGATCCCACATGCTCGCCATGGAGGTCTCGAAGGAGGCGCGCGCGTCGCCGCTGCCTGCGTCTGCGCAGACTGGACCTTCCTCACAGCCAGCTCAACCACCACAGCCACAGGTATGTCATATTACTATTTTTAATAAATAAATGAATTGCAAAATAACCTCAAATTAAATTATTTTACAGGTTACAAAAACCTAAATAAAAAAAGTTCAATTTTGAATGTCTTTTTCATGAGAAACTCTACCTCTGGTTTGGTTGTTTTAAACGATATGATTGGTTAGTTCATTTTTACTGTTTTGTAAAAATGAACCAATGAAAGAAAAAAAATCGCAATGAGCAAGCTGAAAAGGAATAAAATATTTTTTTCCTTAATCTTACCCCATTTATTTTTATGTATTCACAATCTTTAAAACCACTTGTTTGTTTACCAGATTTGCGCTGGATGCAGCAAGGTGATCACCGAGCGGTACCTACTGAAGGCTTTGGACCAGTTGTGGCATGAGGACTGCCTGAAGTGCGGCTGCTGTGACTGCCGCCTCGGGGAGGTCGGCCACACGCTCTATACTCGGGCTAACCTTATTCTGTGCAAGAGGGACTATTTGAGGTGAGTTACCTTATGTGCTTAGGTTTCATCAATCAGGAAATATGAATGTAGTTAGCAAGCGTTAGTTGCCTCTTTGCAGGCAACTTTAAGAAAAGTAAATAAGTGGTCAAAAGAAAAATAGGTCTGAGTGCCCTTTTGTTGTGTACCTATATGTGATATGAATGTCTGACAGAAAAAACTGGAGCTGTCCTTTTCTCAGACTGCTAAGAAGGGTTATTAATTTCATAATTCATCTACATTTCTAGCTGTGTAGAACTCTGCAGAACTTCAAATTACCGGGAAATATTCAAAATTGTTTGTTTATCAACAGGCTGTTCGGCAACACTGGTTACTGCGCGGCCTGCAACAAAGTGATCCCGGCCTTCGAGATGGTGATGCGCGCACGCAGCAACGTCTACCACCTCGAGTGCTTCGCTTGCCAACAGTGCAACCATAGGTATGTGTAGGAAAATAACACAACAGTGCAACATTGCATAAAACTGATGAGAACTATTCAGCATCACTTGTACAAAAGTCCTTTAAATGTGCATCATGTACCTATTTGAAAAAAAAACAACACATGTAAAAGAACCCTATATATTGAACCCCAAATAAAAGGAGTAGGACAAAGCATAGTAAACTATACAGAGTAAAAAAGATAAAGATATAATGTAACAGCAGTTTAGATTGTTTATTCATCTCACGGACACTGAAAACGCGATTAAATTTTCCGCTACATAATAAAGTCGAACGCAAGAAGGAGAATGCGTGCACACTGTGTAAACATTTAATATCGAGAGATCATAAATTCTGTTGCTGATCTTATTTAAAGTTAGTTTATTTTTGTAAGGGATGTTGTAGCGAAATATGTTTGAAACTATTGACTAAAAAAGTTAAACGTTTTGGGACTTATTTTGGACGTTACTATACCAAAATACACTGTAACATTTTTTTCTTCGTCGTATAAGTTTAATTTTAAATAAGAACTCGTATTTATCAGTCACTTAATAAAGACAAGTTGAATCTAAATGGTACCTTATGTCCTTGCACTGTTTTCATAAAGCATTCGGAAAGCAAACTTTGATCTGCAATAAAAATGTCGAGTAAACTGGATTAGTCAGGATTCAAATCGATGCGATTATGGTGCTAATATTATTGTTTTGATGCTTCCTCAAAGACTTTCTAATTAGCAGTCTGGTGTTCAAATGACATTTCTCTATGGGTCACCTCATTCTTAATCTTCAGGCAAAACATGCGTGATGTATCATCTATTTTTGCTATGATAAGCACACGATCAAAATGATCAGTAAGTCTTTAATTAGCTACTTGCAAGATAAAAGACGTAAACAAAACAAACTAGACAACATGCATCACAATATCACCCCGTGAAAGTAAACATTTCATATAATGGTACAATACGACTTGCTCTCAAACACATGCATTTATTAACAGTAGCTTTAATATTTCTCCAAAGTAACATTGTCCCAACAAAGAGATTTCTTTACTAATCAAAACATATGAATACTGTTCGACTGTTTTATTCAATTCAATTGTACGGTGCACGACATTGTCAGCCGGCCCGGATACCGCCGTCCTTATTCTAGTCTCGACTTACGTTGCCCGAATTTGCAAAGGAAAACTATTTTGTTGGTTTATTTCGAGGAATATTGGAATTGTGTACGTTTCAGCTTTCGTCCCGTGCAGGTTTCGGTTTTATAGTTTTTTAATAGAATGGGTTTGTAAGTGTTTTGATAGAAAATGGAAGAAAATACATAAACAACGTAGTTTATTGCTCGAGCAACGTCCCTAAAATGTCGTGTAAAGTTCGGAGTAGGGGTGCAGGCGCGAAAACGGCAATTTTCGCCGGACTGCGTCCGTTTAAATAATAGAAAGGTCGCGAAGATTGGAGCCACTCTGAATGGTTTATATGTCACTTGTGAACCTTTCCCGTGTTAGTAGATCTCGCGCGACATCCTCGACGAATTATATATTCATTCGAGTGCCTTTAGGATACATGCTCAACAGTTGGCTTCGTATTACGTAAAGTGGTGTAATTTTGTAGCAAACATCAGAAGCTTTTTTCGAATGACCAGAAATGTATAGGTATTCAAATATTAACGAATTATTAAATGTAGCAATAAAATAAAGCTCCAGCAGGTATTTTGCTAATTAGGCTACTATTAGAGCTTGATAAACATTCAACAACAACGGTACGCCAGTGCAAACTATTAAATATCACGTACAAATCAATTTCCACGCCAGGCAGAAATCTGAATCCAATTTGCGGGCTGTCCGATCGGAGCGGACGGCAGATATCACGGGCGAATATCGCTAAACGGCTAAATAATTTAGTAGCAATCTGGCGGCGAGCGGCGGCGGCGGCGCGGGCGGTGCGGCGGCGGTGCGGCGCGCCCGCGGCGGAAGCCGCGTGCTGCCGCGCTTGTGTCCGCGTCGCCTCCGCTGCAACCACTATCTTCACGCTGTTGTCACTTCACATCACAGTCTGAGCAACGTCGATTTTAATGGTTCAGCATATTCAAATTGAGAATTTATAGAATGTCTGGAGACTCGAGGACTTGAGAGCACAAGACCATCTGAAAACAAATCAGATATTCCAATATTGGAACAAAGTTTTTTTGTTTTATAAATATGACGTCTATGAGAGACAGGCGGTGGAGTGATTTTTCCCGTAGCTGATTTTGATCTGCACACCTCCTGAATGCTTTTGTCTTACTGCAGAGGGAGAAGAGCCAATGTACACGTTCGTTTAACGTAAAACGTCAAACTTGGTTTGGGTGCCGTCGCGACACAATGGCGCTACGAACAAAGCTTAACTTGCACCCAGTCATTAAAATTTCGTTTTCCATCTTTTCCATTACGCAGCTGCAGACAAAAAATAGCGAAATAAAAAACGACGAGCCCAAAACAAAAGTCGGGAACGAAGAGAACAGGAAATAAAGTTAATTAAGAGCGGCGAAATCGACTGAGTTGCGGTGGAAATTGGCCCCTTAAAAAAGAGACATTTGTAGCGGAGCTATTGCGCTTAATTTTTGTGACAAGTGAAACAAAAGAGTTGGCAGGGTGGCGGAGACGCGGGCGCGGCGGGGGTGAGACCAAGGGGAGATAAGGTCGCTGTTATCACCGACGGTTCCGGGCGGCCACTGGCGAGTCGAAGGCGATACCTTTTGTTTTGCCACATTGAGGGATGCTCGCTTGCGTGACGTTATCGCGCCTCCTTGCTGCGCGCTGACCTTTCCACTCATGATAGTAAATTTTATTTCTTAGACATTTTGTGGTTTGCTTTTTGGGTTTCGTTTCATCAAAGTAATGATGTTCGCGATTAGATCGAAGCGTTTCTTATTAGAAATAGGATGCGTATAATTATTAACCGTAATAACGAGTGGGTTGTGTAGTAGGTTCCGGTAGCATTGTTAATTGGATCTTCCTGCTTGTAGCTCGCTTATTTTATAATTATGAATCAACTGATGAGATTGGCGTAATTAACCTACAGAGTCGAAAACGTTGGTAAACGTAAAAGACGTGTACGAATTAGGTAATTGGGTACCAAAACAAACATATGTGTATATTATGCGGATTTCATATCACGATGACAGAAACATGTTTTTTATACATGTGTGATATGATAATGAGATGTAGGATTTTATAATAAGTATCAGATTGATAGTGCGATATCAGAATCGTGTTGCTATTTTCCAACGCGGATCTAGACAAGTGTTGAACTCGTATTTTCGGTGTCTCTATGAGATAGGAAATATTTATATCTTAATCTTAACATCTTTAATGATATCATGTTCCCATATATGTAAATAAAATGACATAAGTATCTAGTAATACCAGACTGAAGTAAAGTAACCTGATACTTTGCCATATCAGGATATTTGAATCAATGCGTTGCATCGTTTGTGTTAGGTTCTGCGTGGGCGACCGGTTCTACCTGTGCGACAACAAGATCCTGTGCGAGTATGACTACGAGGAGCGCCTGGTGTTCGCCAACATGGCGTACAACCCGCCGCCGCTCGCGCACCTCAAGCGGCAGACCACGCATCTCCCACCACCACCCGTAAGCAATACACAAGTCATATAAAAGTAGTACATAGCCCTCTATCTAGGTTCCAGACAGCTAATTGACCATTAAACCAAATAAACCTTGGTCAAACAACTCGTCCGTGAAAGCACCAACCGGGCTTAAGAAAAGCTTACAACTTGCCTTTCAAATAAATTGAAAAGCACACACTGTTACTATAAAACTTTACCCTGGATCAGAGCAAGATACGATCTAGATCTCGTTTTAGATTCCGCTTTTGTGTCTGGAGCTGATAGTAATTAAATAAATTTTGTACAGACAAGCAACGCGATGAGCGGCCTGATGAACGGCTCGAGCCGCTCCGGTGATCTGAACAACAACATGTCGGGCTCGTCGCCGGCCCCGTTCGCGGCGCCCCCGCACCTCAAGCCGCTCGGCCTCTCGGCGTCCAGCTGAGAGTACAGCGCGTGAGACGCGGCCCACCCCTACGCCAAGTATCAAAACTAATCACGCGTGCTCCGATACTGTGACAATCGATACTGTTCATCAGTTGCTGTTGCCAACGAACTATCAGTGTTTCAAACGCAGCTCTATTAAGACAGAACATTCTTATCGTCTTATTACTGGACTTGACATGTTTCTAAGTGTATAAACTAAAGCAAAGTAAATGCCAAACTGTAGTTAATGTTTCTGATTGCTTATAAACAGCACATAATTAATATCTACATTATCATGTAATAATTCTGAATAAAGTATGATAATATTAATATGTTATTAGGGTAATGTTTCAAGGAGAGTTGTTTTAGTTTGTTAAAATCTCAGAATTTGATCTCAGATGAGCAATTATGCTAAATTAGGATATAGTTAAAGGATCATTGAATCTCCCTTTTGTATAATAAATCTGTTAAAAATTGCAATATCATGTCTGTATTTTTCTCTATAATGTATAGTGTGAGAATTGATGGTACGGAAAATGATATAGAGCGATTTTAGCTAACGGCTGTGAACACTTTCAGCGGTTCAGATGCGCAGCTACAGGGATAGTGACGTGCTATGTAGTGTTGTGGACATTTGGCGGCTCAACCGCTGCCGGGCGGTAACGTGCGCATTTGGACCGCTGAACGTGTGGCGAGCCTAACGCGAGACATTATCTAGCGCGGGTTTTAAGACTGCCGAATTGTCGTCTTTCGTGGATGAAATGTATTTTAAAATAACTATCAGTGTTAATGTAAATAGTATAATCATCTATATGTACGTATTATAGTACAATCAATCGAGTCTACAATTGATTAGGGATATTTCACGATCAAATTACTTAGTTATTTTCAAATATTTTAATTTTATTCTGGCTAAGCCGCGACGGAAAATTTATTTGATGAACTTCTCGAATACATTTGTTATTTCATTTTGTACCTATGTATATTAATTGTTAAGTTTACTATAGACATTGTTATGATGTTTGTATTATTTATGTAAATAGATCACTTACTGTAAGTAGATTATTGTATATCTATTATTATACAATGGTGAATATAAAATATTTGGATTAATTAGTAAAATGTGGAATATGTGTTAATTGAAAGGATACATCATTCAGAATAGTTCAAATTAGTTTCTTTAGTGATATTTTAAATGAATACTTGTCGTCGTCTTCGGATGAATTATTAATTGTTTGCATTTAATTGTGTACAGTCGCCAATAATATGTATTTTGAAATTATTGTAGTCCTTCCACGCTCCACAGGGGAGTATTTGAATCAATAGAGTTGTAATGTTAATTGATGTGAATCAAGTGTTTTATCGTCAGCAGTTGTAACTAGTTGATGCATCTGACAGTACTCGGATGTGTATATCGTAGGTGTTATGTTGACGACTGTACAAGCTCATGCATTCCTGTAGAGAGACGCACGGCTGTGTGCACACACACACACATTTGTATAAATATAAATGTGCAAGTTCTCTTCTAACCAATGATACGACCAAAGATGTAGCTCATTAAAGCCTTGTTCAAGAATATATTATGTTTTATTTATGCTTTAGTTATTACAATTTTGTTTTTTCCTCAACATCTTACAAGAAAATCAAGATCTATAATTATGTTTTTTTTTTGACAAATTAGTTCAACTGCAATAATTTCACAACCCACTTGCTTTTCAATGCGATGAACCGACACGTCGTTCAAAAGAAAATGACTGAAAAATGTTCACAATGAAACACAAAGCAATAAAGCCAAAAGGTATTTCCTCTAACCAGACCTGATCAGTTCAATAAATACAAGGAACAAGAAGCCCAATGAAAGGGAAAATGCGTTATCAACAGTCGGGGCGAATCGGAAATTCGGAAACGTGGTCTTTTAGTGGTGAGAATGAGGAGCAAAGAGGTTTCATATCGGCCACATAAAAATGTCGGCTGCCACTGCATTGTAGTACTTACCGATAGCACCTGAAGTGTGGTGCAGGTTGTAGCGTCAGCAGAACAGTTTTAAGGTGGGTAATACCATTAATACGTAACATTTTTTTTGTCATTGTCACATACTCAATCGACAGCGGAAAAAATGATATATGTCGCAGGGATATGATAAAAACGGGGATTTGATCAATTGACTAAGGGATTTGATCAAATCATCATCTTTTCCCTAAACAAATCTAGTGAATTGAACAAATCCCTAAATTGGTTCAGTGAAATGATAAAAATAATTTTGCTTTGATATTTTAAAGGTTTATTTGGTAAGATATACCTACATAATTATGATAATCAGGTGTGTGTAATACAAGGAAATATTGATAAAAAAAATCACCATTACTCAGAACAATATTTTTTTTTTAAACAATGAACAAAAATTTCTTTAAAAAATAAAAAATATTTTAGTTGCGTATGATATGCCTATATGTAATAATCACTTATTAAAACATGTAGCTGATTTGTGGCATCGTGAATTACATAAAGGAATTTCTTACAGGCGCAAGACAAGAACTGACATGGTTTTTGTCATTTCACTGAACCAATTTAGGGATTTGTTCAATTCACTAGATTTGTTTAGGGAAAAGATAAAATCGTGTTGTTATTTTAACATCCTCCGTGATTTGATCAAATCCCCTAGGGAATTGATCAAATCCCCGTTTTTATCATATCCCTGCGGCATATACATTAACTTTTATTTGAAAAGAGATAGTAGATACTTGAGAGCCGTAATGGATATTAAGCAGTTACTACTTATTCAAAGAAAAGTATGTGTGTTAGTTTAAATACTCGAGTCAAATAAAAGGAAAATCCAGAATATAATAAGGAAAAATAACGAGATCACGGGACCAAGTGACGTCAACACCTAGTTAAAGGAAAGTGATTTCACATTGACTATGAATAGCTACAAATAATCATGTTTTTGTTGTCAATTCGACATGACACCTAATTTTTTGTCAACATTTGTGCCTGACTTTTGGATAATAAAGTTATTTGCATTCATAAAACTTCGAAGTAGAATGTCGAATGAAATAAGGAAAATAATTAACGAAAACAAGTTCAGCTCCATATTGTATAAAGATTTGGATCAAGTGACTGTAGTGTACTAAATTGCTTTTTAGTGAGACAAATTACATTTAAAGGGTTTTTGGTTATTGAAATTTTCAGTAATTTATTCTCAGAAAAAATTAACCGACATTCTTCGAAATAGCTTCACAGTACAATTTTTAAGTTATCATTGGATATCAATTTTTTTTTAAAGAACACAATTACCTGTTTTTTATACTAACGCTACAACGAACGTGCAAAGAGGAGAAAAATCACCCCAATTTCCCGACCCCCGCCCTCATTGTCGGCCCAACACACCCTGATAGAATTGTTATCGATGCCATCTTTAATTTCACCACTGTAAACAACCACCAACATTATGATCCATAACAGAACTACAGACAGGTTCAAAATGTAGTTTACGTGTAGTTACTATTGCACAATAACGTTCACGTGAGTTATTATATACCTACTATAATCCTCAGAATTGAAGCATGTCGAATTCTACAGTCTACGGTCTTAGTTGGTCCTGACACGGTACAGCAAGTTAACAAAAACACGCCTCGAGATTTAGTTCCATTTCCTCAGTCAATCACATATACAGGTAAACTGGCGTATATTGCTTTAGTCACACGAGAAATGATGACTGTCAAGTTTATGACTACGTGAAGGTGCAACTTGACTCATGCATATTGCACATTCTGACTGACCTTTCCTGTCCTATTTCTTATTGTAAATTCACTGGATGAATAAGCACTTCAAACCTATAAAAAAAAGGCTGCATTCATGTCGAGTGATGTAACAAAACACAAATAGATGAAACAAATCGCGTGCATTGTACATGAAGCGCATATTCAAATAGAAAGGGTTGACAATAAATAAAGGTGTGAGTTGTGACGAGCGAACCAACCTTCGCAGCCGGTCTCCTCGAGCGTGAACGTCACAATGAGGTGCGTGAAAAATGGCTCCCACCGACGCGACGGCCCACAAATCAAAACTGTGAAACCGTTTGGCAAAAAATGAAAATAAAAAAACACAAATATAACAGCGTAGGAAGCCGGGCGCACACCACTGATGGCTTCTTGCAATAATTTCCGTTTTCAATGAACGCGTTTTTCTTTTTCTTATCATCGCACGAACTAGGATGGTTGGGAATAAATTGAAATACAAAATTGATTGTTGACTTTTCCCGGCCGCTTTATTACTGTTACAAATAGGAAAAAGATTGAAAATTGCCTACAGCGAGACTCCGCGCCGGCGGCGGATTTGATGATTCTTCAATCAACTAAGGACACATACTATGTACTTATGCCGAGCTATACGTAAATCCCAGGATAGTGATCATCTACTAGAGTCCTCTATTAGATCTGATTTCATAGATATCACTTGTTGCCATTGTAATTTAAGGGGAAGTTTAAAAAGAAAATGTTAGTGCAAGCGTTATACCAAGATCACGAGATACTGCAATCTGTTGGACGATTTATTAAGTTGTTGGCTTCAGTTACAGGACTGAGGGTTACATGCACTATCTTTCGACGTAACAATTCGAACTTTAAACTAGATTTTAATTTAACTCTAACAGAAACTGTAAAAATAACTATTGCGTACATCGCAACCAAATGGTCTCATCTAAGTTGGACATCGATATTTTTATTTCTTTAAATGAGTCTTAAGAAAATGCTCAAGTTAACCAGTAACCTTAATGGATGGAATGACAATGCTGCATCGTATGAAAAATTAAATGAAAATGCGCCTATTTATTATTTTTATGTTGATAAATAGGCCAGCTATTATTTTTACGAGCTATTCCCTGTTTACACTGCTTAATGCCCGGTCAGGATGAGTTAACGACAGTTGTCAGTTCTTTTACCCTCCAGCAGGGATTTATATAGGAAAATGGTTCTTATACAATGACTATTCTTAAAGAACTCTGTAGTTCTATAAAAATGCGTCCAATATTCCGTGTTTCCGTAACTGAGAGAGGGGAATGGAAGGTCTGCTTTAACTGGACAAGCTATGCCCCCGATGCTCCTATTTTTATTTGAGTTTTAATTATTAAAAGTTTTATGAACTGCTTATTTCTTTTTACGAGATTGTTGAATTAATTCCTTTTGTTTGTTAACTCGACCCTCCTTGTATTATCAAATGCTAAAAGTTGTGTTTGTTTCGCTGTAATTAATGTACAGAATTGAAATTGTGATATCTCTTTGCAAGATCCGCCTTTGGGACTGTTGCTATAACGTTACGCTCAGGCGTCGAGTTTGGGTATAAACTGCGAAAGTAATAAGATACGATGAATAATAAGTCACGTCCGTCTCGAACGATAAATTCAAATGAATATGTTTTATATTCATTTCGATTGAGTGGGTTATTCACAAATTTACCGTTATCACGTCCGCTGAATATCATAAAACATTTTAAAGTTCGCAAAGAGATATTTGAGAGTCGAACCTTCATTCGGCGCCGTGGGTTCGCTGTAAGTAAATTTAACTTTAAAATATGCATAACAGTTTTCCGATGCGATCCCCTTTCGAATTTAAACACATCGAGTCGTATTAAGATACATTTCGATTCAGTGCACTTGGGAAGTTCGGGAAGAAAATGCTATTCAGTTTAAAGATGATGTGGCCGCTAGTTTCAGTGCAAAATGTTAGGAAAGAATGTTGCATCGAGAAGTTCTTGTTTTTGAAAAACATGTACCTACGTAGGTAATATTAAGGTTTTTTCCGCGACACTATCTAGAAATAATTCAATAGTAAGGAGCTTGTTATTAAGGCACGCTATTCAAAAACTACGTAGGGCAGGCATAGGCATATCCCACTGAAATCTTCAAGAACCAAACTTGGACATCGAACATTTTTAACTTACTATAAGTACCTACCCGCTTCATTTATAACATTTTATAAGTGTACATATTTTAGATATCGAGACCAAAACATTGCTAAAACAAGCGTCGACCTACAAAAACTCCTGAAAATATAAACCCAAAAATATTATAAAGATTTTAACGCATCAGAAATTGCAAGAGGCTTGTAGACTTGGAAGTTAAGTGTACTTAACCGCGACTTGTGAAAATGCAAATAAGGAGCTTCCCGACGCGCCGGCCGACGCGGGGATTTGTCTCCACCAGATATGATAATTAGTTTAACAGAGATGCGAATTTGTAAGATACCCGCTTATAAAGTTACGGTTTTGTTAGTGGAGTATGAAGAGAAAAATGCCCCCACTAGTTTTTTTGTTTTCTGCTTCATTCTCTCTGGAAAGTAAATTAAAAGGGCATTACATGGCCCTGAAGCCTAAGTTATAATAATAATGTTACGCACATCGACTTTAGTCAAAGACATAAGCATACTCGTACATAAAATTTAAAACCCCTCTATTTCTGTACTGCAGTTGCAACAAGACGTGTAAATGTAATTATTAATATTTTAGTTCAGTTTGGTGGAGAACAAGCTCTTAAAAACATACAAATTCGTAGAGCTCTAAAATGCATAAAATAGAACACAAAATTCTTCAATATGGTCTGGAAACTTGTTAATGCTATTAGAGCAAGCTACGGAGGCGTTAAGCCTGCAACCTTACTTAATTCTACTTATTCGACAAACTTCGGCAGCAGCATCGGCGTCGCGCACCCTACCAGACCTCACTGCATGCCATTATTATCAACAGACTTTACATAATCGAATCTCTAAGTTTTCAAATAATACACGGTTATACTCAACAATTAAAAGTTTTATACTTTTTCAAACAATATCACAATAAAATGAACATTAAATCAAACACGCCAAAATGAAGAATCCAAAGAAAAGAGTAAGTGTATTTGATACATTGCTTCGTCCGGCACTGCGTACCTTAACTTTTACGTCATGGTGTTGTGCTTCCACGCTAGGTTTCCTATCAGTATTGTCTAAATCTCCTTGTTCCAGCTTCTTACGCTCATTAGAATATTTTTCGTTTGGCCAGGACTTGGTTTCTGTTACTTCCGTTTCAGAAACGTAATACGTAGGAGTTGGTGGTGCATCCGTGGTTGTATCTTCTGGCGTTACAGTGGTCGTTGGTGGCGGCAGCGTGACTGGTTTGGTTTCCTCTTTTGTTGGTACGGCAGAAGTCACAATGGGTACAGCAGCTGTGGTGGTTTCTATCAGACGTGTGTCTTCCGTCACAGTAGATGATGTCTCAGAAGTAGTTTCGGGCGGGTCCTTATTGGCTACGACACAAATATGGGAGCATTGTTCCTCATGACATTTGTCCTCTATGCCGCAAGTTATGAAGTTGTCCCAAGCTGATAATAATTGGTACAGATGTGGTTGCTTGCAGTCGTTGTCAATGTAAGTTTGAATGCCCGCTACATCATTTTCACAAATAAGTGGTCCACCGCTGTTGCCCTTCGAGAAATATAAGAATATTTAAGGACTAAATAAAAATAATAATAAAAAAAGAAGCAAATTGAAAATACTGAAAATGAAATAAATGAATTGGTTATTAAAATGTATTGGTTATTATCTCACTTGACAGAAGTTCTCGTCATAATTCGCGTTCTTATTTTCATCGCTGTCGGCGGCGCATGTCATGGTGGTGCCAATGAAATGGGAACCGCAGTTTTGAATTGATGGTGGTAGCAGCTCCACAGTCAGTTGCATCAAATTCCTTTCATCGGTCCGATTGCCGGAACTCTTCTGCGAATTATAATTGAGAGATTACCAATATTTCTGAGCAATAGCTTTGATCAATAATAAGTTCATTTTTAAATTTTCTTGCAGTCAGATCATTTATGGGACATTGGCAATGAATTGCATTTACAAAAAATCGCAAATTGTACTGATGCATCGGATATATGAGTGAACGTTAACGCAACAAAAAACATTATTTTGGGTTTTCTAAAGGATTAAAACGCCGCCATAAGAAACTGGCAACTCACTGCATATACGAGTACGATGCAAGTTTTCTCCTGGTACTCTCGTTTGGGGCTGAGGTTTGAGATGCCCACTGCTGATGTCATGTTGAACGCTAATAAGACCTTCATCAGGGAAATGTCTGTGCGCCACCATTGCGTCGCGCTGTGGTTGTATGGACGAACGACTTGTATAACCTGTACGTGATAATGAAAATAATTATTACTATGTTTATGATTGTCGGTAAGTAGTACTTAGTAGCTCCTGCGTGCATATCAGCAATACTTGAGGTATTAGAGATAGGTTGCCATCTGGAAGACCAAGTCCTTTGACCTGTTGTGGCCCTTGAACCCATAATTACATTATCAACTCCTTTTGCTTTCTATCAACAATATTGGAATTTATACTATTTGGAATTATGTTTGTGGAAGTAGAAAATATTGGAACTGTATGTATGTGTCCACTGTGTTCCAATGTGTCCTTTGATGTCCAAGCAATAATTAGGGACTGAAACTGTACAAATACATCTTTTCGGAAACAAATATGTTTCAATATTCTGTGTTACCTCTCGCTCTTGTTCATCCTCGTCTTCATTAAGTGTGAAATTGGCATCAATTGTAACTGCACCGAGTCTGGCTAGAAGTGTTTTACGTGGAAAGCCGTTGGGTCCGTCTGTGAGGATGCTGGGCCCTACTGCGGAGGTGACGAGCCAGTCAGGTCGGATCAGGACTGCTCCTCGGAGGAACCTTGCGCCAGTGCCATCTACTACCGACTCATCGGGATAGTATAGGAATGCCTGGTGAAACAGAAACAAATGGATGTATATAGCTTTCAGATTATCTGGAAGATGAAAATATTACTTAGGAGTAAAATCGGCTTAGCTCCAGTTTAATAAATGTTGCGTATTTTTTTTTGCTTACAATTCTCTGTAAGGCCTTGATTGCTTGCTTTAACATTTTTTAGTTCACCATAGATAATGACAAAGATGGAATGAAATCGGAATGAATGACATTTAAGATTACCCAAGTCTTCAAACGGAATAAGACAAAACTTTGCAAAAAACCAGTTTTGTATCACCAGATTACGACCAACTTACCATGTAAGGAAATAGCCCTCGTCGAACTTCCTGTTCACCTTCCGCATTTACTTCTACACATAACGTCAAAGCTGCAAAATTACCAAAAATATATTTACCGACCAATCTGTATGGGAGAAAACGAAAATATCAATATAAACATTCAGCAATTACCGAAACACAGTGCAATTAGAATTTTAGTTTTCATATTCGTAGAAAACTATCATAAACATTTATAAGAAAACTAAATGACGTTTCACCGTCAAATACATTGCCGGTGTGACAGTAGAAATTTCAAAAGAAGAATAGATATCGTTTTTCATAATGTTTTCACTGCCAGGTAAATCAAACAGTTTTTATGAACCTGCACAAAACATATTTAAATCCTCATTTTTAACCTAAATGCTATAATTCTTTTTAACTCTCTCTGTCGTAAAAATCGAATTAGTCGAGTCACGTCCCTTTATTTTTCTCCGCTATCTTTGACAAAGTTACGCCGACTCGAGTTAAAGACATTAATCAGAATCTCATCCAAGCCAAGATGTATTATCCTCAATAAAGCGGAAAGAATGACTTCGCGATTTTAAAACGCGTGTTTTACAGATAAAGGCGGCGGATAAATCTGGGGAACACCTAATTATTCATGTTAGGGGTGTTTAAGAGTGCGTATTAATACGCTAGGAGCTGCGTCGACTTTTGAAAAATATGCTAAGAACATTAAAAGTGCAGTTTATTTAAAATACCGTGGACGGAAACACGGCTTGGGCGGGCGCGCCATCACGAGAGCGCTGTGTTGGTACGTCTTTTCAGTTTTATTTCAGATTGGATGAATGTATAAAACATTGAAGGGAAAAAGTTAGTTTTGTGAATGTGATTTCACTTTAGTATTTAAGTATAATAAATATCATTCTAGATAACAATTTATTTTATTATAAAATAATGTATACAATAGATAAACAAATAAAAAAAATCTATGGGTACTTTAGTACGAGCCTAACCGATATAACAATTAGTAAGCCACTTTAAGGTAGAGAAACAGTGACATTGTCCCCAAATGAGCGGAGATATCGTATCCAAACCGCTGATGCAGCCACGACCATAGCACTTGTTCAGACGGTTATTACATGTCCAGTTTACCTGGACCTGTCAAAGTGTGCTACTTTCTTCTAAATGTTCTAAGCCATTACAAGGTTTTAGGGGTAAGCCGTGTCTTCTTAACTTGGTATTGGTATAACGGTCGGAATGAACGAGCTACGTGTTTTGGCTGCTCCCCGCAATTGCTTTACAGTTCTGTCTCTTTGCAGTTGTAAAACGATGTCCTAAAATATCAATAAAACTGCTATATAACTTTTAATCGTAGTTGTATTTTAACAGCTTTATTGATTTTGCGAAAAGCAATCCAACGAATATTTATAGGGTATCCGTAACAGCGGCCGTTTTTATTGTTTTGTTGGTGAATATAAAATGATACCGGGATTTTTGAGCGCTGCTAGTTTTGCTATTCTATTTTGATAGTTATTCATTGTTTGAAATAATAGAAAATAAATTCTAGCATGGTTAGAATAGTTAGTTACATTAAGGTGTTCTCTATTTACTTTAAATAAATGTTACCTTTGTTTTGTATATGTTTTGATATTGGCCATAGAAATATGCAGATATCAAAAAGAAGCTGCAATTTGGAATTGCATTTTATTATCCAAGATAGCATCAGAGATCCAGAATTTATGCCTTATCCACATTTTAAATACCTGAAGTATAGAGGGGAATACATGAAGCATGTGAGTAAATGCGCATTACGAGCCCGTTGCGTACAAATTCCGTGGAGTCTAGGCGAACTTTTCGCCAGCTTAGCAACTGCGAGTCGCGAAAGGTGATATGAATATTAAACGCTTCAAGAATTAGAAGATTTATACGACAATTCGGAAGTTGGGCGGTCCTCGCGCACTTAAATGAATGTTTAACATTATCTGCGGAGTTTTAAGGAACTTGAGCCTCTTAAACAACTTGCGAAGAAACTTTAATAGAGAGCGGCTCTCGGGCGATTAATTCGAAGACGTGGAAAGGTGGACGGGAATTCTTAATGTGGAAGGGTAACTGGAGGTGTTCAATCAGTGCATCTAATAGAGAAAGGGGTGCGCTTCATTTGAATTACTTTAGGGATTTTACAATTTGAGTTTTTGTGCAAATTCCTTATTGCTGCGCCCTAACAGGGTATCATGTATGTACCTCTACATTTTAAAACACCTTGTAACACTCATGATTGCAATAAATATTTGAAGTTTGAAGTTTGAAGTTATTCTAAGGAGTAGGTACCTAAGCTTATAGTTAATTAATGTTTAATTGAGATCTTTGCGTATTCATCGGCAACAGAAAAAATATCTACTTATAGATTTTTTCCCACACCAAGCTTACTGATAAACGTAACAGTGTAACAGCAACAATGAAATCAGTTGAAACACAGTTGATACCCACGCGATGAAAACCTCAACGGTAATATCGGCAACATATCCGTTTCGCGAGCTTGACAATATAAATTGATTGGCGTAGTGTGCGTGTGCGTCATTGTTCTCGCCGTCATTTTCCGATGTCCCGTCCCGTTCTATTGTACTGCACTTTATTGAATTTGATTTACGCGCCAATTTTTGTAGGCTTCGGTTTTTATTAACTGACCTCGGTGCCGATGTAAACTTAATTGAATCCGCCAACAAAAGGTATCGAATGAAAAGAGCGTCCAGCGGTGTGCGATGCAGATTATAATAGGTTTTTCCGAATTTGCATGGGTTTTAAGTTACTCGATATTCGATATTTTCACGGCGGTTGAACTATTGCGTTCGATATGTTTGTGGAAACTGCTTTAATTAGGTTTTCTTTAATTAACTATTATTTATTTTATTGTATACCTTGCATGAAGCAGCACGATACATCTAAAAGTGTCCAGATTCTTTATTTGTCACATCCCGAACCTCACTGTATAGAAGAAGGTTGTCTTAAAATTTTCTGCAACAAAAGCGAATAATTCGCTGAAAGGCCGTAATCTGAGTTAATTATCTGAAATTTGGTCGTATTTAACGTCGTTTCAAAATGAGTTTTCACAATTGGAGGCGAGTCAAAAGAGCTTTCTAAAGGAAAGCAAACACAATTAGGAGCAAGTTCTTGTTTGTAAATTGTCGGGGAAAGAGTGTGTATGACACACGGGGCTACGCGCATAGACATGTTACTGATTTCTACATCACTGTCAAAACTGGTGGCCTTGTAAAGCAAAATTGTAACGGACAATTTCAAACTGCTGTTTAAGTGCTAATCGTAGTTGCCCTTACTTTCTCGTATGTTAATCGTATTGGTATGATTAAAAGTATCCAATAAGAAGAATAGATGGAACTACCCATTTAATGGTTTATATTTCTTAGGCTATGAATAGTAATGATTAGTTTCAAACCTATTTTTAATAATAATATATTTCATACAGAAGATTTTTTTTTCTTGTTTGTTTGTGTTATTTAAATCTTTTATCTTGTGTACATCTTTTTTGAGTGAATAAATTGTTTTACTTCTTTCTTCTTCCTATATGCAAAAATAAAAGAAATCCTCTAAATTAATTCCAAAAAATCTTTAAAATCAAAAACGCACATACCCCTTACTTCAGTGTTTGTGTGCCGGCCGCTAAGCTCATTATTATGATTGTGCCCTATAGAGAGATACAGAATCAAATCAGTCGCAACAATGCCGACGCAATTATACCCGCGAGGGGAGACGTCTTGTGGAGACGTGGTCGCAAATGACGACTAAGACTGTCTTAAAAACATGGATTGAAAAAAAACTTCTAAATCTAATGTTTTTAGAAAAAAATACTAAGTTTTGAAAAGTAAATATTGTCTCGAAGTAAGTTTTGCATCATTCTCAAAAGTCGAACTTTAAGTTCAGTACATACATACGCTGTAACTGTAACACTTTCAATGCTACAATATTCCACTTAAAGCCAATAAAACGTTCAATAACCATTCTGTAAATGCAGACAAACCAAAACCAACATTGTAACGGAATGAAAGTCAAACTCTTTCATTGTCAGTAATGCAAATCCTCGTCTGAATACGGTCTGTTTACTTCTTTGCCCCTTTGTTTCAGCCGTAACGAGCAGAAAAAGGGCCCATTCAGAACATCCGAACCTAATTACCCTACCCTTGGTTACAAAGGAGGGTTTCTAATTAACGATATTATGTCAAATAATTTGTTTGAGCCGACGTCTTACTCGGTCTGAATCGCGGATTGGATTAAGTTTGCTCGGCACCGGTACGTTTGCTTTATAAAGAAAAGCTGTTCAAGTGGAAACGAAAGAACTGTCATTGTGACCGAGAATTTGTTTTTGTTGGATATTCAATTAGAAGTATGGCGGGGTTAAGTTTGAGATTAATTGGTTAATCTTAAATGAAGTCGATTTGTTTCACTCATTTTTAAACTTGTTGATATCAATTTCTCAAGTTATTATTTAAAACTCGTAAGTGTTTAACAAGAGTCTATTAAAGACAATGATTGTTCGTTTTAAGTACAGTACACACACGTGCAAAATAAATAGTGTGACTTATTCAGAACAAAAACGACATTGGATCTACTGACTACCAACCACCATTTGTTGCCTTCCACAATACATCGCCAGCATACTTTTTCGTCCCAACTATTCAGTTTGAAGGTAAACCTACCTTCTATTCACCATGTATGTAAACACAGGGTCGCAACAATGATGATGGATGACCAACGTCACATGTTCCAACACGCGGCTTTTGCCTCGTCAGCTGAGTATTAGCAATCTGTCAGTGCTAACCATGCATTTGTCATTACGATTGGGTGGCATTAATTGGATTAGTGTCATTAGTTGCCCCTTCACTTTGTCTTATGATGCATGTGTGTAAGTGATATGAGGTATGGGAAGGTACTTTTAAGTATGACTTTAGCAGTTACAATTATTATTTTTCCCTCAATTAAATGCCAAAGAAAAGTTACTTTAAAAAACTCAAGGAAATCTTTAAGCGCGCTGGTATTCGTAGCCTCTAAGAAAGTAAGACATCTTACTAAATAATAAGTTTCATAAACTTATGTAATGTATAGAACAGGTAATAGTCGTGTAGGTTAGTATATGCACAAACTTCACAAAATAAGTTATTTGCCGGTTATAAGTATCGGAGGAACTTTAAAATTGAACTAATGTAACATTATTGACAGTTCAGTTAACATATTTTTTCAACTGTAAATAAACACCAATTTCACAAAGAATTTTTAAATAAACATGGTATTAAAGGGTAGCTTTTCCTATAACAACACATGCACAGAATTAATAAAAAAGGCTTATGTACCTGTAGGCTTATCTATCAAAGTTAAAAATAAATAAATACTAGTGGCGCAATCTGCAGCTTATTCATTCGGCATAATGGATGTGTGGATTCGCAACAATATCAGCCGTTACATCAAAAATACAGCCAAAATGCCTGTATTAAGTGTGATTCTTGGAAAATAGCTAGATTATTTTTGTAAAAGGCTCAGTTTCTGGTCGTACATAATACCGTTCTAGGGTATCAAAGGGGTAGGACGTAGGATTATCAGACATTTGAATGCGCCGGCCGCTTCTCGCTCTAATTGAGTTAATATTTGGTTATCGGCGGCGCGCACTCGGCCCGAGCGACTAATCCTGCCGAATTAATGACGCGAATTTATCATTATTAATGCGTACGTGATCCTCGCCACACCTGATTTTACGCTGCGAGCTGCGTTCATATGACATGGCGGTACTGGCGGTGCTCGTGTGATATATGCTGCTTTACTAACTTTTGTGGATCGGCAAGCGTTGTTGCATCTAGTGATGCAATAAAACACAGTTTTTTGGATGTTATTATAATGATAAACTGTACGATAGGAATTATGGGTGACAAGTGACAAGTTAATTAGTGAAGCAAAATTTTCGAAAAAAAAAAAATTAACCAACAAAATTTTTTACAATAATTGAGGCCCTAGATCACACTAGGATTCCCTGTATTGTTCGGCCTGCATACATTTTAACAAAGTACTTAGGTACTTAATTAACATTGACAAGATTAACTTACGCGTTCCCACTAGATCTTCTAGAACTCCCTTCCTTCTTCTTAACGTTCCCCGTTGTTATACTAATTACAGACAGAATTCGTTCTTTATAAGATGCGCAAAGTTCTACAACAATCTGGTTGACTTTTCTGAACTTGACTTATTCGTTACTAAACCACATGTATTCAATAGATTACTGACAAAACATTGGTTCGATAGCTGTTCTATTTAGTACAGCAAGACTTACTATGTTACAGTGTAGTAATGTAGTTTTGTTTCTTTTTACATTATTCCTAATTTTCCTATTATATTTCCTTTTGTATTTACTTTTCTTCCTCAAGCATGCTCTTCATAAATAACTAAATGCGAAAACATGTTATTGGTTAATAGTTGCATATTTTGTTGTTTTTGTTAGATGTTAATACTGTATGTTTTCCGACTATAATAAAATAAAATAAATAAATAAAACATATCGATCATCGATTGATGATATCACTATGTTTATATCATTTTGATGTTAATATGAGCACCACTCCTTCTGAATGACTTGCAGGTAACTATGTATCGATCTAAAATGCCTGCTACAGCACACTTGTTTTGAATTTTCCGCTAGAGTTATTCACAATGAAAAGAAAATGTGTTGTCTTGTTTGTTTCACGTGTGAACGCGGCGCGGCCAACTGCGACGTCCATTCAATTCGACAGTTTTACGACGCGACTCCCGTTTATTCGCACGTTTCGCTCCGTTATGGCTTTATTACAATTTTTTATAGCTTCACTAGTTCATATTTTTGACGGTGTTAAGGGATTAAAGATGTGGAGATTAATATGACGCACGTTGAAAAAACTCAATATAAAAGTGCTTTGTTATTGGCCATAGAAGATAACCACAATAGCTTTTTGTTTTTTGCTTAGTTTTCAAATCACCTTTTACTTTCACCTTTATATTAAAGCTTTTTATGAGTATGTCCTAAAGATTCAGATGCAATACTTTATATATGCGAAACACTGATCACCACATTTGAATAGTTCATCGCTGCAGATATAATCCGTCATTTGACAACCCGGAGCATGCCTCCGCCTACTCAAACCCTACAAATTGGTATTGTGAGTGGTGCATGAAGGACGATACACAAGCAAACAGCCGGTAACGAGCGATCAATGCGCAATCACAGAGCGCTAATCACGCGCGATTGACGGCGGACGCAAATGACGGACGGAGCAAATGACGGACGAAGCATTTGACGTGCCGTATCGTGCGACGGGAGGCTAACACGTTGTATTGAATTATTATGACCACCGCGTGGCCAAACAAGAAAACATATAAGACAGTTTTTATTTTATATTTTAAGTTTTTTGTTACAAATTTACATTGAAAGGCGTTAAGACATGACTTAAAATTGCTTGGAGAATAAGCCTAACCTATCTTATAAAATTCCTCTATAATTGACTTTCACAGCCAAAGCTTTTGCCTCTACTTTTCAAAAACTGTATTTTTAGCTAATAAACGAATACATAACTATACTGTGGTTTCTTTGTGCTTTAGATATATTTTTCTATCCAATACTGCAACAGCTCAAGATATGCAACTAGGTACATATTTCTTGAGCAAACCCGTAAGTCAAACTAACACATAGGTCAGTAGTAATTAGACACGCGACAAATTAGATCAAGTTGCACATGACAGTGGATTATTGATTGCTAGGTGGTGGGTGGTAGGCATAATGACGTCACGCGGCCCACAGCCAGTAATTAACGACTGATTAACGCACAATTAGCACTGATCACTGATAACAGATGCCGGCGGAACTTGAAACCGGCGCAGTTGTGTGTGGAAAGATGTGTAGGTGCTATGATTTTCTTTCATAGTGGGTTTGAATTCATGTTATTGCTGAAGCTTTGTCATTTATTTTTTGTTAAGCGTTCTGATATTTGGTATCACTTGATGAACCTTCCGCTACCTATAGCTAGACATTTTTGGCCTTACCACAAAAACTTTAACAACTGTTTTACACTTGTCTAAAAAAAATGTGGCTCCAAAATGAACCATATGTCAACGTCATAATTTGACATTTTTTTAGACAAGCCTTAAACTGACGTTAAAAAGTTTTTGTAGTAAGACGGCAAATGTTTTATGATAAAAGTCATAATATAAAGGTAAATTTTCTGTTAAATCAAAGAGGCAAGTACATCGTGGCAGCAACTGTAAAATGCAGCCTTTTAACGTGTGATTGAATTGTCAGAATTTAATCTTAGTTTCATTCCGAAATTAATTTACATGAAACGCAAAAGCTTTTAATGTTGGTAATTAAAATAGTGAAGTATACATTTAATCCCCTATTGTACAACGATGCAAGGTGTTCGCAGAATTGACAATAAGTGGTATTCCAATATAATTAACATTACGATGTAAAATTTAACAATGCTCATTATTGAAAATATTTCAATAAAATCGTTAATTAAAATGGAGTGTTCGAATGCAGGGGATAATTACGTTCGTCTGTATTGTTGTGTTGTGTCATAGAGTGGGAAATAATTAAATTTTGTAACAACAGATGGATTAAGGCGACACTCGGGACGTTTGAATTTGTTTATCGCTTGCCGGCAGAGCTAATGTCGTCACACGGTTCGGCGCACACAAACTCTCTGCTTCAAATGGATAATTTGTGACACCACCTATTATTTCAAGATCTCATAAAAGGTGGTAGGTATCTCTGACCTTTTTTAGGGCTGCCAAACATTTTTCCATTCCGCACCTACTTATATACCTATATTATACATAGTTTACGAGAACACACCACGTATATTTTTGTGTTGAACTGTGTTTAACCTATTTGCAAAATAAATATCATTCATAATAATACGTGCTACTGCTAAATATCTATTTTGGTCTAGCACAAATAAAATTGTAATATAGGTATTCTTAATGACACTTTAAAACACACTTACAGGCATGGACATGTACATTTCTTTCTGCAAAAATCTACAAAAACAGAAAGTCTCTTAACTCATCGAAAGTCACGTTTTTAGTATCGGCATCCGTCGGTTCTGTTAAAGGTGGCCTGGATAAGCTCGTTCGGCTTAGCTCGTCTCATAAATCAGTCTATGTCGGTTTAGCTAATTGTTGTGACGTGCGCCCAGTCGCCCAGTTCGCCCAGATACCTCAGAAAATATCGCCCGATTTTTCGCCAGCCTTTAAGGTGAATTATTTAGTTTGACGTTTACCTTTCAGTTTGGAGATTTTCCGATGTTTATTGAACATCTGTTTGAGTACGTATCTATACGGTTTGTAAATATTCTTTCTATTTCTGGTTTAATGCGATTAGATACTAGCAAAAGCTGTAATAAAGACATGGTGGTGGGGTTACGTAACTAAAATAATAAATTAAACCTATAGGTATATGTTTATACCTATATAATAGAATAAACACAAAAATATGAAAAAAGAAATAATATGGAAAATAACGGAAAACTGCAGTAGTGGACCAACATATCCGTCGGAAAAGTTTTGAATTCGTGGATGGCCTATTAGTGGCCGATAGTGACATAGGTTCACTTAGAGATTTCTACTACTTTTTAGCTAGAGTTATAAGTAAGTAATACATACCCAAATATTAAGATTACGTACTTTTTAAATTGATTTTCTATTGTTCTTTAATTAGCGGCATAAACACCTACAACATGTTTATCATAGTTACAGGTTTAGGCCTTATTTAATTTATTAATTTGCTAAGAACAACACATACGATCTTCAGGCACATCAAAATAACTACCGTTACAGGTGTGGGGTACAAAAATTTTTTTCTTCACAATTACTTTGAAGAACTTAATGTGTTTATATTTATGCTACAAGTTAGTGATTACAATCATATTTACTACAAGCTATTTTCTAAAATCATATGTTGAGTAGGCATTGAAACCTCTAGTTCCCCTAATTTTAATAAACACAGCTATTAGTACTGGCTGAACATGTAAGTATTCATCTACAGAGTATATTGAAAAGTCAGGAACTAGCTTTTGATATTTTCTTTGTGACTTTTCTGTCACCGACTTTTCGAAAACAAACTGAAAATTAAATGTACCATATCTTTTTTAGCAACCTCGAAATGTTACTACTTCCTAGGTACTTTACATCATAGAGGTTCTGATTACGACAAACACAAGTATGGTAAGGGGATGATGACATAGCTCGTCAAATACCTGTCCTCATATCACATACATCAAAGCTGCAGATAAGGGGATGTTCTTCTTAGAAAGGGTTAATGTTCCCACACCCGGGTAGGTAAATGACACCCGGTTATACGGTAAGTACAGCTTAGTTTAATTAATACTGAAAAACATTCTTGTCATTTTTGATAGAGCTAGTCAAAGGATAAAAGTAAAGAGGGTTGATAGAACAATTTCAATAGCTTTACGGTAAGTTTTAAACTGTACAGTTTTCTACTATATTTCCATTTATTTACCCCTTTTTTATCCTTAAAAATATCTTCAAAGTCAAATCCAAAGTATTTATTTGCACATCAATACAATAATTTTATGAGCTTGTATCGATTTCAAAACCGACTTAAACCTTAAGTTTGTTTCTTGGAAACCCTTGGAAATGCATTTATTAGTGGTGTTTTCTACGTATAAATGTTGTCTACCTCCTGAAAAGTGTTTTCATATTTACTAGGCTTTTACTCTAAGGTGTCGAAATAGTTTTCAAAGTATTGACATGCTGAAATAAATATGATTTACTATTTAATTCTCAAAACACTGGCATCGGTCTACTTAATGTTTATGGTTATGTGGCAACCAGTATGTATACTAAATAACTATTTTTTAAATATGTGAATATGTAAAAAGTAATTAACCTTATGTATAAATACTTTATTTTCGTTTCTTTTTTATTGGGGGAACCTTCGAACAGTGCACTTGAGTTTGAAAAAAGCTTTATCTTAGGCTTTATTTGAGATACCGTTCATAACAATGAAAGCTCTAAAAATTAATACTTTAAAATAGGTGCTTACAAAAGATTATCAATTGAAAATTCATTCTGAAATGAAATCTTTTGTTTTGTCAACATAACTTTTTAAGTCATTTTAAGCCTTCGCCTCACAGCTTTTCATTTGTTTACTACTCTTTTGATCTTATACATAGGTACGTGCCCAATTTACATATTCCAATTTTAAATCAAAGGTAAATAAAACAGTGCATAAGGCATATACTTACTTTAAAGCATCTAAAGTGTCAGCAGAGTAACGCGGGCGTTTCGACTATGTTAATAATTTCTCAAAGACATTCCTGCCGTGCCCTCACTAACGCTTTGATAACTCTTCAAGATGCCTCGCATTTTCAACTGTATCTCCTCAGTGTAATTTACAGCATTTTCCGATTAAATTATGCGGTATTTAAAATATCGGAGACGAGTATTTCAGAAAATATAACGGAAATATTCCAGGAAGAATATAAGTAATTTAAAAAATGAAGTTATTTTCTGTTCAGCAGTTTTTAGGTAATTGTTCAAACATTCAATATCTTATTAAAATGTTATTATTCTGCATTTGTTATTCTAGAGGAATGTATATGCAGAATATTCTGAGAAAACACCTTTTGTTATGGCAAAAATATATACTAAGTTTTAATTTGATCTATTAGAAAGCATGCATATAAGAACTTAGAATTGTCGAAAGCTGTAAAACTGTATAATATTTTAATGTAACGATGCTGAATTACACAGAGAAGCTCTGAAATGAATAGGTGAAATTATCCACCGTAGAGTTTTGCCTAGACAAATAAATTTTAAATTCGTATCGAAGGTAACAAATTACTTGATAAAGTATCCTTAACGACGATACTTCAGGGAGTCTCCGCCCACCTGTCACGGGTTTTTCGAGCAGACGGGGCGGTCCCGCGGGTGGGCGGGGCGTGTGGCGCGGTGGGCGAGAGCACGCCTACCCAGGCGCCCCGCCCACCGGCTGACACTTCAGTCGCCAGCGAAGCGTCGGACGCGATGATACTGTTGACATGTCTGACATTTACCTGATGCAGATTGCTCTAGTAGCTCTCAGCATCTGACAGCCCTTGAAGTCTTATACATCATGTTCATTTATTAAAGCTAAACAATTTAAGTCAAAATGAAATTATTAATTAATAAATTATTAACACAATCCTGTGACTATATGCTGCTTAAACAACATCTAGGTATCTTTAACTATTTGAAACGATAGTTTCACACAAAGCAATAGTACTCAAAATAATGCTATTGAGATTATCTAAACTCTAACACCATTAAACATTTCAGGGTAGTCTGTTCTCTTACAAACAGATATTTCAACTAGACTTATTGCTTCAAAGCCTTTAGTTAAAACAAGAAATCTATTACGCCAAAAACAAAAGTAATTCTAAAGATATTTTGATCTTGACTCCACTCCACTACATTGCAGCACTTGCTACATTTCTTCGTAGTAACAAGAAGTACTGAGGTCAGAGGTCAGACTTTTACTTGTTTTACTGACCCACCTTTGTTTCTTCTGCAGCCCTTCATGAACAATTACCGTCTTACCACAAAAACTTTTTAACGTCAGTTTAAGACTTGTCTAAAAAAATGACAAATTATGACGTTGACATATGGTTCATTTTGGAGCCACATTTTTTTTAGACAAGTGTAAAACAGTTGCTAAAGTTTTTGTAGTAAGGCCATTAAAGTCTAACGTAATGAGCCATGGCGACCACAGACGCTGAAAAAGATTTTCAAGGGGTTATCAGTTCTGATTCATACCGGATAATGTTATGTAAATTCTAGTGGTTGTTATGTAAACTGAAATTTAGGCATTTTTTTACTCATTTAGTATCGAAGAGTTTGTAATACAATATCATACTTGTAAATATCACAAGTTGAAGTTTGAAAAAAACACTTCCTACAACTTAGTTAATAAAAAAATACGAAAAGCCTTATAGAAAAAAGCTGAATCCGTAATAATGCAGTTGATTGCATTTTCTTAGGAGTTGTTATCTTGGTCATATTTCACGTTTAATCTGCAATGATTAATTAAAATGTCAGCCGAGGGCGCGCCGGCCCAGTATACATCATCATATTGTCTTAGATACTTTATTAAAAACACAGAGATGGATGCAAGTACGTTTTTTTTGTTCCGTTTCAGATTTTTCGTAACATATCTCTCAACCTGATGTTTGTGGAGGTTAAGTTCACCTTCGAACTGCAGTTTATACGGAAATGGCAGTTTTATCTAAGTCTTGAGGAAACTAAGAAATACGTATAGGTAAACGATTAATCACGCCTGTAATAATATGCCTCCAATCTGTCTAAAAATCAAAGGAGAACTTCTCCATTAACGAGATCAAAATATATGGCTGAATGTGTCTCAAAGACGTTTGAAGCTATAAATACATGAAGCTATAAATGCATGAGCTATAAAAACATGTAAGTATATATTTTAAAAATTCTTGAAACGATTTTCATAATTCTTAAATCAAACCCAACATACATCTCAAGCAATCCTAAGAGGCACAAAAATAAACTTAGCATAAATTCAATCTCAAAACATTTCTAAATACGGTCCCCAAGGAGAAATTAGCAAAAGTAATTCATTAACCGCCACAAAGATTGCGCTAAGTCTTTTATTTCAGTGCGGACTTGGCAGCCAAGTATTTTTTAATTCCACAGCTTTACCATTGTGCCATGTTGATTTATGCGAGCCAAGTCCGCCTTCCTGTACGCAAATAAACCGAGATAATGGCGCGTTTTTAACACCTTCATTAAAATGTACTGCACTTAATTGATGGCATAATTACGTGTCTTAGTTAAGGAGTTTTAATTTTTGATTATGATTTAGATTACCAAGTTATATTAGGTTCAATTCACAATTACACATATTTTAAGTTTTGTTGAACTAACTGAAAATATGGGTAGTTTGCTCTGAAATAAAATTATTTTATTTTTATATTCTAATTCTAATGGAAAAGTTTGCCATAGTTGTGATTCATAAAAATACCTTACACCTGAGTCTCTACTCAATGCAATAATGAACCCTATTGCATTGAGTAGAGACTCTTATACCATAACATAACTGAATTGTTGCCTGCGAAAAACAAATGAAAATCTTGCCTTATGAGGTTACATAAAACTCGAGCTACACTAAAGCTTTGTTTAAACGGTTCAAGATAGCCTGTTCCCATAAATTCCGTATTGGGTAGTTGAGGTGAGTTAATGGCGCCGATATAAGGTCGGTCGGAACCCATCTCGTTCATTCTTATCTGAACAGCGTGTTTTGTTCGTAACGCTCGTAGCTTATTCTTTACTAAAAGCGTTCTTCTTTTCAGAAAGTGGCTCCTGTAAAATCTTGCCGAAGTCGTTTGTCTTGTCACATTTTTTTTTTTTTCCAAAACTGACTCAAAAGGGCATGCATACTTCCACGATGTAATATTTTCTAACATTGATGTTAATATTTTCTAACTGCATTTCAGCAGTTGGATTTAAAATCGTGTCATACAGTCAAACCTCAAAGACAGCGAATAAACCAAAGTCCACGTTTGGGCATTACTTATTTTCTAGATTTTATTAAAAATTTATTTATTCAATGCTTTTTGCAAATTGTACGAAGGCACCTTACACGCTTTCTACCAGTCTACTGGCTGGTGGAGAAATAGCACATTTTATTCACATTATTCCCGAACACAGCACTTCCAAGCTTTAAACAGGGACCATTAATTATGTGCTTGGAATAAATACGAGTAGTAAGCAGGCACTGCAAACCAGTGAGGTCAGTCAGCGCTATGTCATCATGATGGTGGAATCGCAAATTTAGCAACATTTAATTAGCAAACAAACACCGCCTGTCTGAGCTGCGTCGGGGTAATTATCGAAACACAATACGTAAACACGGTTCGTTTCGTATTACTAGTTATTGGAAAATTTTTGGTGATGGAGCTATTTTGAGTCTCTTAGCATTAAAAGGTAGGTATATAAAGTGACTTCAGAGCTACCATATTTCTTATACGATTTTGTCCTTTATGAAGTGAATCAAGTTCCTCTGACGGAAAAAAATCCCTTTTTAAGGTTCAGGACCTGAAGAGAAAAAAAGGTGACCCGTACCTATACACATATATAAAAGCACTTTTTTTGGTTCGTCTGGCAGGACTCTTTTTTTTTGGTAATGCGAGGAGGTATCAACTTAAAAACTTTAGTCAAGTCTTCGGACCCATGCATCTAATAAAAAAAATACATATCTATTTTTCACCTACCTACGTAAAAAAAAATATTATATGAAAAGCTCGATATGCACATTGGTAAATAAATTCCATTTATATTTTTGCGAACCATTATTTATTATAAACAAAACTTGATTGAATTAGATAACTGAATTATTTAAAGCTAATTATCACACGGATGACACACCGATAGGCAAAACCCAACTAGCACTTCGCTGGTTAAAAAAATTGAAGCTAATTTCGATCCCATTAAACGCAACATAAAACCTTTAACTAGACAGCAAGCAAAACCCTTTTAAATCTGAACTTTCGTCATCAATTCATAGTCGCATAGAGCACGAGTTTCATTTATATCCCTACGAATTAATTGCCAGCAAGGGCTTTCATCTCCAGCCCCATCGACATACAGTTTAGCAAACACACGAGCTCTCGAGAGCTGTGTGCTCTAAAACTGCATCCTAATTATGGCGCATTCAAAGTGGGCCGCCAATTTGCCGCCGGTTGCTCTGAGCACTCGCAAAAACTCTAATTAAGGTAAATAATGTTTATAATTAAAATAACACTCGGCTGTGAGCGAATCAAAGCGAGGTTTAGCAGACGACGCATGTAATGCGACCACTTCGCCTTGTGAGCGATTTTTTGTGCTCGCTCGGGTGTCTTCTTTGCTTTGGATTGGTAAATACGGCTCGTGGTTGTGGTTTTTATGCTGGCACAAAGTAAGGACAAGGTGGCCGTTTTGTTAGTCTTTGTAATTAAAAAGTATAACATACGAGTACTACACTATAAGAGTAATTATTTGATAACACTAAAAAACTACTTACATACTTACACACATACATACACCAAAACAATGAATCTCACAAACAAAATCAAACCTTAACACACATACACGTCACGTTAACGCACCGCAATCGGTTTGCAATTTGGGCTGACCGTTCACTTGTACTAATCACAGCGCAACAGGGCTATAAGTCACATTCGTGAAAACAATCCTTTACAAATGGGAACAGACAAAGCTTTGAGTAAAGTGGAAGGCCTGTCGGTTAGCCGGGTTCCGTGCACCTGTAATGCAGGGAATGCTAATTAACAGCCGCCGGCTGCACGCCATACTGATGCCAGATCTAATCAATTTTGCTGTGTTATCTAGACCAGTGTGTTCTGAAAACTAGTGTCGATACCTACGTCTATGTGAACTTTGAACTGTCCAACCATTTGAAGTTCTACGATTCGTTTGTTCTTATAAATCAAGGTAACTTTTTACAATTTAAAGGTTTAGATCTAAAATTCGAGTATAGGTGTTTTCAGTTTTTTATTGATTCTAAAGAAATATAAGTATGTTTTAAAGTCTTTCGTGAGAAAACAACCCCTTTTGTTTTTCTCTCGGTCATTGAGAATAATTTACGACAAGTGGTGAATTTTTAAGCAAACATGTACGGAATAAAACCACGAAATAAAAGCAAAATGTATTCAGTAAGTCTGGAATCACTTAACTAGCAATAATTAACTTTATTTACATTTCGGCTTCTGGAAATTGCGGAACCCTTCTTTAAGGTAGTGACACAATCAGAGATCTTGGGAAAAAATAATCACCCCTCAGATTAGCATTGTGCTTCAGAGTAAATGGCATTCATTTATTTTCAGTTATAGCAAAATAAGTAACAATAAACAAAACAATTTTGTTATTTTGTAGAAATAAAAATGCCATTAAATAAACATACTGATGGTTATTTACTCGTAAGTGACATTCAGTAGGTAATATTTTTCGACGGTACCTACACTTTTCCAACCAAGATGTTTTTATATTGAGGGCACTATCCAAAAAAAAATCTCGCTCTCACTCTGTCTAAAATCTAAAAACAAAGAGAAAAATCTGCCGCCTTCATTGTGCACCAAAGTTAACCCGCGCTGGTTCCGCCGGACGTGTAATTAAAACCATCCTTTACTGATTTATCGCGTCCACAATTTATTCCTTTATCTTTGTTCGGACCACTAATATATCTTTATTCTGCTCTCCAGATAAAATTAGCGAATTTGTTCACCACTCCACTCCTTGGTTTTCCTCTTTCGTGTTCCGTTAAAGGGTTGCCAGAGAGATAATAATTTTAACTCTGATTTATGGAGAAGAGTTTACTGAATCGTAATTGTAATTTGGGGTTTTGTTAGAAAACAATTCTCGTATAAAAATGTAATAAATAACTTTGACAGAAATTCCGAAAATGTTATCTACAAAAATTTTTGACTTTATGTCATATCAAATTCAGATTAGGAAAATCCAAAAAAAGAAAGTGTAACCCGGAATTACACAGTGGGTAGACCGCGCCACTTTATCAGCCGTTGAAATAAAGCCAAGCATTCGCATTTAAGCTTTATCAACATTAGCCCATAACTGGGCAACATGAACCACGTGGCAATAAATCAAAAGAGCGATTTATTAAATTTTTCATGAAGCTGCCCATGTTTAGTACTTGATAAGATTAATAATTCACAAGTTTACGGTGTTTAGCGGCTTTGTTGCATGGCGGCGCGTTATCGCGACGATCGCGCTACGAAATGGCACCGTGGAAAATGCAACTGAAACTTAGCTTAGATAAAACTGGATAGTTTCTTTATATAAAATTTAAATATATGAACTAGAAAGATTATTTTAATTGCGTGTGATATCAGGCACAAATGGCTTCAGTGAGTGTGAGTGTTGTGGTATTTTACTTTTAGGTACACGACTCTAATGACAACAACGAAAGTAGTGATTAATTTAATAATCATTTGAAATAAGTCCGTTTTGAAACAATGCAATGTTGTAAACTTGTGTAACCACTGTTAAACAGTTTGTTGATTGTAAAAGCCAACAATCAAAAGAACATTCAATATAGATAAGTTGGTTGTTGATGTTGAAGACAATGAAAATAAGAAGTGGAAAATTACATTTTCTTATCCACATTTGTAAAGTCCAAGCGCAACGTTGAAGGTTGCAGCCGGTTGCAATGTTATGACACCTAATACACGTTAATCACGCGATTCCGTGCGGTTTACTTTGCCACTGTTTAATGGTCTGGTGAAACGGTCGAGCGTGTTGAATAGCCGATTTGCGATTGATGCTATTAATCTAGGGAAAAAAGCACTCACACAATTAAACAAGCAATTCTTTTTATTTTAATTGCGGTTTATTTACATACGAGTTGGAGTTGTGCACTTTACTTAATTAATACGGTTTTGTTTGATCTGGATGTGTTTGTTTGTCAAGTGAATTGATAGTTAATAATGCATGTAACCTTAGACTCTTTACGTGATTGTTTAAATTGAATAAAGTAATTTAATAAGGAACTGCTTATAATTACAAAACAGCAGTAAAACTTCCATTACACATTTTTGTGCAACATCACTTAAGTGAAAAACGATTAAATCCAACAACAAAAGCATTTAAACGTGACTGTTAAATTAAAATTACACCGCAATCTGTATCCACAAGCGATAAATGTAGCAAGTGTTAATTAGTTTACAGTCGGTGACAATTCAAAAGTTGTTAATTTCGTACCGTCCAGCAGCCACGAGCCACGAGCCACGCGCCCGTAGGGCCGAATATAACAAACAATTAATTAAAACCTGACTGTAATTACGACAATACTCTCGCAACATATGTTTGTGGCAAATAAAAGGCGTTACTGCAGATTTGCAGCGTGCAACTGCATTTTTGGACAACTTTTAATTGGTATTTTTATGGAGCTAAAGACAGCAGTTTTGAGTTCTTCAAGTAGAACCATCTAAAGCTATTATTTCCCGCACATCACCCAGGGTATATTTTTTACAGCAAGACTGTGTTACCGGATACCTGAAAGCTGTTTCAATGAGTAGAATTTCAACAGTTTTAGATATTACTATTCAGTTATACGACAGTTATTATTATTAATGTACAAGAATATTTTACTACAGTACTTAATTATGAATAAGCCCACTTCAGTCTTATTAGAAAAACATCTTTAGAAACTAGACAAAAGTACGTAACCCAAATACCACACGAGAACAACCAACAATGACTGGCCGTTCACTTATTGAGTACATATTTACCCAACAACGGTCCATTAATCAATTTTTGCATTTTTAATTCGCCCCTCATTATTTGCCCGTGAATTTCATTTCCACTGTTGTTCCACCATTTTAAAATTTAAGCTCCGACTGCCCTCCAAAACGCGCATTTCCAAGTAATTTACAATTTATCATGTTCGCAACAAATGAGCAAATATTTTTCATTTGTTAAGCCAGTTGTAATTAATATATGTAAAAATTTTATTAAACTGCGGTCTGTTTAATAATAGTAAAAGCTTTGGCTTTATAATATTAATTAATGAGTTATGCCCTGCTTCTGCGATTTTAGTAGATATATTGATGCACCTACGGTAGTTAAACCGCTTAATGGAAGTACTCATTTTTCATACGGCCACCATACATAATATCATATCAATCAATTCTCAGAAATTAATTGGACTTCCGAGATTTAAAGCTCGTATTAATAATCCGAATTTAAGACATGCTCTTATCTTAATAGTCCTTAATTGAAAAAAATGAGATTTTTTATTTATTTATGACAATTTCAAGTAGGAGTAGCCAGAAGTAGCGTTTTACAGACCCAGTACTTCACAACTAGCCTTTCCTCCACTCACAAGTAATGAAATTAAAAATAAAATGTTAAATTCTTTTAAATTACGGTTTGCCTTATTTCACGTACATATTTGAGTCTCATGGGATGTAGCGGCGCGGCGTGCCATTCGAAACGGCAGCACTGAAATAAAACATTTAATAAAATGTGAGCCACTACACTGTTTTGCCCACTTGTGAACATCGGAGCTCAAGTGTTGTTCAGAATTTCGAATTGAAACCTAGTATTTTTGTGGACGGGTAAAATTCTTTTAGTTCGTTTTAAATTTAACTGCATGGTTCACTTTCGGACAATTTATGTATGAAATGCATGAAAGAGATTCTAACAAATTGACGGGTTAACGTTTGTGATATTTTGTTTTATTGGAAACTAGAGTTTTGCACATACATATGTCAGAGACTTAATTAAATTACATTTTATACCATGTTAAAAATACTTAAAGATTATCAAATATTAAGTAACCAACAAAATAGAAATAACGATATCATAATCCTAACGTTTTGTCAACAAACACCACCTCTAATTTTTAAGTAAGTTTTTTATACAAAACTTGATATACAAAAAAGTTATTAGAGTAAAACGAATCAGTCAATCTAAATTCGTTACCGATGTAACGTTTTTCACTTAACATATTTGGAAGCGGCTTTGTAATTGATAAAGGCAGACGACCACGTCCATGACATGTTGTATTTATGCGAATTTAAAAGCTTCCGACTCGCGGAGCTTAAATCTGAATTAATCCCGCGTTTTTTGATCACCCCTGTCGAAAATTTAATGGTCGTTATTTAATAATCAATCTGGAATACATTTTAGACTGTGAGGCTTTTGACGTACTTTTTATACGAACGTGTCTGCTGTAATGACTGTGGTTTGTGTTCAACTGTTTGATGAAAGTTGCAATATTAATATTTTTTTGTATGTAAGTACCGCATTTAAAGTGAACGAACTGGCTTTAGTTCAGTTTAAGTTTAACTTTACGCTGTAGTCTTAAGTCTGCTTATCTTGCATAAGAGTTCATGCGTGCGCTGTTTCGAACAGATAAGTTCACAAAGTAATCATGCGCCAACTCTAACTCAGCGCTAAACACCTTAATAATCATGACAACTTGTTTCAACGTGGGCACAATGCTAACTAGTCAGACGCAACTTTAACTCAACACAATCATACATGCAACACTCACATCAAATATGCCACACGATATTAGTCCTTATTGCCATTGTTCTAAAGATGATAGACGTTTAAGTAGGTTGTAAAACAAAGTTTGCACACGTGTACCCAAACTTAGGCTAAGTTGGAGCTGTCAAATTTGTTTAGCGGTAAGGGAGGGCCGCTTAAGTTGCGAGGCAGGGCGCCGCTGGCGTATAACTAAGTGCTTACTCGCCTACAACTAAATTGTTACATTTGAGTTGTAAAATTAATGCTGCGATTTATGCGAGGCGGAAAGTTATTATTGGTTAGGTACATAACACAACTGCTTCCCCGGTTCTCGGGCTAAGGTTATTAAACTATTCAGCGATTTGTTTGTTGTAGGAAACCTCTCATAAATAGTTAGTCGAGTTGTTTACGAGAACTAGGCAAGTCGAAACGATCGCATTACACAATAGGCATTCCTCGGGATTCCCTGGTCAGAGTTCGAGAGAAGCCTCGCAGGTGTGGCTGACGACTAATTACGGCAACTTGAAAAAAACAAAATGTTATTTGATACGTTCTATTTTTAAATTAAAAAGTTGTTCCAATGATTTTAGATGGCCGATAAAAGAAAGTTGGTAAACAATACTCATCAGTCTGTTTGATGATTTATTTTCTTTAATAACTCCTAAATAAGAAGCCTTATTGTTCCTTATCGGCCATAGGATAGATTTCTTTAGTATAGTTAAGAAATAAGTTAATTTTGAACTTACTCGTACTTCGGGTTCAAATCAAATACAATGGATACAAGAATTGTTTTCGCTTTAAGTAAGTAAAATGCGAAAAAATACATTATTATAGGAGCACTAAATCTAACATAACAGGGGTATAAACCATTACGCCGCTTGTCGATGGTTATAGCCTAAACTTGTTGTCGAACCCTTTTCCAATAAAAATGTATGATATCGTGTTTGGGAACACCTGTGCTACTCTATTAACTTAGAGGTGAAAATATTTTTGACATAGCTTTGTTCAAACTACGACACATGGAACACAATTTTCGGTGTTAAAAAATGTTGTTACTGTAACCATAACTGCAGGTACTATTTATAAAATTTTATTTTGTACCAGACAGACACCTAAGGCCCATACGAAATAGTATCATCATAAAACATATGCTGTCATACTTAGTCACTATGTAACGTAACGAGTAGGTATCATTTACTTGCAACCAAAGAATGGTGTCTGGATGCTGGTTTAAATAGTTTGTATTGGTGTTTTATGTAGCTATAAGCAAAGATCTATTTTGAGAATATTTTCTTCTCTTCAATTCAAACGTAGGATTTTAGGCCCATAGAAGAATATAAAACAAATTCAGCAAAGCGATAAGGGTCGTTTCACACTGCGTCATATTTCACAAAGTGCCCTAAGTTCGGCAGTTAACTCACACGGTTATGGCCCTGTTAACACGTGTTCGCGTTCTATATTGTTTGTGCTTCGCGTAAACTAAATCATTGGGTAAGAAAAAACGGCTTGGAAAAGTTTTGACCTTAGCAAAGTCATCATTCATTGTAAATTGTAAGTGTAAACATCGTCTTCGAAGGAATTCATGAGGGGTGGGTGATCTTAATAAAATTAGAATCTCCAAATTAATTCGGATTGCACCAAATCAATCTGACTTGTATCAGGGCCCACCGTTACTATATTTCAAATCATTATTTAATAGCAATATAACACTGACACTATCTACGGTTACAACAAGATTTCACTATTTCTAAGACCACATACTTCAATGAAAAATAAGATGGCATTGAAAACATTACAATCCCTTCGCAATCACGACAAAATAAAAGAGAATTGCCAATATTTTCCGGTAAGCTCGGAAACGAGCCAAAACGTATTTACACGATGTAGAAGCAAAAAGATTATGATTCATCGCGGATTCTGGTGGTTCTGTACAAACATAATGCCTATTTACAAGTTTTTTTTTTCGGGATAAATAAAACCATACACACCAGGGCAACTAAAATGAGATAGTTTTCATTGTTTTTGCAGTAATATTAAAAAAGTTAACGCTCTGTTATAGTCCCCCTTTCAAATATGTATACCAGTAAAAAGTTATTGGCGATTTGTATATTCATTTTTCAAAAACGAACAACCACCGATTGAGGTGTTCAAAAACTGGTCATTAGTTCTTTCATAACAATTGTAAATAACCCTGCTTGAGGCACTACATCACTACCATGTAGGTCACTTTCAGCATACGTAAGCAGCAGGTTACGGATCTCTAAAAATAGCAGTAGGAAGTTTTTATCAGTTGACTGGCTAGTTATAAATGGCGCACGTGGTACGGAAGGTCCGAACAAATGGAGCTTTGCGTCCATTCCACTTCGGTTTAATTAATGTCTATTTGTTAGCATATTTACCTGCAAGTCATATTTCACTTAAACGTTACCTTGTTTCATACTAACTTTTATTCGTATTCAGAATTGCATTTGTGCAGAATTAACTGGACTTTATTGCAAATTATTTGACTGTTTTATTTGAGTTCCTAACTTAAATACCCTGCATTATTCCCTATATTCTAGCCTTATATAAAATCCATATTTTCTTCAAAAGACAATTCTTCACATACCTACCTGCCCTTTTTCATATAATTCAATTACATACAACGTAAGATATCAAAAGAGGTTTGAAGTCAAGTAGGTAGGTTCTTGGTAACATTTTCATAAGAGACGGGTAAAGCGTCGCCCGGGGCGACAGTGGACTCGCTTCAGATCACTTTGTAGTATTAAACGAGCCTTTATCGAAACACCGGACTCACTGCGCACCGGACAAGGGTGTAGTTTCGGTATGTAACTGTAAACGTTGAGGGTTTTTTTCAAAGATATTATTATCTTTCATGAACTTTCAAATGCTTTACAACTTTCAAAACTGCGTGAAGAGGAATAGATAGTCTTGCAAGAAGATAAGTACAAACAATATACAAAATTAAAACTATCCTAGTAAAAAGGTGCGTAGTTTTAAATGATGTAATGGTACTCTAATATCGACATTAAAGCCATTCGAAGTAAACTTCCCTACAACGTATTGTTTATTTGTTAGAAGTTGCGATAAAAAACGAAATTGTTGAATTAAATACAATAAGTAGTTAGGACTCCGATGTGTATTTTTAAAATAATAAATCAAACAATACCTGAGACGTAACCAGTTACTTCCCCGAAGCTTGGAGTATCAGTAAAGACGTCAAGTCTTCGCCATGAATAAGTGTAGTGGAGCGTGAACGACTTGACAGTATCATGTCTGAAGGCCGCGCCGAGTGGACGCACAATCAAACTTTATTGGACATTTTTCATTTATCTCGAAAACCCTCGCATATGTATGTAATAAACGAATATATACAGGTAATTCTTTTTTGTGAAAAATATTTTTGCTAACTCAAAATGTATTGGTTTTTTGTTTTAATTGAATTTTGAAAGTTAAGCTTACCGGGAAATCATTGCAACTTGGTTTTCAGGTTTATACCATTTCTGGTTACCATTATTATTGTAACTAAAAAAGCTTACTAACCATTTCACTAATTCACTTAACCAATGGGTTGGTATCACATATGACTCATGGGACAGCACAAACTTAAAAATGCAGAACGATTAAAAACCTATTTGAAAGTCTGTCCCTTTATAGCCATTATCTAATAAAAATATCCCAACAATAAGTTGACTCATGCATAACTTCATACCTAGAACATGTTTTACAAAGGAGAATGCAAGATTCCTCAAATAAAACGACAAAACGTGGACGTTTCCTCAAGCGGACGTATGAGGACGATTTCCGAAATGTGTTTACAATGAGGGCCGGCTGTGGACGCGACATATTTCATTATTGCTAAGAAATGCCTGTAACTCCAGTAAAAATGGAACGACGCAAAACTGTACACGTGTGCACGAAAGTTTTTTAAAAGGATTTGAGTTATGATTTCCATATAGGCGGGGAAAGGTGTTATTTGTAGGTAATTGAAATATTTATGTTACCTATACCTAATCTTTTCATATAGTTACTTTAAAAAAAAATCTGTTTTTACAAAAGTCCTAATCAATTGAAGAAGAATGCATTCTAAAAAGATTGAAGCTGTAACTTAACGAAAAACAATATTTCTACATTTTCTCAAAAATCGAAATGTTATATATTTTCATTATCCAACCACTTGTGAGCACGACGATACACCGCGTCTAGGGGGTACGTCCACCCTCTACTTCCGGTCACTATATAATAAAGTTATTCTCGTTCTTTCGATAAACTTCAGTTTGTTCGCCGATAAATTACCGGGTCACTTTCGCGGAAGTCGTCCGCCGGCGAGCCAAATATTGGCTTAACTTGAAGAATGGCCGAGCCCGGATTCTATACAAATTATGTTTTATTTGTGACTTCAAACAAACAAGATAAGGATAATGTTGTGTTTTGTGTGATTTATAACTATCACATGACATTTTTTTGCTTGTCTATGATTTTACCAAAGCAAAATTATCGAAACGCTTTTATTGTCCTTAAAAATATACATGAGAAAACTAGGTACAAGACTTTTGAAAAGATTTAGTAGAGTTTAGTTTAACAGTTAGAATCAATTCACTGTCAAAACAAGATAATGTTCTTTTTGTACTCAATACGGGGTAAAAATATTAGTATACATGAGTAATTTCATAATATTAAATCCTCCTACTATTATAAACTCGCAACCCTCAGTTCACTCACACAAAACCGTATGTTGCTCCGCTGTAGTCCAAACTTCAAAGCTGGTTATTTTCGTTCTGAGTCCATCGTTTTTCTCTGTGGTGTTCTACGCTAAATTGGTCGCCGCGTGTAGGCCGCGTAGCGGTTTGGCGTAGATGCCGCTACGCCATCCACAGCGGTTGCGAGGAGCTACGAAACCGTAGCGATACTGTGAATATTTTTAAAGAACGTTTTAAGGTACATTGCTGGTTGTCAAAAAGCAGGGTGAAAAAAGATGATACGGATATGAGACATATTTTATAATAGTTAAGATTGTCGTGTGTAAAAAGGACTTAAAAATAAATCAATTTTACATGATCGTTAGTTAAATTGCTTTCATCGTTTGTATTACGTAGTTCCGTATTTATCTCATACTGGAATCTAAAATATTTTAAAGGAAATCTATTACAGATCGTCCCTTTAACGTCATTTAGTTTTTTTAATTGTTATAAAAATGAATCAGCAATGTTTAAATACTAATCTCCAACGAAATTTAAATCTACAACGTTACCTCATCCACCGTTTCGTAGGCGCATTGTTTGCGGGAGATATCCCTGGATCTGATGGTGCGGCACTAATGCCGTATGAATGAAATTTACTGTCAATATCTGAGGCCCGCATGCGGCTTTGTGACGCAAACTGTCCTCTTTTATATCCTCCATTATTTCTCTTTTTATTTTTCCCTTTGCATTTTTCAGTGTATTTATTTATGAGTCGCCGGTCTTTTATTTTATGGATCCGGTTTCATTGGCTGTTTGGATTCTATAACTGTGAATGGGAATGATCGCTTTTTTGTACGTCTGGCCGTGACGCCGTGTTTGTGGTTCAGATTATTAATTAATCAGTTAGGCGTCTGGAACTTTTGGTTATAATTTATTGTATGTAACTATGGCTCAAGGTAATGGTAATAGAATTTGGAAAGATTATTCTTTGATCTTTAACTATTTACGGATCTCGATCGAAGAGAGATTGAACAGTAAATGGTTGTATACATTTTCATTATTGTATCTACAATGGTTACAATAGTTTTAACAAAACTTATTCCTATGGTACAAGTAAAATGTTATCTATACCTGCAACAAAGTAATCCCCGCAAGCATTTATTTATATTTCTATAAACAGAGCGTTTATCTACACGAACGCCAGGACTTACCTCAACTGACTGTTAAATAATGATCACGAAACCCCACGTAGTAATAAGCACCCCTATAATTTGTCCGGGATTATCGTGAGACGGCGCGAGGTGAATCCCGGCGATTAGTCACAAGTATCGCGGGATTCAGGCGACGGGATCCCGGGCTTATCTTCCCAGTAAGAACGTACTAGCTTCGAATACTGATCGGTTGAAGGCTCAATTAGGTATTCAGGTAAAGGTGTAGAATTGTTAAGATTGTGTATTAATATCGACGTGAAGGGATTAGCGTTAAAGATAACAGTAGGGCTCGTCAAGAAATTGTGTGCGTGCTTGCAGACTATTTGCGTATGCGAGGAATGTCGGCAACGTAATAACACTCGGTTTTATCTACTTGTACATATATTGGTATGATACTTAGTACAGATATTATGGTGAAGGAAGACAATGTTTACCTCTAATAAAGTCATCTGCAAGTACTCATACACCACTGGTATGAAACACATGTTACAAACAATGTGTCTTACTGCTTTAAAAGTCCACTATTGCTAGAGACTATCAAAATATCAACTTTACCTCAAGAATACATCCAAATCTTCTTCATCGAAACTGCGTAGAAACACCTTAAACCAAAAAACAAAAAGCGAAAAGCTACTTGATCCTAAAATAATCATCCAGCTGAAATTCGCCTTAATTCAACCCAAATTACAATATCAACAGTAAAATTTTCTCCGAGGATATTCCGGGAGAGAGCGGTCGCGGGTTGAGCAATTAATTCAGTCGCGTCGGGTTCAGGTCGGTTGCGGTTCGATGCCCGGGCCGGTACCCTTGTCTTAACCGCGTGGCGCTTATATGCCTCGGCGCATCTTGATTTTAATATCTACGTTGGAAGCTGGATATAAATGTTATGTTGCAAATTTTGTGCTGGGCGGATGTTTTGTAAAATTATATTTTTTGGAAACATTTAAAAATCAACTACTATTATTAAGCTGAAGAGTTTGTTTGCTATTAACTAGTGGACTGAACCTTTTTTTTTCAGTGTTCGATTCCCCATTCCTATAAATTGTGGAAGGGTATTTTTTATCCGGGCGCCATAAATATGAAGCTGGTATTGCATATACCTACTTACACTAATTATATTTAAGTAAATTGTTATAAGAATTAATCAATCTCATGTTACGAATTTAATCACAAATAAAAAAACAACTATTTACCGTACAAAACACAGCATTTTTCTATCCCAACCACAGCATCGCGGATATAGGCTCGACGTCCACAGGCACGGTAATTACGGCGCACCTCAGACGCGCCGCAATTAATTCCTGGTCGCGCTCCCGCGGCTCCGTGCGGTGTGCGCTGTCCCCAACACGAACGGAATCCCGACAGGATATCGCCAACTATGTCTCTATTAGCTTATTGACTGTTCTAGTATGGTACTATAATATGTCGGAATTTGTAAGGATATAGATATAGATCCAAATTACCAAACACCAAAATCAATACTGGCGAAGAAAAATATAAAAAATATAATTGAAAACACGAAAATCCAAAGGATTTAAACAAACACTTTCCAAAGGATCGGCGACTCTTTTGAAAATTAATAGCCGAACCAATTATTACGGCAACGAACTACATGTGTGCCCAAAATATCAATTAGCCACGTCCCGACGCCACGAACAAAAGATATAGCGTCCCTAATGAATTCGTAATCTCCGTAATCTGTTCAATGAGAAATGGCGTATTCGAAATAGCGGCGGCTGCAAACAAATTAAACCTACCCAAAAATGAATTTATCACGTAGAACGGGTTACCTAACTATTCATTTGTAGCGATTGTTTGAACAATGCCAGGCGTGCTTGTGTCGCCTTTTATTGTGATCGCCTTTTGGTTGCTAGGCTATATGTACCTATGTATATCATCGATGTGTTTGGCAGGTTTATATGTTTGCAATGTAAAACACATTTTTATATGTTTGCAATGTAAAAGTCGTGGTGGCCTAGTGGGCAAAGAACCAACCTCTCGAGTATGAGGGCGCGGGTTCGATTCCAAGTCAGGCAAGTACCAATGCAACTTTTCTAAGTTTGTATGTACTTTCTAAGTATAGCTTAGACACCAAATGACTGTGTTTCGGATGGCACGTTAAACTGTAGGTCCCGGCTGTCATTGAACATCCTTGGCAGTCGTTACGGGTAGTCAGACGCCAGTAAGTCTGACACCAGTCTAATATCGGGTTGCCTGGGTAACTGGGTTGAGGAGGTCAGATAGGCAGTCGCTTCTTGTAAAGCACTGGTACTCAGCTGAATCCGGTTAGACTGGAAGCCGACCCCAACATAGTTGGGAAAAGGCTCGGAGGATGATGATATGTTTGCAATGTAAGGTATACCTTACTTTACCGTAACGAATACGAGGCAGTTACCTTTTATAAAGAAAAAATGAATAAAGCGATTTAACTACAATATTTGGATTCTGGAACATACATAGAACTATCAATGTATTTCAGAACAGGACACAAATACGCATTTACATAGCTATATATTATGGAAGATAAGTAATTAAACGTAACCCAAGACTGAGCAACGATTAGCACCAAATGTCGCATGTTTGTCGTAGAAATGTGGAATATTTTAATTGAATCGAGGTCCGGCGACCGTCGGCAGATGGCGCCTTCCGTGATTAATATGCGGGATGGACGCTGTCGAACCACGAATCTGACTGCACGGCTGTTTTCCTTCGTCGTTTTGACAACGATTTGTCCTGGCACACCGGGCTTGGACGGTATTAGGGAAACCATCCGATGATTATTAAAGATGTCGGTGCTTGTGTTTTGCTGACATAGGTAAGAAGTTCAGGTTATTTTTAGTTATTAACTTTTGTTACATTAACAGCCATTTTGCTTCTAAAATGCTAAAATTACCATTATCTTTGACAACAATAATTTCATCCAAAGAAATTACAGGCAATTATAAAGAAAAACCCATTAGAAAACACAAGACAATTTAGTTACTTTGTAACAAATTGTGTCTGTTCCCGCGTTACGATGCTGTTCCGTCCACCCGGTTATCTGATGATGCATTATGGAATAAAATGTGAGTTAAGACTCAAGTTTGCACAATAAATAATTGTTTCCACAGACGTAATTGCCGTAATTTCATGAATAATTACCGCCACAGAGCAATTAAATAAATTACAGAAGGAATAACGAGCTCCTTCGGGCTTTAGTTTAAAGTTGGGGAGCAGGATGTTGCACTTTACGTTTGTTACACTTTAAAATAAACATTTAAGAGATGTTAGCAAAAAAACCCTAAACCAAAAATGAGGAATTAATTAAGCGCACGAATAAAAATACGGTAAAAATAATGCTAAAACATTAAACGTGTTATTTATTCAAAAAACTGCTATTTGCTTTTCAAAAACAAAATGTGGCTAACGCAAACATTTTGAACTAGCCAAAAAAACAGCGACAAAGTAAATAAACTAACAGTTCGACATGAGTGTGAAATAAAAATCGCATCATATTTACCGTGCGACAATATTTTGACGTTGCAATCTAAGCACGAACCGCAAATTGTAGCGCCAAACGCGGCTGCCCTGAAAATTTTAAAAAGAGAATCGCCGCTGTCATAGACGCGATATGGCTCGCTTCCAAATACCGGGAAAACTGCGGGGGAGAGGCTGCGGGGGACGGGGGCGTCCCCACATGGCCAGTTAGTTACGCCGCGAATTATAGGGGCCATTACGATTCATTAAGGCCAGTTAGGCTTAAACCGGTGTTTACCCACGCACACACACGCGTTTCACTCATAAGCCTACGTTCGCAACAGTTGGTATTGTTTTAAGCGCGACAGAAAGGGACAGAGCACATGAGAGGGTTGCAATTTGAAATTTTAAGCTACAGAAATGTGGGTGTAATTAGTGGCCAACGTAACGAGCTTAGGGTCTTGCCAACTGAAGTGTGAATTTTTGATTTTGGTCAACCCGTTTTTTACCTTAGAGTAGTAATAGCCTGCTCACAAAATTAAAGGTATTTATGTTGTACTAAGTAGGGAACCATTAAAGGCTTTACAGCAACGGAAATCAATCCTAAAATGTACATTCAACGTACATAATTATTTTTGGTTACAACCCACTAAGTATACAAAATTGACATGTATATCCAACCATAAGCGCTAGAACAATATTTTATTCAAGGAGTCTCGCTATCGCTTAAGTTCATATGTAAATAGGCACATAACCAGCAGTTGATAGCTGGAGGCTTGCCAGTATTGACACTATCGGCTATCACTACCGAGCTCACTGCGATGCCTCCCGAACGCTCAACCCGATGTTAAACGATATTTTATGAACCACTTCAGACTATTCATAGTGTAGTAATATCAATTTATTGTGCAATGGAAATGTTTTCATATTTACCGAACGTGCTGCCGCGTTGATTTTTAATACGTAGTCATTTTAGTTTCGATAAATAGTTTGTCTTTTTTTTTGTTTGAGAATCACGTTCCGCATAATTTTCACATAAACTATACTTTTATACAGTGTTTTATGCATTAATTTTTCCATGCTATTATCGAAATCACAATTAAATGTATATCCAAATATTCGATTTAATAAGCGATCGTAATAGGCATTAAGTATCCACTTTAAAATTAATTTGTTGAAAGTAATAAATAATTTAATAATACATATCGATTTGATTTGGAACACAATAAAAATTACATATTTATTGTATTCCAGTATTGCTGTCAACTTTGTAGTAAAATTAATATTTGGCACTTCTAGTTTGTGTAACTTATTAATTTTTATAACGATCAGATTTCAGCATAAATACTAAAACGAAGAGATCAGTAAAATTCCATGAAACACCATGTTAGTAGTAACTGTTATAACTCGATCATGGCAGAATCAAATCGAGCATTTGACCTGATCCAAAGCAAAGGCAACATATTCACGCAAAATTGTACCTTAATGCGTTGGAATAAAGTACGAATGCATGTAAAAATAGGCTTGCTGCAGTAGCATCTGCCAATTTGTAGCTGCCTGCACGTCGTAGGTAAATAACCCACGCATCGTTTGCCGATGCTTTTGACAGCCAGAAGTATTGAGCAAACATCCACTATTTGTATGTGAACTTTTTGCTCGGCCTTTTTTTTTCATTTCGCTCACTGTGCGTGATGATTGGGATTATTATTGCTAATTAATGTTTAACGTGAATTCGTTATGTCGATATTGATGATTATTACTTTAATCGGTTATTATATAGAATTATAAATTCGAATTATAAATTGAAATAATAGCTAGGTACTTTATTTAATATTGTTAGGTATAAAATGTGTTGGGATAATGTCACAAAAAAATTAAGAAATCAAAGTTAATTAAACGCTGTAGGTACAAAAAATGCTTTGTAACTAAATCAAGCCCTTACGGTCCCATCATTAAAAACCCACCTGACCCGCCCAAAATTGTCCAGAGCAATTTATTTTCAAACCCAGACGCATTAACAAAAACTGGCGGACGACGGAAAAAAAACGTACATAATCTGAACCCAACTAAGCCCTGGGGCTATCTAATAACATTTATTACTCGGCTTCTGGTCCCCAGTGTCCACTTCCAGTGGCTGATAAACGGGCGCCATTTTTGCCGCCATATTTATTTATAGTTGTTGGTAGGCGATAATGCGGAAGCTGGCACCACTATGTAACAGGCCCACGTTGGGCGCCAACCGGAACGCTACGGACTATTGGTCACTTGGTCGCCCATGATGTGGTCGTCGTTAAATTAACTATGTCATTTAAGTTATTGGGGTATTAAAATTAAGAGCTGCATTAATGATAACGCCAGACTTGATAGAGATTTACCTAAACGAGATTAGATTTTTTATTACATTGTCATCGCCTCTTAAATGATCCTCCTCATGATGTAACCATGCAGATCATAATTCTCAATCCTCATTAAAGAAAATAAACACATCCCTCTATCCAGACTTCTCCGCCTTTACACACAAACATCTTAATTCATAAGGCTACCCAAACAAAGTAGATATCTCACGAGCTCCTATTAATCATATCGATGGGAGAGCGCAAGTGTCGGTGCGATTTATACGTTCACAAGTTTAGTGTTCGCACTGTGCGACTAATGACGGCGATCACGATATAAATGATGAAGGTTCGGCAAATGTGCGTGATTGTAGTTTGTTTTGAGTTATTGATAAAGATATTTGTTTGTCGATCGTGTTGGAGTGTTGCTGAATCGGGAAAACTTATTTTTCTGCTGGACTTTATGCTCACAGAGATCTTGAAATGTTATGCTCATGTTTGCATGAAAACTAGTTTATTTCTGGAAATTATATACTCTAAATTGTAACATTAATTTAGTGCAAATTTAATATCGGCTTCTTTGCAAATGTATAGTCATGGTAATTAAGTATGGTATGGTATGGAACATTTTTTTTTCTACACGAACAAATGCTTGTTTACCCTGTAGTATTTTCTGTTCTGTATTACCTCATATTACAATTTAAAGAGCATGTTTGTTTGAAGTGGACAGCTGAATCCGGGGCATAAATCGCGAAGATCCTCCCCGGGAGCTCACAGCGCCCGAGGGACCGCGCCGTATGTCACGCCGGCCACTTGACAAAATGTTACTCTCACATGACAACGTAAAACTTAAATACCTTGGCGTTTAGATTTGTGGAGTTGTGTTACCTTTGTGGGTAAGTTCTGGTATGTGTGTGAGGAGTAGTGTAGCAAGAACATAGGCGTAACTTAATATACCTATATAATTTTCGTGTTCTTTCTCATTTAGATTTTTTATAGATATTCATAGAGATTTTATTATACCACGTGAATAATTTATTCCAGAACCTCAAATTTTTTCGGACAAAAAATCCTGATTGAAATGTAAAATTAATTAAAATTACCTTTCTATCTGGTTGAAGGTAAAATTATCTTTCTATCTGTTAGAAAGTAAAATTACCTTTCTATCCGTTTGTCACTTTTAATTATAGTATTTTTTCAATAGCGTTTTTCTTAAGATGACTTTTAATTCATCATCGGCGCCTACTCTTTGGGCCTACCGTTCTCAAGAAACAATTATAACGAATATTTTCACATCATGTAGGTACTCCAAACATTAACAAGAGCATAACACTCTGCTATAATTACGTTACCTGTAAGATTAACGGCGCTCAGCCAGGTGTGTAGGTCTCGGAGGGCTATCCCATCCATCGCGCGGCCGCAGGAGGCAGGGCCATTCATCGTGCGACCAACTGGCCCTTGGTGCACATTAGCCGGCCCTTGTCTTTGCTACTTTGATTTACGGATGGTGAGTATTATCTTGCGTATATTTGTACAGAATTGACAGTTAGATCTGTGTAAGATCACATGTTTAAGAAAATATTCTGTTGGAATTTCCTAAGAAGTGTCAAAAGTCTGTTAACGGTTTTGTAGTAACACCCTCATAGGTTTCAATAAACATTCGTTTTATAGAACAGTCCCTAAGTGCTTATCATTGGCAAAATAGCAGTGAATAAGTGGTGTCTCTTTCGAGATCCTAACACGCAGAATATTATATTGCCTTCTATGCAATTCTGCATTGTTGCTTAGTGTTTGATTAAAAATCGATAAATTTTTGCAAAAAAAGTATATACGAAAGTTATCTTTTAACTATTTCTAGGAGGGCTATTCATCCTTCAGCCACAAACTGGCCCTTGGTGCACATTAGCCGGCCCTTGTCTTTGCCGCTTTGATTTACGTGCGCAAAAAGAGATCAATCGCTTGGGGCACTTGGTAAGATGTTTGGGGTATTAATTTGTAGTCGTCATATTTTGTTGAGTTTTTATTTTATAAGAGTAGAGAGTAAGTTTAGGTTTTTCCGATATCCTTTTTCAAAGGGAAAATATGGTTCAAGTTTGCAATTTTCATTACGCATGATTTAAGTCATTTTACTTTCTAAGTAATCTTAGACATCAATGGCTAATAAAAAAGGTGAAGGAAAACATCTTGAGGAAACCTGGACTATAAAGTCTGAAATCACCAACCCGCGCTGAGCAAGCGTGGTGATTAATGCTCAATCCTCCGTGTGAGAGGAGGCCTGTGCCCAGCAGTGAGACGATAAAAAGGCTGTAACAGTAAGTCATTTTACATTGTTGTGTTCTAGCTACAGCCGTTTTTAACCTACTTTCAATAAATGATTTTCATTTTCACAAGATTTCGTCGATATTTTTTTAATACTGATAGCAAAAGGTGAATTTTGTTTCACCAAAAGGGTAAACAAACATCAATATTTAACGAAACCTATTCATAAATAAATTAAAAAAATAATTACCTGATACCAAATGATACCAAAAGTTGTCTCGTACAATTTATAAACGTCAGAGCGTTGACTGTGAAACCTCCTGATTCATAATTAATGATAATATCCGGATTTTTCATCCGCTGAGAAAAAACGCCGGCCGACGGAAAATAATCGGGAACGGCCTTAGTCATTTATAATGCTGGGTGTTCAGCGAACTCTGCTGTGGTTACAGTTTTTAGACTGTACGGATAAAAACATGCAAATAATTTTTGGGAATTTTGGATACATACATTCTGTATGTATTCGTTTGTGTATTTTTCTGTTTGAAACTTTCGAAAGTTCTCGCTACAAGAGATTAATTCACAAATAAATCCGCAGAGTTATGAATTAATAACAAATCTTTCGTTTGAATTCGATTCCAGTATGATTTATGTGTTTTTCATTTCAAAATAATACTAATAAATAATACATTTTTTATCAAGAGTATCCGTATCTATGTATATTCATGAAGCTTATTCTAAAACAAATGATAAAAAAATTTAAACCGCTTCGTCCGAGTCTTGTCCAATCCCGCGTGACATCGGCTTCTGCGCCAAAACGGAAATACAACCTTTTAAAAAAAGAACTGCTCGCAACCGGAAGCGACGGGCAGGAAGACGACAACGACAGGGCCGCGTCGCTGCCGAACGAATTAAAAATTAAACCAGGATCCGTTTCCGGATACCGTGACGTTTGCTCGCATATTTTTACCTTTTCATGGTTATGAAAAACGGATGTTTGTTTAGATTTTCATTTTACAAAACTGAAAAAGTAGTTCAGTGAGTGGTTTTCATTCATCAGTAATTTCATTGGTCATGAATTCTTCATCTATGTAATACCATCTTATAGTTCCTTGAAGGGTTACGGTAATCTGATTACAAAAATATGCGTGTCATTGTTTGATGATATAATTTTGTAATGTATGACGATACGACTCATTGCTTAAGATATTTTTGTATCTAGACAAAAATTTCTAAGAATCTGTCACTCCAAAAATATCTAAGAATCTATCGCCCCAAAAATATCTAAGAATCTATCGCCCCAAAAATATCTAAGAATCTCCATCGTGTTTACAAAGAGCCTATATTTTGTGTGAGGCAGCTAATAGAAAACACGCGAGCTACCTTCAGTTGTCACTTGGTTTAACGACAAATAAAAGCACCTGAGCCTATAAATTCGGTTGACATGTCCAGATTTTAGTTGTAGTGATTACAAGCCTGTCACACGATTTGGTTTATGTCCATTTTCAAGTACCGAAAATAAGAAAAAGTGTTTATCGTGAAAATAGTGTTTATGCATTTTAAAATACTAAAACCGTTCTATGTGTTGGCTTCGTAATATAATGGGATACACTCAAGTAGGTACATTGCAATCATATCAATAAAATCTATCAGTGATTACCAACAAGCACAATGGTCTGAAATGTAAAATTAAAGATGAAAAGTAGTAAACTTCTATACAATATAAATAGATACCTACAAGTTTCTAACCCTACCTAAATACCTATGTTTATCTATTTACTTTCGCTATATATCACATTTCTGTTGAACGAAAATATCTTTGTCTAGAGGTCGAAATTATTGATCGCCAGCCTCATTTTACCTCCCTCCCACGCTATCTCTAATTTACTTCTATACATACATAGCCCAGTAAATGGAAAGCTTCACTAGTGTGTGTTCAACAAATGCACAGACAAACCACACAGAAAACTTTCTAAATGTAATCCTAGTGTCTGTGTAAATACAGTGTTTGTATGTGTGCTTATATTAAGTGCCCGCACACATAGGCGCTTTATACGAGCCGCGTTCACAGCTTCATTTACGTTGTACTGAAACTGAAGAAATGTCTCACTCTGCTCCTTTCTAGAGAGGATCTTTGTGGGCGTGCCGTACTGTGGGCGGAGCTTGAGACGGACACTCCTTGAAATCCTCTTTTTTCGTAGCATCGCTTGGTATCTAGGCGAGCAGCGACCATAGTAACAAGAACTCTAACACTTCATCTAATTTCGTTTTTCTTGGTGGGAAATTAAACATAGTGCGGACGATGGGGGGTCATGGTTGTCTGGTCGTGTTTATGTAAGCGGAGGAACAAAGCTCGAAACAACTTTAGTCGTTATCGCGTTTATAAAGTTCTCGAGACATTCAGTTTTATGGGGTGTTTTGCTTGAGATAAATTTTTATTTCTTTTGTCTAGATGCTTTTTGTTTGCTGATGATAAAGATTATGGAGATGTTAAATATTCAATAGAGTTTTTATTAGCTTTATTTTTTGACAAAAAAAAAGACTTCAGAGAAGCAGCAATTCTTACATTTCATACGTTTGCAGGCTACGCTTGTTATTGATATCGTAAATTAACCGCTTGTATGCCGCCAATTATAGAACAATAAAAAATCAATTGGATATCTGTACATCGGCATACAATGGGATAAACAGTAAAAAACCTAAGTGTATTGTTTATTAAAATTCAATATCATTTATTATTTACCAATTATTATTCGATCAACATCAATTACGATCGTATCTTAAATTGTGTTTAGAAAAACATTTCTCATGTAATCTGCTATGAATGATATCCTTCCCCAATAAAAGTGGCGTCGAAAAGATTGATGACAGTACATTCATACCGCATGAAGCTTATCTGTGGGTAAAGTCCGTGAAAATAATAGCTATGATGATAGAAATAATACTGAAAGACGTAATGAGTGATAGATGGCAACTGATGCTGATTTGGGGGTAGATACGTCAATAACACGTAGTAAAAATTATTCCAGAAAAATGTTCTGTTCCATCTATTTAGTTGGGCGTGAGTGAAATTGCGGAGAAAACCTAGTCAGATTTAAAACGTAGTCTAACTACTACGGCGTAGTAGTACTACGAAAACGTAGCGCCTACGCAAGCTAAGTATACTGCCATCGTAAATGATGATTATGTCAAAAACGTAACTGAATGTCAGCACACTCTTGTTCTATGTCTTACATCAATTTTTTATTAGGGTAAGTAGGTTTACCTATTCTTTACATACTTATGCTAAATACCGCGACCAAATACCGCATAACAAGCTAAAATTATGGGCAGCAACTTAAGTACGGTTAAGTCGGGCACATGTGTACACAAGTGGAAAACAACACGGGCCCATTGGGAGCCAGTGGGCGTTATCTCCCGCCACTTCCTTTGGCGCTCAATTGTGCGAACAGGAAAATGTTTGAAGCTACCCTACTCGCTGTAAATGAAGACATCACTTGTGAACTGTTGCTAAATGTGTTTCACTGGTAGATTATATCCGGACCGTATGATATATGTTGCTAACTATATTTTGGTCGCATAAGCTGATGTTCGTAAATTTGGTTGTGCCAAGTTACAAATGTACTAACCACGTATAAGGAGGTATATAATACTAATTCGTCGTTGATGTCCGGCAATCATGAAAAGATTTAGAAACCATTAAGTCAATGTCTATCTGTTGGAAAGAAATCAATAAGTTCGAAACTGGCAAAGAAATATGTATGTTACTGAGAAAACAAGTTGTTACTGAGAAAAGTTTGGTTCATGCAAAAATTAAATGAGATTCCATGAGCTAAATAGATTTAGAACAAACGAAACGCCGTTGTTTTTGCGCCCTAAATGACTTTGAGGTCACGTCAAAGCGAATCAACTCCTATCTATGAACATTCAATTTAGCACTTACACCCCATTATACCAAATTATCGATGTCACCTACATAACATTGTGTGAATTCAACCCTACAAGAGCTGTTTGTGTGTGTGCGTGACGTGTGTGAACACGGTCGTGTGTAATTGTGTGCGTTATCTGAAAGATTCCACTTCATTTCCCTCGACCCGCGCATGACGTCACATGTTATTTACATGGCTCATATTATGTGGAGTCTATGAATATCTGTTTATGGTAGGTTTTGGTAAGGTTGTAGAGGTATGGTACTAAATATATGGTTGAATGTTCAAGATTACATAAACATTTTTAAGTGCAAGTGAGTAGATACCAGTATTCCATTAAAGTTTCAGTTGTTACAACTATTCCCAACTAGCACACTAGTGGAAATAGCAGCCTATTTTGCAACTGTTAGCTGTACAGTAGTGCTTTAGGGGTTCCGAAAGTATCTTTAAGTTCTACTATTGCTTCCGTAGCTGCTCATAGCTGTGAATATCACTAAAGGCAGCAGAAACTGAACCAAATGTCACTCTAGGTTTTAGAAAGAAATCATTCTACAACCCATTTGCAGCCTACATCTTTAAAAGAGAGTTCAAACTATTATGTTAAAGGTTAAAGCTGCTAAAAAGTTTCTATTGCCGCTGATGTACGCGTTAGAACTGCATAAAGACTCTAATTGTAGACTTTTTAACGGAACTGTTTAAAAGATATATTTATCACTTTTCTGCCACTAAAGGTTTCATTGCAGAAGTGATTTGTTCTTTTGTGCAGACTTAAGTAGGAATCTGATCATCTGTTCTACTATTAGCCACATTAAGGCTCCACAATAGAAGCAGGAGGTTAATAGACATTGCCTGCTCATTTGGATACATTCTGTTATTTTATTCACAAACACAAGCAAAGGTCCCGTAGATTTTGTTTTCTCAATTACTGATAACGAATCAGTTACAGAGGAAAAATAATGTTTGTTTTGAAGTAATAAAAAACTTATAACAGAAAATATGTATTTATTCAAGAATATAAAAAAAATCAGTAGCTCCATTTATTTACTCTCAAGTATAGTGAAACACTCCGTTTTTCTCATTTAGATGGACAGATGCAAAGTTCTTGTTTATTTTGTTGTGCATTATAAGTATGAATTATTTTGAACGGTACTCTGAAAACAAGGTAACACATAGTACTTAAGTGTTAAACAATTAACAATAATATATCATCGTATTATAGAGTTTCCAACGACTTCTACGGATCACTAAACAAGTAGCCATTAATAGTGTGGTTTGATATCTGCAGTATCACAGTGCAGACTTGAACTGCAATAGTGGTATAGATATTACTTGGACCTTCAGAAGAGTGAAGCTTAGCGCTATGACGCGCAGAGAGGAGTTTTTAAGGTTGAAGTTGCAACTTAAAGCTGCTTTCAATGGACGCCATGTTTACAAGATAATTATTTATTAGTAATCGATAAATTTATAGGTTTTTATCGCATTTGTAGTAAAATATATCTAAATATCGAACAAGCAATTTACTAAAAACGAATGTAGTCCAGTATGTAATTTCAATATCGTGTAGGTATGTGATATAAAACTATTTATATAATAATAATTTATATATTTTACGATATTCTGAAGTAATTATTGAGGCGCGTTAAAAATACTTCAACAATATCAACGATAAACTGATCTGCGTTTGTAGCTACTTACCATATAATACAAAATATAGCTCAAAAACACTTACCTTCACTTAATATTTATTTGTATTCAGTAATGTCTGACTCAGGAGCAACAAATATATTTTATAAATGAGAGACAAGGTGAACGATCAGTGAAGTTTTCTTCATTCAGCTAAAGTCATTCATTCAATCATCGCCATAAGAGCTTTAGTATGGTGTTAATTATTAGTTGCCACTCCAGTATCGCTTTTATGCCTCTACTATGAAGTTCTAATGGGACTATAGACTGCAAAAAGTTGTGCCCCTTTGGCTGCAAAGCTGCTGCATAAGGTCTGTAGTGCACGCTCTGGCGCTTCAGTCATTGAACATGTAAGTGTACTCCACAAGTCTAATTATTTAGATAGGTATACTATGTTATCCTTACTGTGTATGTTATAAGTTATATCAAAGTTTGAACACATTCAATAAATGTTACCTACTTAATATTCTGTATAAAAGTCAGTAAAATTTTGAAAAAACAGAATGTTTCCACGTATATTTTTCTGGTTTACAAGTAAAGTAAAAATTAATGTGTTGTAAGCTTTCAAAGTACGAACATTAGCATTTGAGCGCCGTCGGCTGTCGTTTAGGAAATGAGAGTCAGCTGTTTATCTAAATGGGAGTGTGGGGACGTAAAAATGACGTAAAACTCCCGTTTGACAATAAATAATGAAATAAAACGTTATGCACAATATAAATACGTAGGTACACTGTAACATCAAAGTTATTCGTCCAGAAGTTAGCTGTGTAAATAAAGTTTTATGCAAATATCCTTTTGCAAACAGTTCCATTCTGGTGGCATAACTGGACTGACTAGCGTAAAACAACTTCAAAGCAAACAGTACTTACTGGACATTATAAGTTGCAAAGACATTTCTATGTAAATCCAACATTTCTACACCAGAAACCGCAAAAAACACGTAACAAAGCAAATAAAACAGCACTATAATTAAACACAAACAAGGAAACACAAGTGCATTAAAAAGAAACGCAATACAAACGGTACAAAAGGCTCGCTGTATCGAAAGTAGCGAAACCTTTGCGGTAATGAAGCCGTATCTTTAATGGCTGTGATAAGGGCGGTAAATGTTTGCGCACATGCCAAATAATAAGCGGCTGGATCATTTGCGAGGGGAGACTGACGGGGAAAAAGAATTGGCGGTTGATGGCGTCCTTATCGATGGACGAGATGAGAATGTGCGAATTGAATAAGGTTGCGTGTTTGTGGATTGGTGGTGGTGATCGTGTGGGTATCTTCTTTGCTTTTTTTTGGGCGTAATGAGCTATTTGGAGCGCTCACACATCTCATGATTACGTAGGAGAGATTCTACCTGCTACTGCGACTGCGAAATTTCATATTTTATTTGTGTAAGTATATAAGTTTGTCTAAAGTCTGAAATGCTCTTCTTTGAAGAAATAAATTCACTTCGTTTTCTTTGAGCAAATACGGAACATATAAATTAAAGTTCATTAAATAGTCGTGGTGGCCTAGTGGGCAAAGAACCAACCACTCGAGTATGAGGGCGTGGGTTCGATTCCAGGTCAGGCAAGTACCGATGCAACTTTTCTAAGTTTGTATGTACTTTCTAAGTATATCTTAGACACCAATGACTGTGTTTCGGATGGCACGTTAAACTGTAGGTCCCGGCTGTCATTGAACATCCTTGGCAGTCGTTACGGGTAGTCAGAAGCCAGTAAGTCTGACACCAGTCTAACCAAGGGGTATCAGGTTACCCGGGTAACTGGGTTGAGGAGGTCAGATAGGCAGTCGCTTCTTGTAAAGCACTGGTACTCAGCTGAATCCGGTTAGACTGGAAGCCGACCCCAACATAGTTGGGAAAAGGCGCGGAGGATGATGATAAATTAAAGTTCCCGTAACTGCTTTTCTAACTTTGCTATGCAATTCAAGCAATGATATCTTACAAGCACATTAAACTAGCAACAAAGAGGCAATCACTGGAACATTTTATAAACGTTGGTTTGCGATTCTGGTTTAGCGCGCGGTCGACCAACATTTTGGCGCACGCCGCCGGCACGACCGCCTGATTGGCAGTTAACCCCACAGATAAACGCAGATGGGAACGTTCGACAGATATCGCCTATCGTTCGCCAAACTTCGCTCTTTATGGTTATTCCCCCATAAAGGGAACTTTAAGTAAAAACAACTTTACAACCATCGTTTTACGAGATCTTTTTATGTCACGCGGTTATTTTTACCGCTATTAAGGCTATTACCGATCATCATAAGCAACGTAATTGTTTTATCGATCGTATTTTAGTTTATTAATAGTAAATGGAGTTAGCTAGTTAGCTCGAGGCCCTTTGTAATAGAAATAACCTAACACGGCAATGGGTTCATTGAACTGAAGCGTTTCCAATCAAGCATTTCACCTTTTTATTTGACGAATACATAAAACTCACCGAGCTTAGGTCCCAGTAATTTTCATTAAAACATACGAAAAGCAAGTCTCATCGTTGTATTATACATACAAATTATAACCGAGTGCTCTTAATTTCAGTATGGCAAATATAGATAAGTAAAATGAAAACTAATTTGGAACCTCCACAAACTGTTAAGGGTAACGCCACTTACTACGGTGGGTGTCATCAAAACTAAATTTGGGCAACGAGTCGCAATCCCACGTCAAATAATGGGAGGAATGACGAACAGAACAAACTTCACACATCCCCATAGACAGTGGAACACACAAATGGCTAGTAGGTATAGCCAACATTTTCGCTAGCAAGTCATTTACGTTTGCGGTTTTGAAGGTTACATTCATGGTTGGCTATATGAAGTAGTTGAAAGATTCCTCAATTTTCACTCGCATAATCCGCTGTTGCGGAATTGATAGTTTACAAATCCATGCGACAAATTATCTAAATTATTTCACCAATTTACTCCAATTAATTTATAGAATACAATATTAAATTAGAATGATTGATTTCAATTCATGTTTGAATTCGAATTACACAAAATTATATTGTCTTCCAATGCACACAGTTTCTCTCATGCTATTCGTATCATACTCGGTTTGACGAACGAGCGATCAGTGTGTCAGTACAATAAATCGCCAGATGAATATTGTTTCAAACGGAATTAAGCACGCGCGCTAGGGACGGGGATCACTTATAATTGTTATTTTATTCATAGAAACAACAATCCTCGGGGACGGTGGATAGGTGAACAAATATTTTAGCTCGTCGAGTACCTTTTAGCGGGCGGTGGATGACGTGGGTGGGTTGTACCTCTACAATTAGCACCTTATGTGGTACGGAAAATCGATAATTGAAATGCAAGGTATGCTCATTTTTTATTAATAAAATAAGTTCACCGAGTAAGTACATACTTTCAAAATTATCTGGTCCCTATACAAAGATAATTATAATTAACTCACAAATAAAGGACAGAACAGATATTACACAGATTCTCTACAGGACAGAATTTCAAATTATTTTATCTGTCCTGTAGAGAACGTGCGTATGAACTTCAGTAGTCACATTTTTGGCAATATCTGGATACGTAAAAGTTTATCTATCTATAATTTGTGGAGTATATTTACGTAATTTTAGAATCTCTGCAATTTTTTGATTCTAGCTACGTCATTTGCAAGTCTGAAAATTACTGATATTTTCAAGCTCAGGTTAAACGAACGGGTGACTCAGTACAATTCCAGTTCTGTACAAAAAAGATAAGAGTAAGCTAACCCGTGTCTATGGTACCGCGCAATCATCCCGCAAATCCCGTATCATTAAGTATCGCTAAGAAAGCGATCCGCGGACTATTACCATGTTAATAACATGGGGGAAATGGTGATTAATCAACTTGACGTTTAGCTAGATCCCCAGCGTTGCTAACCTCTGTGGCATTCGCAATTTATGCATTGGTTTGCGAAAGGTCTACACCAGATCTTGGGTTTAATGGTGTTTGCATTAAAATTTTGATTGGACACCGACTGTGGTTAAGGGATTGATACTGTAGCTGATTGATATATATATATATATATATATATATATATATATGTTAGAAGGAACTTATGAAATGAGTGAGGCCTTTCATCATTTTCTATGTTAAAACACAAAACAAGCTTATTTAAAAAGCAATTTACAAAAGTAATAAAACTGCACTTCAGTAATTAAACCGTCAACTATTTCAATACAACAAATGTTTTATTTTTCTAAATAGCCTGCGGCTCACGTGTGTCAAAGCAAATCCTTTTTAAACAATTGAAATTGTTCCCGGAATTTGAACACCCCTGTTAATTTTAATTGTAAAACCTGGAATACATATAAATGCAACATAACATTAATGTGGATAATCCCGCGAGGCCTCGTGCGCATGGCGACGGTCAAAAGCTGATATTTCTTCTTTTAATCCCTGTCAGATTATTTAAATTCCCACCTGCGGGTCCTACTCACCATTTGCCGCAGCTTTTTTATTTTAAACAAAAAATAAAATATAAAAATATTCTCGTATTTGTTTTGGACGGACGGAATCCTTTAATTTTCGGCACGGCTGCGTGACGGTCCGTCCTCTGTCCGCTTGCACTGTTTGGGTCGCTTTGAGAAAAAATGTTTTCATATTCCATGCTTATGTACCACGAAATGTTTACTGGATTTTAAAATTTTATTTTATTGTCAAAACAATCTTTGTGGTACTTTTGTTTTGATCAACTCTTTTCACTCGTGTCCGTTCGCACGACACAAAGAGAAATGGCATTTTATTTTTCAATTAAACCCCTTTCAGGGGACAATAGTGTAATATATTAGCGTCATAACAATCGTACAAAGCTTAATTTTTTGTGGAGATTGCTGTAAGGCCACTGTACTCGTTTTACAAAAGAAAAACTACGAGTTAGTTGTCCAAAGCTTTGCCAACTCTGCTAGCTGTTCTACAGTGTGCGAATAATTATTAGGTTATGCTTAATTTTAATTACAGTTACCAACGTAAACACTATTAATCTAGGTTTCATTTCGGAATATTTTTAAAGAATACGTTCACAATTAATCATTACCTTCTTCACAATAACTAATGTAAATCACATTGTTCTTTACATTTTCGATATTAAAATAGATCGATTTGTAATATAGACTACCACCACCATACCACTATCAGTTTAAAAAATCAAATTCTATGAAATCTGCGCTAAGCCGCGTCTATTATAGCAGCGCCACTAAGAGTAGGACAGAGGCGACAACAGTTCGAGGCTGGAATGTAGCAATTGTTGCCGCTGGCTTTATCCGCCACTGTCGCTTCCCGTTTTATTTGCTTTACTATACTTTAAATTCTTTCCCTCAGTCGCGATGCTTTATGCGAATGTTCGCGCACGCCACTCTGCCACGAGTCGCCTAATGAAAACTTTTTGAATTAACGTACCAGTAACATTCGATGCGAGTTTTTTCCTACTCGCCTTTGTATTGAAAATAACTCGTCGTTGAAGTTGAATTTTATAACTCGTTTAACATTATTTCCCGTATTGCGATGTTTTGGTTGGTTGCATATGGCTTCGTGTAAGAGAATGAAACATTCTGCAGCGCATATTTTTTTTTTTCATTTGAAAAATATGTACACTTTTTCATTACTGTTTCTATTATATTACTCTTAAATACAGAACATTTATAACACCATATTTTTTACGTTCGCATGTAAAACCACGTTGTTTTATTAAATTATTAAAAATGTCAAACCGCAGCCAATTCATCGATCCTTAAACAGAAACGGGCGCGGATTGTGGCGGACACCTCCATTGAACGGCCGCTCAAAAGCGAGACCGCAACAAGGCAACCGATAAATCACACGCCAACTTCAAATAGAAATGTCATATTATTTCCACAAAAGATTTAACTCCAAAATAAATTATATTTTCCCCCTTTTTCGTGCCATTGTTCACCGACGTGTGGAAGCCGCACAGTGCTCCACGATATTTAAAAAACCATTAACTGCACGCTTTTGTATAGAAAACATTACAACAGTAGCGAAGCGATATGCTCAGATGTTCTGTTGTTTGAATAGCTAATTGTATTAGCATAATGTAACTAAGTGCACAAAGAATGATTGACACTTTTAATGTATTTATTTTCACATAAGTTCTCATTCAAACGCAAAAAACCTTGAATGTAGTGTGTCGAATTCTTCTCATACCCTAAACATAAGCTGACCCACAAACAGTATTATGGAGACAGACACGAGCAACTGAAATGAACAGCTAAATTCACATGGATAAACTAAACGTTGCCAGCGCATGGGAGACGAGACGAATCCTAAACCGTGCTACAAAAAGTTAGGTGGCGTAGCATGAAACATTCTATAAAATATGTATTTCTTATGAGTCTGCCCGTGACCATGTATACTGTAAAGGACGTCGTGATTAAATAATATTAATATATTTATAACCGCGATAAAATTAATGAAAGTTAATTATTTAAATGTAATAATCTAATATTCGCTTAGGTTAGTGGTAGAAATCAAAATAAGAATTATTGTCTGTATTTATAAATGTTTAGGTTATTTTTTTAAATTGAACATTACCTTAAATATCTGCATGGCTCATTACGTCAGCTTATTTGATGTTTACCGCGGTATTTTCCGGAGGCACGTGCTTACCACGGCACCGGCAACCTCGCCATAAATCCCTTCTATTCTGATTTACAGCCGCCGACTAAATGTTTGATTTGTGCTCGTAAATCGAGATGAGCGCTTGTCAGAAGCACAGATGATACTTTTTTGTTTTTCGGGATACAGGAATTATGCCAAGGGCTGAATGAATATGCGTGATAGGATTGTTTTTTGCACATTTTATCTGATTTGGTTTTAAATAGATAATGATAAATGCTTTCATTATTTTTTAACGGTACTACCGAGCTGGTCTGAACCTGACTTCTCAAGCTGTCTTCATGATCAAAAACCATCGGCGCGGCAGCCTTAATTAAGGTAGTGAAACTTGCTTCACGACGAAATAGAAGGGCCTATTCAAAACTACTAATGTGTAAGACCGATAACACAAGTTTAAAGATGACTGACGATGCTGGGTAACGTCACTAACGAGTGATCCAAAAAATTCCAGTGAATAAAAACTTTCAAAGTTCGTTGCTCCCTAAATTTTTCAGGTAAAATAACGACATAAGTACCTAGTTAACTAAAAAACATATTAAAAAAAACCATAGCTTGGTAATCAACATTTATGCAGAACTTCCCTCGGTTAATCGTCAAAAATTAGTGCAAAATGGTATAATTTTCGCGGTGCGACTGAAATAAATCCGGCGAATAGGCGGCCCGCGCCGTCGCGCTGCAATGTCGTTAATTCGCCGATTTAAATCGGAAACACGCGATAAATTCACCGTTTAGCCCTTTTGAATTCAAATTTCCAACACCAATTGTAAGTACTGTTTATAGTTTCGCAACTTTGCGGCATGGAAGCAAACAATTTTGGTAAGTGCGGTGGCAAAATCTATTCAAAAAGACAACATAAGAAAGTGCTTACTGTAATAAATTGTTTTAAAAACTTCTGTTACTTTTAGGAATCCGCCGCGCCGCCCGGTTCAATAAACGCTACTTTGCTTGACAAAATTTTGCTGTAGAAATAAACCTATCACATATTCTTTCTAACACACATGGAAGTTTAACATATAAACTTAATTTGGCCATTTGAACCAGAGACAACAATATAGGTACGTCTAATATTATATTGATAGGTTTGATTTCGCCCCTCGTCCGCTTTTTGTTCGTTATTTATGGCGCGCGCGATACAGATAGGCTGGCGGCTATATCATGAAATATTAAACGCATTACAACTGGCATATAGGCAGCAAGATGAGGTAAGAAAAAACGTTCGCTTTCATTTGATTGTGTATGTTAGAGTTCTGTGGATTTACAAAGATTTTTAGATGCAATACAATAAAGATACTCAAATATATCAATTTTAAACCGCAAAATAAAGCAGTCGTCATTCACTAAATAAGTCAGTCAATAATGGTTTACACAGATGATCGTAACCTATTTCGTTGATAACTATTGTAATTAAAACGTCACTTAGTTGAAGAAAAGCTGAAGAATTAGTAAATAAAAAAAAATATTTTTTTTTTATAGTAAAACGGCTTGAAGGACAATTTTTTGTTACCTAATTCAGTAATATTTTTCAACTGCAAATTTTATACATTTTAAAATCACACATACTTAACCAGTCTATAAAAGCTACCACAAAACTAGGAGCACTTCGTAAATAAAAGCGAGCAGGGCCACATTATTCCTTCTCCGCAAAGTTTGGCGGCAAACTTCCACCGCACTAGTATCACGTTTACGAATCACACACAAGTTTATTCGCCCACTTTTATCGCAACTCGAGGCGCGTTAGAGAAAATGATTTATACGATTTATCATAAATAACTTATTCCGACTCCATTTGGAAAACTATTGTTGATGCTACCCTGTTTAGTTATAAAGGATATTAGATTTCTTACTTTTGTCGTGTGTAACTGAGTATAACTAACTAAAGTACCTACTGAGATTGTATTTTAATCATGGTCATCGTGATAAGGTAAATTTAAACATGTGTGAGGTTATCTTTACAGTGAGTAAGCTAAGAAAGCTTATTATGAAAATGTTATTTATTTTCATCTAAATTAGTAGTCAAACACAGGTAAAGCTTATCATTTTCTTTATTTATTTATTTTCTGAAGCTATAATTTTCAAAGACAACTATAATTAGCGATGTAGAATATTACGCAGGATGAGCTAAACACATATGTCTGAGCAAGTGTTATAATTTCTTCGTCTTCATAGCCTTGCTTAAAATATTGATTTTATTATCATAAAAACATGATTTAACAGCCTGTTTGCTTACAAAATTTAATCAAACAACCCTTAATAAAATCCGAAAGAGTTATTGGGTCGGGCACGTAATAAAGTATCGACAGGTCCCTCGCAATATTTCTAATATCATTGTAATCTACATATTATTCCAATAAGTGGGTTTTCCTCGGGCCAATATAACGGTCGGGAGTGAAGTAGCCGACCCTCGCGGTAAGTTTTTACCTTTTATTGTTTTATTTATAACTTTGTGATTGATGACAGCTGAGAAGTTGGCTTCATAAATATTGAGAGAACTCACGCTGCGAAATAGTTTGCGGGAATCTTTTGTCGGCTCCTAGTTCTGTCGTGAGTTGTATTTGGATATGCTTTGTGTATTCTGGCATGAAAGTTGCATTAGCCGTAGTGGTAAGTTCTGTTTGGGAAATAAACTGAAGTGATTGGACCCCGAAACAAAACACTGTCAGTCATGCATAGGTAAGTGCTTTTATTTGCTACATGTCCTTTATCTCAAAAAAAGGTACCTATTGTTATTTGTTTTTTCAAAAAATGTGACTGAATAAAGAATGTAACTGAATGACCACAAATACAGCGTTATCAAGGGCGATCAGTAGAAAATCCGCGCCACAGACGATGTCCGTGCGCTGAACGATTCAATTTGCATAAGCGTTTGTCGTTAACGTGTTGTTTAACTACCCGCGGAATCACACAGATTTTTACGGTTGATATTACTTTCAATCGTTGTTTGTGACTTTTATCTAAAGAGTTTTTGGGTCATTGGTTTTTACTTATCTAAATGAAAACACCATTCTGTGTTTATCAAATTGTACACATTTTCCACGAACAATTACAATAGTTTAACTTTTATCATGACTTTATTCATTTTGCTTTTATGTTCTGCATGAGAATGGCAGTGGAAGACCGACGTGAAATTCAATAGCAACATTGGCATAAAACATATCTATCAAAAGCACTAACAACCAATAACAATTGAAGGAATTCGAAACTAGAATTGTTCGCAGAAATCACAGAATACTACCAGACAAATACAAATGGAGGACAGAACAACGTTTGTTTCCTTTTTATTTAAAATTCAGCCGAGCACAATAACTGCGGGCGTCGGACGGATGCGCCCTCACAAATGGTTCCGCGATTAGACCAGTGCAGCTTCGTATCGAAACCGTACGCCTTTCGGAAATCATACGAAATTGACGTGACCACTACGTCAGTGTTGGACTAGTTTTATGAGTTATATAGTGGGGTAATTTTGAAGATAGGAAGACCGGTTATAACCACTCGACCATGCAGATGCAACCATGTTTTATGTTGAAAACTTTCCCTGGAGAAAACTGAAGAGTCATGATATCTAGATAGTTTTCTTATAAGCTTGGCAGTAACAACCATATAATTATAAGTTTTCAACCGTTATGTAAGTAGTTGCTTGTATTCATTCTATATTATGTTTGTCTATAGAGTTTTTCTTTACCCTAAAACATAATCTGTGATAGGTACTAGATAAAAGACTTATGATTACAAACGTAATATCCAAAAGGTATCGCAATTTTATTTAACAACTTTATCAAAGTATCTTATTCAGTTCCTCAAGCAACATTAAAATGTGGCAGCCACTTGTATCAAAGCAGGCTATCACCATAAAGGTGGCATGACAATAGCGTTTGAGGACACGCCACGGTGGCGGCGTATCTCTCGAATAGCCTCCATAAAGTGACGTTCACAAAGAGGCGTCCGCGCGGCCCGCCGGCCGATATCACAATGCGGCAAACGACGTCGGCGCTTCCTGTTCCGGCCGCGGCGCCACCGTCGCACAGATTTATGCCCGTCGCTTCCTCCCGCCATATGCGTGGCCCTGCCGACTACCCTCCCGCTCATTTACACAAAACTCGAGTTTTTCAAGCACCTGTGTTACACGAATGACGTAGCGGATGTCGGCTTTTTGCTGTTTAGTGGTCGCGTGAATACTTTAAAGCTCTTCTTTGTCCTTTTTTAAGTAAACTTATACTTGTATATATACCTTTTTAATCATTATTTGTACGCCTACTACCCGTAATATATCTATTTAAAATCGACTCCGTTCAAAGGTTGTCTGTAAGAGATTGCTTTTGAGCGATAAGACCGCCTATTGTACTCACACGTATTTTTTTTTGTAATGTCCTTCTCTGTTTGTTTTGGTGTACAATAAAGAATATTCTATCTATCTATCTATCTATCTAAACATTTTAAAATCTAAAGCTATCCATTTTCCGGAATCAGATTGAAAATGCGAGTCCCCTTTGCTTTTGGTAACATTTTTCATGATGGATCGTTGCTAGTTTATAAAACGCTCTGTTGAACCATTTAATTTACCTACCTAACTTTTTATAGACGTAGACTTGAGAATAATTCAGTACCAAAAACTTATATGTTCTTTAGCTTTACACAAAAAAGACTAACATACTCTCATAAACATTTTACGTCCTAATTAAAATTGGATGTTGTTAAAAAGGCTGGCACGTCTCCTGCGAGGTAACGAAGTTAATTTAACGCGTTTACGTTAATAAAATATTCGTGGACTGGGCGAAAAGGCGCTCGCAAAGTTAACCAGTGTAAGGGTTAAACCGCTATGATGTTACGAGCTTAGATTATGAAGCAGTTAACGAATTTTGAAGGCAAAATCTGACGTATGTAGGTGTTGAGTTTTATTACGTTACTTGAATATAAACTGATCGTTGATGGTGGTTAGTTAAAAGGGTAATTGTATTTTCGTTCTACTTAGTTTTCCTACAACGGCTTTTTTGTCAGAATTCAGTTAACACATTCAATGAAAGGCAGCTACCTAAATCTGCTGAATTATCTAAGCAATTACGGGTGTAAATTGATGATATTCTTAGAATTTTCCCAATAATTTATTTAATACACATATCTCATATATCAACATTTACAAGTCACGCCCCAACCACTCCATCAAACATAAATAATCACTTCGGAATCTTCAACTTATCACTTTCTTCACACGTCTCATTACATATTAATAACTGGAGATAATTACTGATGAGCACACGTAGGGTGTGAGAAAAGGACGAAGGAACAAAAAGGGAGAATCTCGTACATAATGAACCGGCGGCCGCGAACTCTGAACGTCTCGGAATATCTTAGCAGTTGTACCGCTATCACGTCAGTTTAGCCAGTTGCGGCCTTGCTAAGACGAATGTGTTTGTGGATAAGTAGTGACTATTGATTGCTTAGTCTCTTGATTTAACTTGTTTATTTACCCTTTATGAGATGTGTCTCAGTTGGGCGCCAAAAGATTAAACATAGTAGAATCATCAGTAAGTTCTTACAACACAAGACAGCAACTCAACTAAATAAATCATCACCAAATTCGACGTACTAAAACCGCACACTTTACAGTTCGGAAGCAAAGTTTCATATAAATTTTGTACAACAAACCTTAGCTGACGTTAACTTCGTATCTTTGTCTGATCCTCACGTGGAGGCAGGTGGGCGAGGGGAGTGATGCGGTGTGGGGGGGGGGGACTAGTGAAATTCCAACTAGCTTTGTGAATCAATCAGGAATTAATTGCGACCCCTTCGAGTCTTGTGAAGTCGATTCCTACTTGTAAACTCAGTGCTGCATATCGTATTACTTTTCAGATGTGTTCAAATCTTTATTGGCCTGAAATATTTGTTTTGAATTAAATAACTGCCAAATGCAGTTGGATATATATTTTTTGTACATACTTAATTGTTAGAAAATACCTATATACCTTTAAAAGGCCAATTTTCTATAAATCTCAACTCCATTTAAAGCGGCCGTTTTCAATTAGCACATGTACCATGAAGTAAATCGATAGGTACTTTATAGTATGCCTACTTGGTCATTCAAATTTAGAATTTTATCGTTATCTGGAGCATCCACAATAAAATATTATCTGACTTTTTAAAGAAAAAATATGATGCAAAAAGTAATTAAAGTTTTAAATATATATAATTAAAGTAAATTGACAAAATAAAGCAAACCTCAAGTACGATAAAACTCTGAACATGATGTAGCAAAGTTTCCTTCAACTGAGAATTACCCATTAATTACAGTTTTAAAGCCAGCTCCGAACTCGGCGAACATATTTATCGCGTAAGTGAAACCTAACAAGTTGGCTGAAGTTAGAAAGCTGTAACTTTACGAGCACGATTGTTTAGATTCGGCGGCACGAGAGAAGCGACGACGTCAAAGCAAAAGTTTCAAGTGGTTCGCAATACAATCGTTTGTGGCGATGAATACTTGCGGTAATTGCGGTTGAAATGTTTAATGTAGACTGTTTATGAGTTGATTTGATATTAATTTCAGCAAAAACATGCCACTAAGAAAAAACCGGGAAAATTGAGAAACTGTACGACACTGGAAGTCATTTAATGTCTCTTGATACAGGTATTTTTTTTTTATTGTAGGCTTAAAGGATGGGTATCGTGGACGCAAATCCACAGAGGTAGAAACTATATAGATCGATACTAAACGCCCTCATGTACATGTACACCTTTCTAACAAAACAAAACACAAACACACATCACAAACACCAGCCAAAATATTTCCTTGCGACACTATCAGACGATCAGACAGTTTCCACGTGAGTCTAGAACCAAAGGCATTCCTGTGCTCGAGTGGTTCTTAGATCCTGTCTACCTGTCCCGGCGGGTCCAAGTTTGCTCGAGTTGCCCGAAACGGCACAAAGCGTGCCATACCGCCTGTTTAGCGGATGAAGTGGGATGCACTTGTGTCATTGTTTCTGCTAGACCACTGAATATTGGGTATTCTTGTACAAGTCCCGCATTTCGTACGTAGTTTGTGTTGTTTGTTGTGGTAGCTGATCGACTATAGAGGTGGCTCTTGGTATTGCGTTTGGAGGTTTTAAGTTCTATTATTCTGGGAAAAAGTACTGACTTGCAATTGTATGTTTTAATCACAGTAATCCTTTTGTTTTGTTTAGAGAGTGACTACTCACTGAGACAAAATACTTTTTTTTTAAGGTGAAACTCATTTATTTAAACAACAAAACATATGACACAGTAACATAAATGAAAATGACAACACATGAAAACAAAACATAAACGGACTAGCAACAATTCCACAAGCCGTTCCCCGTCGGGCAGTACGTCACTAGTCAGTAGTGTTGTCCCACATAATTGCGTAAGTGGGATCTACCCGCGGCTCAGCCCTGAGGCTTGTTGCTCTTTAGAACCTCCTTGTTCAAGATAAGGGTAGTTTGTTGTTCCCTAAGATCTTCTTTGGCGTAAGATAACAGATAGCAATTAGCATCTTTGGCGTTTAGTGCTCAGTGCCTAGAGGGTTACGGGATTAGAGATTTGTGCCAAATTGCGGCATTGAAGGATTGCTCGGATTATCTACTCCGATTAGAAGATAGGTGGACTTTGGAACAGACTAATTTGTTTCTGACTCACTCAAGAAAACTTTCAAATCTTTCATAATATGTTAAGTATTGTGACGGCAAACTGTTACAAATTTTACCTATCTCATAAGGAGCATCTCTTTACTCCCTGTAATAACAACGCAAAGATAAAAAGATAAATATTTAATACCACCAATTAGTCGAACACAACACAAGAAGAGGGAAGAATCTCTAATTCTTGGCGTTTCGTCCTTCAAACGAGTTACTAATGACGTCACATTAACTATTCAACATGATAACATGTGAAAATACGTAATGGCAGATCACAAAGCTACGCGTTAATAATACTTTTTAAAGAAATACACCATTCTAGATGAATTAAACTATGTTTTTGAAAGGTTGTGTTTACTGTCCAATATGCCATGTACTTACATTGCATATTAATAATTAACTAAGACCGAGCTATCTAGCTTCCCTCAGAAGCCAATCCGCAATAATTTTCACTCAAATCTGACATTAACATGACCGATATTCCACTTCCAATTTGCATGTCCTATCCTTTGAATAAATTAGAGCCACCTGCCCCAAGGTACCTCTATGAATATGTAAGACAATGGCTTTCAAATCTTAGCCTCCAATTAAAAGGGGTCATTAAACCCTTAGTTAATTACATCTGCCCGTTACAGAGACGAATTGCGAATGTATGCGCCCCTCAGATTACGAGTATTGACTACGGAATTTAATGCTCTCGGCTTCAGACCGAAATTTGAGGAGTTAGTACAAACTAACACAAGTTTACGCAAGTGTGGCTGTGTAGGTAAGGTTTCAGCAGGTTATAAACTATTTGTTGGATATCAGGTGTGAGGTGTGCTGTAGAGACGATATTATTTACTTACCTACCCCTAGAGGTAAATTAATGCCTCAGTAGCTTTATGAGACTTTCAAACTTTTTAAACTTAATAATCGTCCACATAAGCAAAAAAAAGTTTCAAAAAACAAAATAATTTTGATATCTAAACAAAACATTAGGTGGAAAAAATATAGACTGAATACTGGAAAAATAAGTACTTTTCTCAAAGTATACAATAAAAACTAAAGGAAAGTAAAATAAAACTAGCTTTACAAGAAAATAGGTAAAATTCCATCTAGTAGCCAAGTCTCGAATATCATATTTGCGTAACGTCCAGTAGATTAGCGAGTGTTCAGTTTAGTGGCAGGTCGGCTGGCACTTAGCCGGCGGTCAGCTTAATCCGTTTATAACGTTTAATCGACTCGGCTCGCCGCCACGTCGATACTACCTCTCGATACCTAGCTCTCTCGATATAGAATATCTGTAACCGAATAACACTGTGACGAGATAAAGTGTGCTCCTATTAATTTGCAGCCGGCGACCAAACGAAAAACGAACACCGTGTTAGGTAAATTGATACTATGAAAATTGAGGTTAGAATTTTTTGATGCCTATGTAAAAAAATAATCACATGTAATCCATCGGACATGAAGAGCTGAGTTTTTTTACTTTCAGATACCTCTTTTCAGTAATATTGCCAACATCTCATGCTTAAGAAATGTGCTTTCATTACCCATAAAAAGAACACAAAATTGCAAATAATTTTCTAAAACAAGAATCTCCATCCAGCGTACAGTCGCGCTCAAAAGCGCGTGCTAAACAAGATAACTTAGCGTCGTGCATTTTATAACGAGCTAATTATTCCGGCGTGTGAGCACGTCGAGTGTTGCCATAAATATCCAACGCAAACACGGTATTAGCACCGGTCACGCTGCACCTTGTTTGACTACGGCCTAAAACAACATGCGTTTGCGACCGCCGACTAAATTTGTTACTGCCGGTCATTCGCTGACTCAGTGACCGCTACTGTACAACCGGGTAGAACTGCTATTCCGTTTAGTGAAGGCTTGCGAAATTCATTTATCCTTGTTTACTGTGGTATTTTCCACTAGTAATTCTGTTTCCCTATTACACATAACATTCTCTGGTTTACTTATTCCATGAAGTGGGCACACAAAAAAAAAACTTTGAAGAAACTATGAGTTCGACACACTGATGTCGGCCAAAAACATATTCCTAATCAGTTAATATTCTTCAACAGTATCAAACAACTTTTATATTAATATTTTAATTATTTTTAACACTTTTAACCCCGATTGTACAGATACGTGACTAAGCTTAAGCAGAACGTGAAGCTGAAATACTTTTTATTTAAAATAATATTTTATTTGACAATTAACAACAACATAATAATTTTATTCGTATAAAGATATTATTTTAGGAGATGTTAATCGGTTGTTTCTATGTTTATTTTCGTATGAACATTAATATATTACTTTTGCATATTAAACATTATGTTGATAAATATTAATAATTTACATTTATGCGGTACGACTGTTGGTATGTGGTTACCGGATTCAATTACGTAATTTATTAATTTGTTCAGCCTATGTTGTTGGTAAATAAATTATTAGGCGAATTCAATATTTATTTAACCTCTTACTGCCACTTCATTTAACCCTGTCGACTATTTTACACTACTACACAATTTTCCTTCAGTCTTTGTATCTGACAAAACATTGTTTGAAATTAGGCTCTTGAATCAGTTTTCCCCGCAACAACACAGTGAACCGTGACTGATTTTCATGAATTAGTCTCTGGCCGTACCCACTTGGGTATTTAGGCACGTCACCAAACACGCATTTAAACGCAAACCACGCAAAACTTGGGATTCATAGCGTCCGTCGATTTTAGCTAATGTGCGTCATGTCAACATATTGTTTGTTAGGAGCGCGCCCGTGGACACGGCCTAAGCAAACAGCCATTACTCTCGGCGCCGACGAACGTGATCGCAGCCCCCGACAATTATATCGGATCGTATCACGTCATGCGTTCACTATCACTGTTTGGACATTAGCGGTCATTTGTAATAATCGTGTTTTATGACGAATTCGCATTCGATTGTTTGCTTGTTGGATTGTAATCGGATCTGTTTAATTTTTGGGCTAATCGATCGTCAGCAATTTCATTGATATTTGGGATTTATTCGGTTTAATATACGAGGTATATTTCGTAAATATAGGTACGAAAGCAGGTTTCAAAATATATCTTTCAGAAAAAATATGGACGTATAACAACTACGATACATTTTCCATCCATTTAATAAGTTCAATATCACATCCTGGCCGTTTCACGTAATATACCTAATACCGATACGTTGTCATATCAGAAAACAATAAGGTTGCACTCATTACGATGCAGGTAGCCACGCCGCGCCGTCGCTGCGATCCGCTGCGGTCCGCTGCGACACGCGACGCGCACGGAATGACTGATTGTTCGCACGTGCTCTCAGATGCACCGCTGTTTACAAACCCCGTCGGAAAATATTCTAGTATTGTCGTTAACATGTGTTTGGGTATGCACTTGCAGACGTGATTTACTAAATGTTAGATCTGAAAACCAGATGGAAACTGTTCTTACTGTTAAATAAGTAACTGAAAAGCATATTTTCTGGAAGTTCGACCTCTCCTTGTCTTTGCATAAAAACTTTCAATAAGTAAATTGGATTAACAATCCGTTTCTCCCAACATCGCTTAAATTTTTTTGTATGTTAATTTGTATTACTCAAGCACAAAACAATCTCTTAAAATGTTTACGCACCCACTTAAGAAAAACTAACACAATAATCCACTAAATTATAAAGTAAACAAACAAAAAAGTAGTCTGTCAAACACACGCTCGGTATTCCCCGGAGATGGTGCAAGTTGTCCAAAGTGACCCTAAACTTAACTAGTAAATACCGAAGCCGCACGAACTATCAAAAACTTGGGCACTATTCCCTCTGGTCTCTGGTCACCGAATGTTGTTTAAAACAGACTTAACTCAGCTGTGTCCACTTTGCTTGTTAGCTTGTACATTAGTGGGATAGCCATTAATATATGTATTAAAATGAGGACGAATATAGTTAGGGTTATGGAGAAAATAAATATAGTTTTAATGACGGACAGTGTGATTAAATTCTATCGCATTATTTTTTTATCTATCCATTTCAATTACACAATTTTCGTATACAGTTATAAACAAAAAAAAATCTGTTTATTGAATACGAACTTGCCAAACATTGTCCTGTACCAGACCATAACTATTTTTTTTTACTTTCGCAAAACTACACCTAATCAAGATGATCCGCCTAAGTACAATATGTTTGTTTTGTCGGCTTAAACAATATTATTTAATTTCAAAACAGAAAATACCAATTCAGTTTAATATTACACAAAATACAAAACCAATTCCACCATGAAAATCAAGCGCTTACCTGTCCGTTTCCAAGTAGATCCGTCCCAAGTTCCAGCGAAGTGTATCAGACAACTGAAGTAACAGATTCGTGGGTAGAACACGACTCTAGCCACTCCTAAATTCAATTAATCATAGTTGGGATTAGTTCTCCTTTGACGACCTGCAGGCCAGACGTGACTGTCTTGTAACGGGTTTTCGATAACTAATTATAATTATTGGAAGTTTGCTTACAGTTTGTATCGGTATTTTAGAATGGTTAAAATTAAATTTCAATTAGTTTTAGTAGGTATAAACAAAACGTAAGACTGCCTACATGCTTAAATGTATCGCTTGGCAAAAGAAACTATCACTTATTAACATTGTTTTAAAAAAAGCATCCAGTCATCATCCTCCGAGCCTTTTTCCCAATCATGTTGGGGTCGGCTTCCAGTCTAACCGGATTCAGCTGAGTACCAGTGCTTTACAAGAAGCGACTGCCTATCTGACCTCCTCAACCCAGTTACCCGGGCAACCCGATACCCCTTGGTTAGACTGGTGTCAGACTTACTGGCTTCTGACTACCCGTAACGACTGCCAAGGATGTTCAATGACAGCCGGGACCTACAGTTTAACGTGCCATCCGAAACACAGCCAATGGTGTCTAAGATATACTTAGAAAGTACATACAGACTTAGAAAAGTTGCATTGGTACTTGCCTGACCTGGGATCGAACCCGCGCCCTCATACTTGAGAGATTGGTCCTTTACCCACTAGGCCACCACGACACACAAGCACGACAAAAAAAGCATCCAGTCTGTCTCGAATATTATATTAGTCGTAGAGACAAAGTAAATACCTTTTAGTAGAATACTTATAAAAAACAACCCCTGTACATGAACAAACTTACACCCTTTTCAAAATAATAAAGCCAACAAACTCCGCTGTCAAAATATGAGGGTATTCTCAAGATATCAGTAATAAATTCCCGCCAATTACAAAGTTAGCGCAACTTCCGTTGGTCAGTACTCCACAGGCCAACTAGTTAATTCGCAGTGAACCCCGCCGGGAATCGAACCCCGGACGTTGGGTAAGTAGCAGATTTATTAAGAGGCTATTCCTAAACGCCGGCGGGAGAAGTTGGCTTTAAAATTAAATCACGCTTTAGTTTGAACTAAGCCTCTAAATTCGTGTTTTGTCTGTGCCAGATACGGGCGCTCTATTTAACCAGTATTTACATTTGAATTGTATGGGATTCGGTGTTTTGGTGATATTCAGTTTGATAGTGTTCTAGTTATTCAGAAAGTAATTTATGCGAATCGTTTTGTTATAGAATGCAGAAAAATACTCAATTATGATTAAGTTTTAAGAACTTACTCCCATCTTCCAAGAATAGCTATAGTACCTACTGTTCATTTATTATGTAAATAAAACATTACTGCATTATGATATCTGCGCACAAATATTTTACTTCACGTTTATCTTCTCCATTCCTACACAAAACCACTTCTCTATTTAACTTCACCACGGTCCGCCGATTACAATTCAGAAAATATTTTCAAAGTATTTTTCAAATGCAACCCTTTATTCGCAGTAGACTTACAACAAATCAAAAGGCTAATAAAGAAACGCGAACAACTTTCGCGAAGTATTTCTTTCATCGGAGGCAAAGTTGCGAGTCGGGAATTTCCTGAGGGGTGCGGGTGAAAGGGGTGGGGGGACGGAACTGCCAACGACTTCCTTTACTACGTGTAACTGTAGTCAGATAAACGGGTTTGTCATACACTCTTTTGTGTTTAACTTTAGGTATTATGTTTGTAATTAAGTTTTATTTATATGTAATGACTGATAACAGCTTTGATTGGCTTAAAATGTTAGTATGAATTACAGTAGCACTATTTTTGCAGGCTATCATTTTGGTAGATATTTGTTCTGGCACAAGAATACATGAAACATTCTAAGAAACATACTACAAAATAATTAAAGAGTTGAGGCATAAAGAGTTGTGCAAAGGAAAAATTGCAAAACGCTCTATTGCACATCCAGCGATTTGCATATCACGGCATTGTTAGTTCGTTTATCAGTTAACCCAACAGCATGTCGATTCTATAAAATATCACAACTCACTCCGACATCACTCTCACTTCGACTTCGATCTAAAGGTAGAATTCCGTGGACGCGACAATAGTCAACCTTTGAAAATGTATGGCACCGTTGTCGAGGCCCGTGACAGTCGCGCGCGGCCGACGAATTTCGTAAGCTGCTCGCGGCATTGTCAAAAATTTAATTCTGGTTTTACTAAAATTCTATAGATGTTATTAAGCGCTAGACCATGTTGAGAAGCGTACGGCCGCGAGCGGCTCACGAAATTCGTCGTCCGCGCGCGACTGTCGCAGCCCTCGGCAGCGGTGCCATACATTTTCATAGGTTGACTTTTGTCGCGCGCGGCTGCGACAATCGCGACCCACGGAATTCTACCTTAAAGTTTCGTGATTGACATTGTCAAACTACACTAGCGCTTCACTATCGAGCGTGTTGACAAGTTGAACTAAATCAAAGTCGAGATTTTGACAGATTTGTCAAAATCTGTCTATCTATAGGGGAGGTAGGGGAGAGATGGGCAGTTGGGAGACATGATCAAATCAGAATAAAAGGATTCTGATTTCTGATCATAGTTTTGTTTTTTTTTTAATTGGGTAGTTTACGTTACCGACTGGTAACGGTGTTCATCCATAGACTATCTGTCATTTCTGTGAGTTGTCAAGAACAAACACTCGTAAAAGTACTTAAATATTTTGTTGCGGTTTCGGATCGTTATAAAGAGAAAACTAATGAAAGGTATGTGTATTTTCTATTATTAATTATTGATTGTCAAAATCTCCAGTTACAATTATAGTAAGTCGATGCAATCCACACCTATTATACCTTTAGAAGAGAGTACTACAGCAATAGTTAATGGGCCCCACGTTTTTATTTTAGTCTAATATGACCGGGACCACCTACGTAGGTTGACAGGTAAGTAACTATTTTTTATTTTCTAGTTTTCAGTGCACATAAGATAAAACCGTTTAACTTAAAAGTTTTTTTGAAACTGATTGTAATTTTTAGGAAAGCTCTTTCATTATATCTAGCCGAATATAAGAAATGGCAATAAAAGTTGATAATGATCTGTAAAATCTGATTTTTTATGCAATAAATTGTGAAAAAGTGCCCATCCCTCCCCTACCTCCCCTAAAGTATGAAATGACATTACGAATCGAAGTGAAATGCGAGTTGTTGATCGAGTTTTATAGAATCCCAGTACAGAACTAAAACACAACGAGTAATAACAAGCTAACAATATTAAATAAACAATCCCGGATCAATATTGATTTCAGTTTAGCCGACAATATAATCAACCCCAATTTGTCTAAACTTCTGACAAGGACTACTGAATTGATTACCACTTTGTTATTTATCTTGAATAACATCATAACTTCACCTGTGTAGATTGTACGTTTATCATAAGTTCGAAGTCATGAAAATACTATAAATCTTCATTCGCACAACCAAAACTTTAAGTGCATCATTTCATTCGTATAAAAAAAAAGATTATATCTGGTTGCAAAAAATACAGAAAATTTCGTCACCAAGCAAAAATATAATATTCTGTGCCTTGGATATATGGTTATGGAATTAGGTAATATGTATGCTGATAACTATATCATTTCATTAGTAATCGCTAATTTGTGTTTTGTGAATGTGTATCGCTTTCGAAACGACGAGAAACAGTTTGAAGGTTTTAACATACGATAAGACATCACTACTCCATTGTAAGTAAACAGTTTCAATTTAAGCATTACTTGTGTAGTCATCTCAACATTGTGTCACTGTAAGACAATGGTATACTGTGACTTGTTATCGCTATATTAATTTCCTGAAAATGTATTTCAATACGCGAATGTCGTCACTACTGTTTGACGTAAATGGGTACGAAGTATGTTAAACTATGTTTGTGTATGCTCGCCAAATATTATTATTGTGACACGTTGTTTCACTGTCAATAATATGTGCTCCTTTTCATTGGTTTTCTATCAAGAATTTGCGAAAACAAAAGACAGTCGAAAGGAAAATGTCGCGCTGAATAAATTAAAAACAAATAATTAAACGGCAGAATGCTAGTAGAATGTTAAGATACGTTAAGATACGTCGAGATTCAGCCAATATCCAAGATCCCACTGAACATCATCAGACGCCAGCAGTCGAATATCCCCATAAACGTCAGTGATTCCATTCAGGAAGGTGTCAGGCATTAGTTAAACGTACATCAAATGGACTCCAGTCTATCCGAACGGTAGGCTTGAGGATCAAGTTCCTAACTAAGGCGGATTTAGATTGAAATATACACCCGACAGTCTGGTATCGATTGACATGCTACTCACATTGCATGCATACCACCTATTTATAATTAGTTCGATACTGAACAATGGCTCTCTGAAGTAGGTTAGGTGGGCTGCGTAAGAAGTATGCGAGTAGTAATTCTGAGCTATTAATAACTTTGATTAGATTATACCTTACCAGTGTGGTACTAATTGTAATTGCTATTATGTAGGACATTTAAGTCTGGGTTTTAATAATAGTAAGGAAATATAAAGCTTTCAAACAAACATCGATACGATCCATACATTGATTGGTTTCGGTTTTTATCATACAACCTCTGATAGGAATGAATTTTTGCTTACAGATATAGAGCAAAAACTTTTTATACCAAACAAAAACGGCTCCTACGGGATAGATACAAGAAGCGAGCGCCTGGAAAAGGAATGAATATGAAATAGCTCGAAAGATGTTTGGAAATTCCAATATTAATGACCACATTCATATCGTCTTGAGAGATTCTCTAGTACTGCGCTTAATCATCTTAGGAATACATTCCGCCATGTGATACGTACACCTATAAATTGACGTGAGCGTTGCGGAGCGTGATTTGCCCTAATGAAAATCAAACTGGAGACGGTCAGGACATGCATACATTTAGATACCGAGACATCACAGTGATTAATTATAGCAACCCGCATTTATGTTAATATTTGTATACAGGTGAGCGTAGATAGGCGTCATTTACAAGTCACAGGAAAATTGTAAGCATGTTAATAAAATCAATTGGCCATATTAAAAATATGCTGTGAAATCAGAATTTTGCTCTCTATAAAAGTTACATTTTAACAAAATCAGTTACGTCATGCCGTCGGCGGCTCGCGTAGTTTTAATCCAAAGTTAATATTTCAATATAGCATGTAGATGGAATCGTAAAATTCCCCAATATCGTTCACTTTATAACACTGTAAAAGGGAATACACACTCGACGTATAATCAAATATGCCCAACGTCAGAGAGTAGAGTTGAAATAGAATTTTTTCGCTCTTAAAAATTGCGATCACGTTTCTAATATAGTGAAAACAATATTCTAGTGACCGGGTGATTTCTGCACAGATGCTTGCCCTACCAATATTATGTAGGTGGGGCAAACTTTTTCATAGCTTTGATATATGAGTGTCCCATAAAATATGGGGAAATAATTTAAGCTACGTGCAAACTAATGTTGCTCAATTTTAATATAACGTCACATGCATCGATAAACTCGTGTTTGTATGTGTGCAATGCTTTGATTTAATATCCTAATCTAATGTATTTTGAGATTGTTCATTCATGCATGGTTTTTGATTTCTTCCCTGTGCGATAACGTCACGATATCGTAATTTGGAATCGCATACATCGGCTGCTCTCGCGGTTTTAATGCGTGAAGGGGTCGTTTCAAACGCCATGTCGATCGAACGATATAAAAAACCACATTAATCTGCACTTATCTCGACGATATTATTTAATGACGCGTCATTTCGCGGTTATTTGTAACTTTTATGGAGGGAATAGATCGTGTTCCGAGATGCATTTTTAGATAGGACTCTTTATGTCGAACGTTATATTATGCGTAAGTGAAATTTCATTATATGGAACATGATCGTCATCGTGCTTGCTCGCTGTTTTATGTTCCTTGTTATAACCAACCCTTACATGTACTAAACAGTATTACAGAAAATACTTACGGTGCCAGCGCTGAAGTTATACTTACTTATGAATAAATGAACGGTAACAACATGCCTATTAAATATCTTGAAGTGGAACAATAATAGTCTTACAGAAACTATTTTCCTTGAGGACCGCAAAGTAAGCAACAAATATCGTTTATCACGCAATACGATTATTCTACAAAGAGTCGCCGGCAGCGGGTCGATTTGCATGAAATATAAAGGTGACCGCACACATAGTTTCCCGTTGTTTATAGCGGTCAGTGAACGCGGTCGTTTTGTTTGCTCGCCCCTTTTGCATTCCTGTCTTCGTACCTTTATTGTCTTACTTTCCGCTCATGACATCGAAATAATATATTTATGAAATAGATAAACAAAGGGAGGACAACAGCGAAATTGTAAATTAAATTGTCGAGTAATGCGACTGAGTGCGCTCAAATGCTTGAAAGGACTTTTTTATGCAGGAATTTTATGCAAAGGAAAGTTTGTTACTGTTTGTAGCAAATTACTGTTACCTGGGGAAATATTAAAACGTTGCTGTTTTATATAAAATTTGTGTTATAATTGAAATAGAAATAAATATCAAATCACTGAAACCTGTCATAAAACGAGCTCACGAGACCTCAAACAAATAATCGACGCTTTTGTTCAATATTCTATCTGTATTCTTCGCTCCATATTTCACACCTCAATGACACCTTTTGTCTGCAGCGTCTCGCTTTCATTATTCGATTATCATCGAGAACTGTCAATTGGCTGTCATATTGCGAACAATCGGCACTCGATCACACTCCTCTTTCTAATGAGGGACGACACATTGAAGTCCGAAGTGGAATTATTAAAAAACCATTAGATGTGGGGCAAAGACCGTGATGGATGGACTCTTGAATCCGATCCATTTCAATTTAAACGTCCCGATGTCTGTATAAAGGGTGAGTGTCCCCCGAGTATGGTAATGTGTTTTAAGTCAGCCGTGGTCCGGTTTACTCGTATTCGCTGTCTTAAAACATACGTACATTTTCGTAACTCTCATATAGAGATACATCGTGACGTTTATAATGTTGCAATAACGGCGGCAACATTACTCACACCTAACCAGGAGTGATGAGCTGATAAATCATATCTAGTCGCCGATTTATATCGCAATAAACGAGGAGGGATTGCGGCAGTAAATAAAAAGTACTAGCAACTCTTTATGATGTTTTCTTATTTATAGACTATTTAACATTTATTTCTTATACCCCTTTTTACAATGTTATGAAAATAAGTAAGCTCATAATATTATTGTAAGGAGCAAAGATACATTTTGTAAATACCCCCATTTACACAGAATGATACTACGGCTACGCCGCGTAGCGCGTCTACGGCGTAGTTGCGAATGCTAAAAACCCAGGCCGTTAACTCGACTCCACTGTATAAAATAACCATCTGGGGAAACCGCCGCTTATCCCTTAGAAAAACTCTCTTTGTGAGGATAACTCGCTCTACATCCCCTCTTATGATATGTTTATGTACTTTGAGATTTTATGTGGACGTTCCAACGCCGAGCACGATTTTTATTGGGTTTATAGAATTTTATGGCGCCATATTCCATGCAGTGGCCGCTGTTTTTCATTGTCTATTGATTTAGATGTGTATAGTGCGGCGCTCCGTTTAAATTGTCGTTATTTTAAAAAATAACCGTATATCACGAAGTTGTTGGGTAAACAATAAAATGCTAAACTATAGTTTAAAAGTAAACAAAATAGTGGAACAAACATTGCCTGGGTTGAGGTAATCTCTGCTCAAAACTATGTTTGAAGCGAGCTTTAACAGTTTGACGGCGCACTTAATGTATTTATACCGGGCACCGGGCAGCGGCATCTGTGGCTAATGATATCGCTGGACCTGGGCCCCCCTCCCCTGGCACCCGTTCCCCCGTTCTCCCGATAGGCCCCCATGACTCGGTCATTAGTTAAACACGCACAGCCGCCCGCATGTCGCAAGTTTATCTTTGGCTAAACTGTAGGTATGTGGACTCGATTAGCCCTTTGATCAAATAATCCGGTGATAAAATAGGGCTTCAGGAAATTAAATTACATTATGTGCTATTGTTCGGGTGCTCTGGCTGTGTAATGGTTTTATGTGGGGCATTCTGTCAGCTATTAACTATACTTATCTTACGGATGAATGTGATTATTCCTTGAGCATGTAATCATGTCTTTATTACTCCTTTTAAATAGGTGCATGGGTGCAAAAAAATAAAATATTTCCTAAACTATGGCAGATTTACTGAAACTAATCAATTTTTGAAATAATGTATATCTTGTCTATATCACCTTCAAAGTTAAACTTCGTGACCACTATCTTGGTAAATTGGCAGAAGCATAAACAGCATTTTCCTTCCGAATTATTATTGTTGATATGTAGGTAAGTATTTTATGTAGTGTACATATTTATATAGTTATATATAAATATAATTTATTTGTGTATTATAATTTATGTAGGTATATGTTTCTTTTTTTTCTCTTTTTTACAATTTGTTTGCACCTAGCAACGCTTTCTCTCCGCCACCCAAAGGTAGACTGGTAGAGAACGCCTAAGGCGTTAAGTCCGCCATTGTACTATTTGTGCAAGAAGTATTTTAAATAAATAAATTAATTATGTGCTAATAAAATACTTATAATTTGGCACCATCAAAAAATATCGTCTTACATACATCTTCCTTAAAAAACAACAGTAACGTATAATCCTTAATTTCTGCACGAACTAGTGCAAAGTGGTGAAACTCGTGCAGACGACGGAGGGTTTGAAGACACGCTCGTTACTCGCATGCGGCGAGCAAGATAAACCGGCCGCCAGTTTAATTGGCGGTCACCTACACGCCACGTCTCATTCCTACCGGCTCCCAACAAATCATTAAGACCAGAACATTTCTGTTACTTGAAACGCTGAAATTGTTAGCCTGTAAGTGATCAGATCTTTCGTTGTTAAAATTGAAAAATACAATCCTCATTTCTAATTTGTTTTCACGTATTCGTACCAAAAACTCATACAGATGTGTTCAAGTGGATTCCCATTGATAACTCTTGGAAACATAGGTAATTTTCAGAATGGGTAACAAAAACTTGATATCACCTTATCTAGAATAATTTCCGCGCAAAGAAGCTGCAACTAATATTCAACTTACATTTCATTAACACGACTCGCAAATCTAATCTGTGGCTACATTTATTTATGAAACAAAAGACAGTAAAAAGCCGCACGAGGGTTGAACAGTAAACGTTCTTGGAAGAGGGCGAGTGTGGCGGTCACTCGATTAATACTAACATTAATCTCGGCTGCCCCGTGCCAGGGGACTTTAATTTATGCCCTCGTTTTGACAATTGATGAGGGAGGACATCCTGCAGATATTTTAAACAACAGGCGCAGGTGAAGCGGAATTAATCTATGGTTACGGCAACGGGTTGTAGGGTAATGGCTAATTAAATGGGTCTTTTAAAATCGGGTGGTCAATCCTGAGGGTTGAAAGATTTAGACAGTTTGGCTAGCAGCAATAATGCGGCAATTATTGGTTAAGTAACACAAGTTACTTCTGTCTGAGCCTCACACAAAAGTGACCATATTCGAATGCAATAATACTATCACATAAATAAATGCTATCAAAAACAACCTGATACACTTACAGATTTCATGTTTAAAAAAAATCAGGCTCAAAACGAATTCGAATTTCTCTCTCTTCTTTTTATTTCCATAACATGCATCGTGGCAACAAATCAGTGCAAATTCCATTAAACTTGCAAACATTTGGAAGCAAATCGCCGGGTATACCCTAATGAGTGTTGGTGAGCGGTCGGTCTGCGAGCAAGGCATGCGTAAACGCGCGTCCGCTGCTCGTGACGTCATCCGTGCCGCGCGACCGACGCGAATATTAATTCACTGCCGCTGTCGCGTCTACCAACATCACTCGCACTCACTGAACTCACCCACCGCTAATTGCATGGAAACTTAGCCCCAAATTGTCATTCCCAATACTTGTTTGCATCTACTATTCCAACAGATTTTTATTAATATTTCATCGCATGCAGTACCAAAATACGCGACACTAATTGAATCAATATCAAACGGAATTATTAAGCAGATGTAACCGTTGCAGGGCCATGTGCAATTTTATATGTTTTGCAATAATTTTAACTGCACTTGTAATAGCTGCGGGCAAGCAATTATCATCAAAAATGAATTAAGTCCCAACTATATTAATTTTGCGAAAATTATAAATTCCTTGCTGACGCAGAGGGTTCCGGCAAAACTGATACGGAATAAATTTTCAACTTAATTTAACTAGACAAACACAAAGGACCGAATAAAGGGACCGACTTAATTTCAGTATTGAGGTGGAAACTAATGATAAGCTAGTTTGTTCACTATACACGGAACTATGAAACTACGAACAGACATAAATGTAGGAACCTACATGAAAAACCCATGGTGATATTAACCGAAGGACATTAACATGCGTACATCTTATTTTTTTATTTAACGTTATAAAATACCTAAGATACCTTATAAAGTACCTAGGGGTACAAGTATATATATACTTAAGTTTTTTTTGAAAAGCTTCTTCATCGGTAAGTTTTATCAAAAGTCCTTTTTCTGCTAATATTTTCACAGTCCGAAAAAGTAACCTCATATTAACAAATACCTCTAGTGCATGTTATACAAAACTGCCATATCCATAATTATCTCCGTAGCTTCTCACATTGAGCTTACCGTGTGCGTCCCGGACTGCCGTCGCTCGTCCGATTTCGCGCTCCACTCTGCACGCACAGCTGTCGTTAGGCGCTCCTCCGGCAATCAACGCTAAATATTTTGTACGAATATATTTTATATCATTGTGATCTGTATACATATGTATTAGCAGATATATAAGTGCGAGGCAGTTTTTATTTGGTTTTGCTTCAAACATATTTTTAAACGACTTCTATAAGAAGTTTTTCTTGGAAAACTGTATCATTTTCGAAACGATTGTTGAAACAATAGATAGTTATTTTCTCCTTGATACTATATAAGAAAATGCTTATTTAAGTAGGTATATATGGTGACTTTCGTTTTCACAGTTGGCACACACACATGGCATTCATATGTCAATCCTGTAAAAAAGTTATTATACGAACAAAAGATTAATACATCCGCTTTACAATTACTACAAAATTAAAAACAAATTAATAAAATGATTTGTGCAGTCACTCGAAAATTAAAACCGCAGCAACGCTTTGACCAATAAAAGCACCCTCTTGAAGTTCGGCACAGCGATTTATGAAAGCACACGATATTAATTCTCAAAACTACCGAGTGTACTACTTCATCCTTTTATCTATTAAAAACGTTCGGTATTGGTAAATCAAACAGGTGCTCGTGCAGCCAAAGGACATAATTAAATCAACGTGCAGGGCAGTGGTCCGTCTGTGCATCTGATAGTCGCAGTTATTAAACCGCAGACTGTCATGTTCAATTTACAACGTAACCCCATGGAAAATGTTGTGATTGTATGTACGTAATGTATGTACCTGTGAATTTGTCGGCCATCATGATTTCTGCGGTTGTTACGTTAATTATGAACCGATTAGCTTATGGGGTGCCTGTTAGACTGATCTACATATTGATTTTATTGACATGGTATGGATTTTGCGTCCACTATAAATATTTGTGAACTCAAATTAAAAAGAGTAAAAGTCGAAACCGCTGAAAGTGTTTACCCAGAAACAAAAGGATAACAAACAAAATTGGAGTACCACAATTAATTGTTAGCGGTTCTAACAAATATTTTGTAACCGATACTAAATAATAGATTGCCCAGAATCCGTAATGAATCGACGCGAACGCAGTTGTTGAAACGAGTAAAAGGAATGTCTAATGAAGGATAACCATAATACAAAGTTCATAATTTCCCAGAACCTGAGATATGAATGTTGCACGGATTTCCACTTTATTAGTTTGTAGCGGGAATACCTCGAGTTTAGTCTTACCATACATTTTCATTCGGCAGCGCCCGGGGATGTAATTAATACGGCTAATATGATTAGTAGTTGTTCTCTTGCGACTTTTGTCTGGCAAGAGCTTTGTACTGCAGTATTTGCTTTGTTGAATTTCTTGGTACTTGTTACATGTGGCGGTATGTTTTCAACCAGTTGCATTTACATAAGATGTTATGATTTCATAGATGCTAATTTTGGTTTTACTTATGAATTATGGTTAGGTACTCATTTGTTCGCAGATTTGCCGCTTTCGTACTGATGAATTCAAAAGAGACATGCTTCAGTGTTTCTATTCATTTAACTTTGTTCTTGAATAATTAACTTACACAATCAAACAAAGCTCATTCTTGTTTAAGCAAATAAAAATAGTGACTACACAAAATAAAGTGAAGTATTACACTTTTATTAGTGAACGTATGTCGCTAGGCCCGGGGCGGCGCAACGCGGCGCGGCGGCGGTCGCGCAAATATTGCGTGCATATTACCCGCCCCGAGCGTAATCGCCGGACACATGACTTATATCTGTTTTTTATTTATTTATTTATTTATTTATTTAATGGTTTTGTACACATAAAACACAAAGAAGAATAAATAATAGGAACAATAGTACAAGGGCACAGCTTATCTCTAAAGAAATTTCTTCCAGCAGGCCCGTTGTGGGAGAGTTAGAATAAAAAGAGATAGGTACAGATAGACAGTGTAAAAAGAAAGAAGATATAACCAATATATAATCACTAACATAAACTACTTAAATACATATATATAAATATACATACAATAAATACTATATGCAACTATGACAGAGAGGAAAGATAGTGTTCTTTCAACTTGCGTTTAAACGCAGCAACAGTCTGGCAGCTCCTCACCTCAGGCGGCAACTTATTCCACAGCCGTACAGCGTGCACGGTGAAAGAATAGGAGTAGAAGTCAGTGGAGTGGGAAGGGATTTTAAGAAGGGATTTGAGATGAGTCCTGCAGGACGCATCAGGTGAGCGGAGAAAGGAGAAACGTTCCCGCAGGTAGGTTGGAGATTTAGGATTAAAGAGGATATTAAAAAGAAGACATAAAATGCGAGTGTTCCTGCGAAGACGGATTGGGAGCCACTTGAGTTCCTTGCGAAAGTGTGAAACATGATCATACTTTTTAAGATTAAAAACAAAACGTATACAAAGATTTTGCAAGCGCTCAAGTTTATTTAAAAGCTCCTCTGTGGCATCCAGATAACAGGCATCAGCGTAATCTATGATGGGTTGGATGAGAGTCTGAGCAAGAGATATTTTGGTTTTCAATGGCAAAAAGTATTGGAGGCATTTCAGCGCATGGAAAGTGCAGTAAACTTTGCGACTAACTTCATTAACTTGAGCTGTCCACGATAAGTTCATATCAAATGTAATACCCAGGTTTTTTGCTGTATTAGCGTAGTCAATCTGAACCCCATTCAAACTTAGAGGTGGTAGCGACGCAACATCTAGCCTGCTACGCATGTATCTGCTGCCAATGATCATGGCCTGAGACTTCCTGGGATTAATTTGCAGCCCAAAGGACTGCGCCCAATCACCAATCGCATCCAGGTCACGATTCATGGCAGCAATGGCAGCTTCTGCATCAGTACAGGGAAAATGTCTGTAAAGCTGCAAGTCGTCTGCGTAGAGATGGAAGTGGGAAGAAATGACCTTTGTGACAGAGTCAATGAAAATAGAAAACAGGAGAGGAGAGAGAACGCCACCTTGAGGTACACCCGCAGTGAGATTGCACCAGCTAGAGGTCAAGTTATCGAGGCGAACACATTGTGAACGGCCTTTTAAATAAGAATCAAACCAACTTACGGTGGAAGGGGAAATATTTACAGATTTAAGAATACCAAGTAGGATATCAAAGTCAACAGAGTTAAAGGCACTGCTAAAATCAAGAAGGATGAGTAAGGTGAGAGATTTGTTCTCCATCGCGAGGCGAATGTCATCAGTGACCTTCAACAATGCCGTTGATGTACTGTGACCAGGCCGAAAGCCAGATTGAAACGGACTCAGCAGATCCATTCTGTCTATATACGCAGTCAGCTGACGGTGAACTAGATGCTCAAGAACTTTAGAAAGGAATGGGAGTATAGAGATGGGTCTAAAATCTGTCAAAGCTATAGGATTAGAAAGTTTGGGCAAAGGAATAACAATAGCTGCTTTCCACAGATCGGGAAAGGTGCCGGAGAACAAGGAAAAATTAAAAATGTGAGTCAAAACAGGAAGGACAGAGGAAAGAGTGAGGGAAATCATTCGTGAGCATATGTCGTCGTTGCCAACTGCATTAGACGAGATCGAAAGAATTGACTTTTTCACATCATCCAAAGTCACAGCACACCACTCGAAAGGAGGGCAATCAGGCAACGGCACACTAGCTAGCCTGCTCAGAGTATTGGCCCTGACGTGCGCACCCAAACGAACAGGAGGAGAGGAGAAGTGATTGTTAAGAGCACACACGTCAGTGTCACCACTAGGAGCAGCCGCAGTTTTACCGATACCGATAGATTTTAAAAATTTCCAAACCTCAGAGGAATTACGGTTATCAAGAGAATTGTGGAAGTAGCGTCTCTTAGCATCTCTGCACATTCGACTGCAGCGGTTACGTAAAGTTTTGTACGCTATGAGATTACGCTCAGACGGACTACGCTTCAGCCTCCTCTTCGCCCTATCACGACTGGCCATCAATTCCTTGATAGCAGGCGTGAGCCAAGGAGCCGGAATATTCCTTACTTTAATTCGACGAATAGGAGCGTGGCTGTCGAACAAATTTAACAATTTAGCATTGAAGCAATTAACCTTTTCGTTGATGCAGTCGTACTCAAAAATACAGGACCAGTCAATGAGATCTGCATCACGCTTTAACGCCTCCAAGTCAATGCCCTTGTAATTCCGAAGGAAAAGGTACTGTGGCTTTCGCTTAGGAGGACGAATCCTGTAAGACAGAAAGATGAAATCATGGTAGGAAAAACAAGCAGTAAGCTGTCCGTGAAAAGAAACATTGCTGATCTTAGATACAATCATGAGATCTAACAGGGAAGGAGTACAATTGGGAAAATGGTGAGTAGCAGAAAGAGGTAAAATACTAAGATTGAAAGAAGAAAGGAGAGATTTAAGTTTATACGCTCGACTGTCATCCTTAAGCAAACAAGTGTTAAAGTCACCCATGATAACTACATGCTCGTACAAGGGACAATAATCATATAACAGAGAGTCTAACATGTCAAAGTAATTTACATTAAGATTAGGACTATATAATACTCCAAGAAGTAACTTGGTGCGATTAAGGAGAATTTCAAGAAATAGATACTCTGCTGATTCCGAGTACAATGAAGGCGAAGCACTGACGATCTTAAACGGGACATCGGCCCGCAAGTACATGGCGACGCCCCCACCACCCTTTCCAGTTTTAGTCAATTATAAGTACTTCCAATGACAAATATTATTAACATCAGGTTTTATACCGGCGGTTAATTGTGGAGTTCGAGCGTATCAGTTTTCGATAGATGACAGGATGATAACATGTTTCATACAGATAATATTGTGGCTCTAGGACTAGGATAAGGTTTGCTTCTGATTGAACTACATAATTTATAACTGTGTTAAGAGAGCCCCATGAGTCCTGCAAGATGATTATAATAAAAGTTATTAAAGGCCTAGATCCTACAAGATGACGATAATGATAGTTATTAACAGTAGTAGCAAACAGTTTCTTAAAAGTTGATAGTTCCTAAGTCTATGACAGCAGTTAAACCATTTAAACCATTTATTTAGCCACACATACAGTCATTGAAAAATAACAAAAAGTATACAAGAAAAAAAAAAGAACCAGTGTGGCAAGGGGTATATCTCAGTATAAGCTGTGCTGCGCACAGCCCTGATTTTCAGATATCCCCTGACCATCATTGAAATTAAAACGGTACAATTTACACGCACACGAAATTTTAAAACAATTAAAAAAAAAATTAACTTAAAAAAACAGTTTGTAAGAGAGCTTAGGTAGGTAGAAAAAAGTTAACATATCCAAACCAAGTTACACTACACAAATAACACTACACACACATCAAGAACAATGAACAATGAACGCTGTTAGAGGTAGGTAGTGTGACTGACACTATATTAGGTGGTTGCTACTCTAACTTTTGTTTATTAAGAAATAATATTGTCAGATATTTTTTTAATGTTACCTGGGACATGCTACTACGTAAAGGAGGGGGTAGGTCGTTCCATATTTTCGTAGCAGAGTATTTAAACCCCCCCTTATACTGAGCCGTTCTGTGAACAGGTATCACTAGCTTATTTGCCTCTCTCCTACGTGTATATCTCTGCTGCACGTCTCTAACCCAGTCCAGCTTGTCGTACAAGTATGTTGGCTTCTTTTTAAAGATTACTTTGTGTACCAGACACGCGAGATGTATTTTTCGACGAGCTTCCATTTTTAAGGTGTCTGAACTGTTAAGAAATGGCGTAACGTGACCGCGCTTGTTACACAAAACAAACGCAGTTACACAAAGAGAAACTGTTACCTAATAACAATATCAGCAAACAAAAATATAACTAAGTAAATCCCGGTTCACTCCGCAACTATATATCATGAGCTGAAACTAGTTTGGGAATTAAGCTACAATTAAATGGTCGTAAATTCCAAGTTTGGGCCCGGGTCACTCCGGGGAGTGCGATGGCAATTTATCAATTATTTACGCCACTTGGGCCCCGCGCACCGTCTGCTGACACCTACCCGGGCTACCGATCTGTTGATTGACACTGCTGATATTGAAAATAAACATACTACAACAGTAGCTAGAGGGTTAGATTTGCCAATTTGCAAAGAATGTTAGACGCACAGTCATTTTAGGACGCTTTACGACGCTACTTCTCCTTTGCGACCTCCATTCCTGTCATGACAAGCAGATCAATCATACTGCATTATGGTGACTCGAATGTACCAGACAAGATACCTTTACTTTTAGGAAGATTTTTAATATTTCAAAGATAGATGAATTTGTATCAAAAGTCAACTTTGATCTGGCTAGACAAGTTTCAAATATATAAGCAAATAAACAAATTGTAACTCTGAGAACACATGAGGTGGGTCGTGCAATCAGTCACTTAGCGTAGTCCCGGTCCCGGAGACGGTGGTCCGCGGTCGCACATCGATCTATGTCAACCACAGTTTCCGAGTCCCGGACTTGAGTCAAGAGTCCTAAGACGGAGCACAGATGTTCCCGGGAGTATGGGATATTATTTTGTTTGTTACATACTTACTCTATGTACAAAGTTTTGGGACTTACTGTCATGTTTTCTTCTCTATAGAAATTGTAAAGTAATTTTTACACAAGAATTACCCCAATCTATCTCGAGTGAACCTATATTTTTTGATCAATAAAATAAAAATCGGAATGGCTTTTATACACAATTTTAAGTGATTAAAAATATTTTATGTAAGTAATACACATTTCTTTAAATATTCGTGAATGAATTCGTACTCACCTTAATAATTACCTTCTTACTGCTTTTCACGTTCACATTTTTACGAACGAATCATTTATCATTTCAACTGTATGCAGCTTTATTTGCACCGCATTTTAATATAAATACGCCAGTTAATTAAATTCAGAATATTTGTATAACTACATGCAAGCAAACAAATATGAAAATAAATGAACACAATTATTTATCTGGGGTCCCCTTCCGATTTAATAAAGTTGCGCTATCGAATACCGGTAAATGTTTGCACTGACTTTTATAACTGGCCATATTGCTTATTATGTTGCCAATAAACGGTGTAATGATTTAGATTATTTATTTAACACCAACTGTGTATTTTTCATATACTGTCAAACATTTTTTTATTAATAACTGACGAAAACTTTTAAGCAGCAAGAGAAGAAAATTCTGAAACCAAATCCAGCCATATGGGCTATTTAGTCGTATGGTTTATTTTTTTCTCAACTCTGGAACCAGACCTTTACAACTAAATATTTAGGTGTCTAAAAAGTTAATATACATAGATCATACATACGTATACTTCATAGTATGCCTGTAGTTGTATAATATTTACGACATAGGTTAATTAAGACGCAGAGAGCTGAATGGGCTATATCTCCTTAACTGCAAGTGTTACCGTGATTTACAACTACCATTTGTAATCTGTTTTGTTGCACCCATTGTACTACTGTGCACTTTGGTAATTAAGGGACGCTTGGACCTGCTTATTAATAAACTTGGAGTAAACTTCGCTTGTAGTTTATCTCTAGGAACCATATAAATGGTGATGGAAAAATATAACAACCATAATTATGAGCAAGTAAGAAAATAATGCATCGTGGAAAATTATTATAACCTTATATTTAGTTAGCTATCGTTATTAGTTATGTAGCTTACTTAATTGTAAATTTTTTCAATAAGCCAATTTTCAAATAGAAGTAGTGAATATGTATGTACTTATGATAATTTTGTTTTCATTTTAATGCTTAAGATTCGTGAAGATCATTAACTGCGTTACAGAATTATACAGCTAAGTGCTTTTAAATTCCATACAGAGGCTCAATAATTTCACAAGCCTTTAAGAGTGGATTGAATCTGTAAACGACGGCCCGTCAGCTGTTGAGCCGAGATCTTTTAAACGAATCGTTCAAACAAAGGAGAGGCGTTGGAGCTAACTTAAGCCTTTTGTTCGTTAATTCCTTAGATGAACTGCGCTTTCTTGAGACGCGTACACTGCTGTTGGCTGTGAACATTCTTGATAAAGTTACTCGTAGGTACCACCGAAGGTAGGTTGGAACTAAAATAAACAATTATGGGTCAGTATTTTTAAGGCAAATTATAATGAACATATTAAAACTAATTCATATGATGTTGTTATCATGTGTAGGCCGTGTGTGGAAAAAAAACACATTTCATGTAAAATTCAGTCTCCGATTCACATATTATTTATATAATTCTTAATTATTTTTTTTATGAAAAATATTCGAAAAGTATCAAAATTATTTCTTCCAACACAAACCCTTCTATTGAAATCGTAAGCGGCGTACAATCACCATAAGAGCCCCGTATTGTCTTGGCGTCATCAGTCAGGAGGAGAGAAAACGTTACAATACAGGATTAACAGTTGACGCCTTTATAAATATTCATTTTCACAGTATTAAATTCGAGAGCCGTTTGGAGTTACGTTTTGTTTGTGCGACAGATGTGTTCTCGAAACTTCGGCATGATAATGCGAGCAGAAATATTCGTAGACTGTGAAGTAAAAATTGTTAGAACTGTGGAACGATTAAATTCTGTATAAAGTAGGAAGAAATTTTGTAATATCCTTGACATAATCGTAGGTAAAAAACAAAAGACGATCGTACTTCGTTCTACCTCTTGCATTTAAGTGACTCTGCAATAGCTATGAGATGCTTGAGCATCAATTTGCGTGTGATTGTAAAAAACTGCATATTATGTGATAAATTTCTCAGTACTAGGGAATTTTTATACTGACTTCTTCAAAATTTCGAAAAATACCCAAAACCATTTTTATTTATGCCAATTTACACAGAGCAGATATCTTACCAGGAAAAAAGGTATCACTTTCAATAAACCCATATGCACCTATCTATTTTCCGTAATTCAGCTTCTTTATTTTATTTTTTTAATACTCTTACTTATTTGCTTGTAATGTAGGATATATTACAAAAAAGTCAAAAAAGGGTTTGCTAGTATATTGAAGTGCGTAAAGCGATCGACGCGTGTGATGGAGCAGAAGGCTTCCAGTCGGCCGAGCGTGAAGATACCGCGATAGTTCGCTCCACTACCTCACTATGCACACCTCAGGCTAATGTGCTTATATCTAGCTGGGTTTAACAATCACAGTATAGTTTAATCGTAACTGTTTGTTATTAAAAATGAGTGCCTCATTCAAAGATCTTAAAAAATACTTCGTGGAATTAAATATAAAAAAACCTATTTCAATACCATCAATACTTAATAATCGTACTTGCTTAAAATACTTAATTAATATTACAATTAAACGTAATCATGTAATTAGAAATGTACCTAATCAAACGATATACATTGTTCCACAACACGCCTGCACATTGACCCAAAGTGGTGGTAATATATTAATTGCCTTAATTAGCCAATTAATATATTACCAGTATACGTCATCAATGCGATTATGTGCCTCAGTAATACACTATCATTGACTAATATCAATATTGAATCAAGCATCTACATCAAAAGCAAGCCATTTATGAGCGAACACGACCTCCGATATTGTTTACAAATAATTAATTGTCGAATGCAACTGTGGCTGTTGATATTGGCGTAATAAATGCTGTGCCATATTCTATCCGCATTAATAAATACATTTCGTGCGACAAAAATCCCACTAACCATACTCTAATGCCCTCAAAATAAAGATCTGTTTTCCCGAATATTGCACGCGTACAATAGTGTAAAACGTTTTCGAACAGTTTCGAACGGCCGTATGTGCGGAATTTAAAAAGGAATTAATTTTATTCATTGGGAAATAGAGAATATATTGGCTTGGATTAGTCAAACGATCTTGTGTGTTGCATCGCGCGTAACTGGAATTTAGGACCGTTTAATTTTGTGCTTTATGATGTTGGTGTTAAGGTTCGAATTGTTTTGGGGAGAAATGTGGATACGTGTATTATAAGTGCGTGTGTTAAAGGGGTGATACAGGGTGGTGGGCTCGGTGCAACGCGTGCCCGTGAATAATGCCTCGCTAACTGGCGATTAATGTCCAGCATCGGGCGATCGACCGTTTTTACCGACCTTACATTCGATTAAACGTATCATTTACGGCACTGACGGACGTAACATAAATAATTTTATCGTCTGTTACACCTCGTGCTTCCAAAAACGGTACTGCATTGGAATTACTACATATTTTAAATGTACAAATTTTAATGATCGAAATCACTTATTTTCAGTACATAAAGCAACACTCTTCTAAGTCATATTTTACCGAATTAAAAAAAACTCGGTTACTTCTAAGAAATTTTGTATTCAATATAACGATAGTTCAAGTCAAGTTCTTAGAATATTAAAGAGAAATAGTTTAAGTTACATTTCAATGATTAACTTAACAAAGCTAATGCATTTCAATGCAGCTAAACATTAAGCATGAATTAAGTGCCTTATCTAGTTAGAACTGGATATTGGCTTAGGATTAAAGTAGATGCCAAACTGTAAATCAATGAAGCCTGTCTAGTCAGGTTAATCAAATGTAGCCGCTGGAGCTTAGGAATATGCAGAGGTACTGTCGGGAGCAAAAGCTTACGGATCAAGTGTCCAAAATTAAAACATGTATACATAACCCTTTTTAACTAAGTTTTATTTCACTTTATTTAAAAGTATTTGTTGAAAAATAATAGATAAGGGGTATCATATTGGAAAATATCATGCAAAATTATAGCAAACCTACATACCATAACCAAAGAAAATGCCAATCAAAAAATATAATACTTACTCTTTTTTAATTTCTGCTTAAGAAAATCCTACAACGTTCCCTAATATATTTTTTTACAAACATTGAATAACAGCAATGCGAATAAGAAATCATGAGTATCAGTCTACCTTTTTTATTTTCGCTTCTTATGTTTATCAATAGGTACCTATTTGTCTAAAACATTGTTGTGCGTGCCCGTCCAATCTCATGTGCGCACATTCCTAGCATAACTGCGTGCTACATGGCAGCTCATTGGAACAGGCTTAATACGCCAATCCACCACTGCGGCTTACGTTAATAAAGTATAATGGACGCGGATTGCCCTAAAGCCTTCATTATGATAAGGGTAACGTTAATGTATTGCTTTAAATTCAATAGTTGACAAATTAAAGAAGTTTTTTCCTAAACACAATTCATTTCATATAAATTATTTAAATATCAAAAGAAAAAAAAAACAAAGTCTTCCTTCATCATCGAAGAATCGAAGGAGGAGAACAAAACAAAGCCAATGAAATATTTGCCATAAAGCATTTTCCCCTTATTGATGGCAGGTACGTTTAAAAACACGGTTTTTTATCATGTAGACACAATAGCCCCATAAAGAGACATCCCGTTGACAGTGAAAAATGACACTCATCATTTCAACACCATTTTTATGAGCACAATTTCTTTCGCATAAAAATAAAAATCGGTGCGTCTTTATAAAAATATCTCTTCAATTGTCATTCATGGCAGCGTTGAGCGTATTTGTCACCCGCCATGTCGGTTGCCGGTCGCGTTCCAAATATAAAAATGCAATTTTAAACAAAAATCCAGCCGCGGGTTTCGAACCCTCACAATAAAAAATAAATGCGTGCAAACGTAGAAACATGTGCCAAACTTCATACTGCCAGATATTTTTCAAGTTTTGTCATGAAACAGCCTAGAAATTGCGTGTGTACCTACCTATTTGCTGGTCTTGAAGAGCTACCAATTTTATGTACCTTAGGTTTCCAACTGGTTTTTAGAATCATGTCGTATATTTTGAGATTTTGTACTTATAACTTTTTTAATTGAGTCCCCTTGTCGATTAATTTTGCTGGAGATATATAACAGCGGCAAAGTAAAGGGTACTAGGTAATTCATATATATTTTTGGAATCTTGTTTTTAAATTCCAATAAATTTATCATAAACACATTTGACATGAAGCAAGGGGAAGTGGGTGCCCATTCAACCCCAACAAAAAAACTTAATCTGTATTTTACTATTGTGTTATATTGTACAGAGCGTTGCTATACCTCAACGTAAAGTCGGATATAAAGACCTGTCATAATAAAGTAAACTTTACGATGTCATTCAAAAGACACCGATATCAAATACAAATACAATCACCAATAAATTTGATTCGCGATACAAAATCAAAGAAACGTTGTCTCGGGAGGGTTCGGTACATGAATTTGGTATTCACTGCGTCGTCAAGAAGACATCAGGAGGCAGAGTAGCAAAATATTATAATAGCATAATGGTGTCAGGTGGTGCTGTTCTTTAGGGATACGCTTACACAAACACGGGAGCATTTAGGGAAATGCTGGAGCTCGATATCGATAGTATTTTAAAGTGGTTTGAATTATAAAAAGGTTTACGTTAAATAACTCTTTTTGTATTAAAAAAAAATATATATTTTTTGTGAAAGAAGAAATAGACATTGATATCAAAAAATTATAATAATTAATGATATAGGCAATAGACAAGAAATAGTTTTAAAAAGACATGTCATAAAACCATGCAGTTTATTTACATATGTATGTACGTTAGTAAATCAAGTACGTGTAACAGTGCAGAAATATCGATACATTTAGGTAACAACCCTTATTCAAAAAGCGTTGCAGCTCGTGGCGACGCTACGTCGTCGTCGGAGCATCGCGCACTAAGCGTGGTTTAGGCTCGTGATATGAAAGCGAAGTGACGTCACTATAGTTCGGCCATTCAGAGAATGCGTTCCTGACACGTCGCGATTGAACTGACGACGTAACTTTGCAATGGCGTTGCAGTTACGATAAAAATATTTTTGCTGGTTGTTTACCGTTTTAACAATTGAGGAGCATTAAAACAACATTATTATATCAATAATCAATGAATGTTATAATTTTGTGCCAAACTGAGTGTCAAATAACTTGGTAAACAATATTTTTCTAAATCTATACTGCGCTATTACAAGGTTATGTCAGCGGTTTATATTTTGTAGTGCTGTGCTAAAAATAACAGGCAAGTATCGTAATCTGTTCTTATACAGTTATAATATAAAATAATACGTTTTGATTTTCTTTTTAAGAATTGGAAAATAATGGACTATAAGACTTAATTATAACGTTTATGAAATATAAAAATAAAACTATGACCAAACCGCATTTTTATACTTAGATTAAAAATGGTAACCCCAAATGGCGTTATGGGCCGCCATTTTGTGACGCTAAAACAGTCGTCCGTTGTCGTTTCGTGCGCATAGACCACGTTTTTCAAGTGTTTTCGATCTGTTTTTATTTGATTACCCGGCTTTTGTTAGACCGAGATATCAGGATTGATTCTGTTATTGATAATAATATAATTATACATGTAGGCGAAGATGATGATGAAGACACCACCTCCTCAAGCAAATCGGAGTCTGATTAATATTCTGTTCGCACATTCAATTCAATGTACTTGTAACAAAGAATAAATAAAACAATTTTATTATATGAATATTACCTTTTTTTGGTTTCCACTTAAATAACTAAAATATAAAACAAATGATTCCGCCAATTTAAAACGAAAATAATCTTAAAATAATGCGGCGGTTCATTTTGAAGGAACGGTAACGAACTCAGTGTTATGTTGTGCCCATCACTAGTCGTGACTAACTGATAGGTGTCAGGAACGCATTCTCTGAACGGCCGAAGTATAGCTCTTCAGCCAACATCCATGTTGAACTTGAACGATCGCGTCGAGTTTTATTGCTCGTCGGATTGTCGTGTGCTTAGTTTTATTGCACTCCCGGTGTTTAGATACCGCCTCTGCGGCGAGAATGCCAAACAGCTCGGAATATTCATGTACCCAAAATCAACGCAGCCAACCCTCAAACAAACGGCTTTTTATTACTGTTTGCGAACTATCAACATTTGAGCGCACTATCTGCGTAATATATTCAAACCTTTTTATATGTAAACAATGTTATACGAATTAATTTAAACTCAGTGAAAACCCCAACTGTTATGTTTACTCGGATAATGGTGATTAGGTAAAACGCACGAAAACGGCAATTAAGAATGAAAAATGATCATTACGGTCGTTTATAATTAAAATGCGCCCACATATTCATATACGTACTTGTCTGTTCCGACTTTGATTAATATTGAACTTGACAGGTTGGAAGCTTTTAAGGTGTAACGAAATGATCATCCATTTATTAATGCTGCTTTGTTATTTTTAGAACAATTCCAAATGAAATTAGGGAGTTTGCGTCAATATTTTTAGTTTATCCAAAATTGTCTCAGCATTACTGTTCACTTACAATATACATAGCAACATATATATATACTGGCCTCTAAAATTGATTTAAAAGACTTCATTTTTTAATTAAACTTCGAGTAACTGAGCTAGTGTTTCAGTGCGATAAAAATACTGCTAAACAATAAACACACTAGATTAACCCATCGCAATGGATATGGATAATCCATTTCAGTCAAGTTTAAATCGTGGCAAACGAAAATGTCAACTTGTAATCTATGTAATTAAGTGAATGTCAGGGCGGGTTTATAGTAGGGGCGCAACGCTTCGAAATAAGTTTAAGGAAAATCTTTTGTTCTTTTGCTTCGCGAGGTTTAAAAAAGGGAAATAAATGGTCAGTCTAATATGTGTCGGGCATTACATTACAATATGGTCCGTACTGAATCAAGGCGAAGAGAATATACTAACAATAATAACTGCAATAGCACAAGAACCCAAACAATTATTTATCTAGTTTACATCTTCAAAAATTAAATAGCTTCAAAAAAATCTCTTAGAATACTCATTAAATGTATCAAAAATAAAACTCCCTAAAAATATTCTTATAAATATATGATATCGACAACCCTAGTTTCCCAGCACGACAAGCCGAACGTCTAGTCGCCGCGCCGCCTCGCGCCTCCATGAAACACGATTATGATCCTACAATACAAGTGTGCGTCATAATACTCGACATTTTAACAACAAAATAACATTATTTTCCAAAACACCCATGTCAATGTTAATATGGATTACAAGAGCCAGCTTGATGTTTTAATAAATACACGTGTTTGTTTTATAATCACAAAAATGTAGCTGATGGCAATTAGTTTTTCATATTGCGGCAACTCATATTATGGAGTTGTACCAGGACTGCATGTTAACGCTATTAATTGGCTTTTTATTAAAATTTGTGATAATAATGAATAAATGTTGGTTTTGGAATTATCCTTCTACGTGTCTACGACGTAACAAGACCGTAGCAGTTCAATGTCTGAAACAAGAACACAACATTTGTTTTAAAAAATAGTTTGTCTTTTTAGTTCTTTATTGAATTGCATTATGTACAATTGTAAAGAAACGAATGTTTATTTATTACGCTGATCAAATACAATGACATCCTAGAACTACATTTATCAGATAAATTTTTATCCGTGTTCCCAAAAAGGAGGCGGTTCTGAATTGGGATGTTTGTATTTTTTGTATCCTGTTTAGTGGTAAAAAAACATTGAATACAAAACTGCAAAAGAGAAACTACAACAAAATTACTGCCGCAGTCACTAGTTGGTAATAATTCACCCCACAAAATGTATGAACAATCACCATATTTAAAGACATGCGACGCGTCGACTCAGGAGATTCGCGAAAGTTCGCGAGTTAATTTCTTGCTAAATGAGTTATTCGTACCCGGCGAGGTGGCGCCCTCTATTGACGGAGCTAACTCGCTAAATAGTTTCGTTCCCGCTGCTATTATTGTTGGGAAACTGTCGCATAAGTTGCATGTTGAGTATGTCTGCTGACACAATAGTTTCCTGGTTGGCTAAATTGTCCCTCGAGTGAAATCTTGGCAGCTTTGTTGATGTGTTTTGGTTTACCTTACTATCTGCAAATACATATAATGATAATATAATTCTGAGCAAAAATTATAACAACCAATGTCACATTGTATTGTCATAGAATTTTGGGAACAAAGAAACTTAATTATGAATAGAAACATTTTACAATTTCAATATGAACACTTATGTCAACATAAATCTTTAAAACAATAGACAGTTATTAACGTGTCAAACGTACCATTCAGAAATCAACAGAAAAAAAAACTTATTCAATTTAACTTATGTGGAGTTTCTCGCTGAAGACCCAAAACGACTTATTGCTTGTAAATAAGGTCTCCTTCTAAAAAATTTAGAACATTAAATAAAAAATCATCAGTACGGTCCATTCTGAAAATCCTGTCACGGTGCAATTGTAGCTGCATCATACTAATTTGCCTAGAATACTCCATTACTTACCACCCGCCTACATACAGAGCCCTAACACACCATAATCAGTACCTACCGTCTACGCATTCATTAGAACTTAGCTAATGATATCCAATCCTCATGGTACCACGGTTGTAAAGCGGCTTTACCCAACGTTAGGATCCTCAACGTTCCTAACACCAGAATACTCAATTAATATGCTAATAATATGGAGGATTTGACAAGGGAACGGTGCAAGCTGCAGTAAAACCGAACCCGTGTTGAAATAGCACCGTCTTATCTGTGAACTTCGGGATTGTTATAACTGCACCACTGTATGTTTTAATCCGGAATTCGTGGTAATTTTGCATTTGGAAACTGTTGAAATCATTTTCAAGGATTTTGAGGGAATGTTGAATCAAACTAAATACGATACAGCATTTGAAACATTTATCTGTGAAGAAGGTTACAGTAGATATTTTTTTACTAAAAAAGTAATAAGTAGATTCAATTCTATACAAAATACTACCTGTGACTTTATAAAACAAAAGTCCTATTGTATGTTTACCACGTGGTATTTTCTTCTGATTACGAACTGGAATGCGCTACCAACTACCCATACACCAACGCATACATAAGGTAAATAAACACAACTGGTCAAGGTTACAACGTGCGTTTGCACACTTTCGTCGCATACGCACCGAAGTGGAGCACCTTTCACCTCCTGCTATTGCTTAACATTCTACGATGTAATCTCATATTCTGCGCTTGCTATCAAGCCTTCGATAGCTCAGTTGGTAGAGCGGTGGACTGTAGATGTGACAAAATTGATATCCATAGGTCGCTGGTTCAAATCCGGCTCGAAGGATTTTTTTTATATTTTATTACCCTCGTAATAATGTTCATTGAAATAGTTTTATTTATGAATCATATCAAGCCTTCGATAGCTCAGTTGGTAGAGCGGTGGACTGTAGATATGTTAGAATTGATATCCATAGGTCGCTGGTTCAAATCCGGCTCGAAGGAATATTTTTACATTTAGCACCCTTATTTTTTATCACACAATTGAAATGGTTATTATGCCTAAGTAACAATGAGCCTTCGATAGCTCAGTCTGTAGAGCGGTGGACTGTAGATGTTAAATGACTGTCATCCATAGGTCGCTGGTTCAAATCTGGCTCGAAGGAATCTTTTGCCATGAATAAGTTTATATAGCTTACTAAGTAACGACAAATATTTTATGTACCTTAATTACACCAATTTTTGTATTGATATAGGTAAATCTTTTCTAGGTAGAAAAAACTAAAGTCTATTTAAGAATCATGTGGCTAAAAAAGGTTGATGAAATAGATTTAACTATAATCCAATAACAAAGACTGATTTTGCCCTCGTCTTCGTCCACGTCCTAAAATTTTAACTGAAAAGAGTAAGTATACCCGAATAGAAATGAGCATATCTGCTGATCCAAAGTAATACATTCATTATTACTTTGGATAAATTTAAATTTGTGAAAGAAAATAAACAAAACTTCGAATTATTAAGTGTTGATCAATTATTATTTGTTAACTGCTATTTTATAACAATGTCAAAAGTTTAAAGACACATTTGTGTGCATACATGTATTCATAATGTGAATTAATTAATCATTCGAAACAGCTCCGTTATACTGCTTCAAAACAGATTGCTGCTACTCAGACTGCTCTCTGACCAGAGGCGGCGTTAGGCGTGGGCGGCGTGGGCCACCGCCTACGGCCTCGCGGTAAAAATTTTTAAAGTGAGAATAAAAAAAAATAAGATATAAATCAATTTTCTTTCTTTTAATTTCTGTTTAATTCCGCGTTAAATTTGAGAAATTTTCGAACAAACACTACTTTTATGTCCCAAAACTCAAAAATTTTCGCGCTCGCTTCGCTCGCGGTTACTTTGGACTTGAATTTTTTATCGCATACAGCTACTTTTAATGTCCCAATACTCACAAAAATTCGCGCTCCCTTCGCTCGCGGCTTCTTCACTACACAGTTGCCTTTTATCATATATGTTTAGGACTTTTAGTGATCCAAAACTCAAAAATTTACTTACTTCACTGTACAGTTGTTTTCATTGTCAGTGTCAACATTTTTTAGTCTACCCTAGAAAAAAGGTAGCGTCGTTTTTAAGTCCATTTATTAACAAGAAAGTAACTTATAGTTTCCATATGAACTTTCTTTAAGTCGGTACTACTTTAAGTCCCAAAATTTTAATACATAGGCGTCAACAAAGAGTTATAGGTACGTTTGGGATAGATTTTGAGTAATTTTTGTTTTGAGTTCTAAAATATTATAAAAAATTTCGTGCTCGCTTCGCTCGCGTAATCAGAAGCTATGTTTCCGTGTTTTTGCCATCACCAACCAGCAATAACTTATGTACGATTGGGCTACGTTTTACGTAATTTTTGCTTTGACTTGTTAACTATAAAAAAAAAATCGGTAACTGCATATTATATCTCTGTTTTTCCTATGAGTTTGAATTGCAATTGGAGGGCGCCGTAGAAATCTCGCCCAGGGCGCTGGTAGAGTTAAAACCGGCACTAAATAGAAACGTATAATAGTGTTATTCAGTACTAGCTTCTGCCAGCGACTTTAATCTAATTTGTATTTTTATGAATAAAAACTTGGCAGTGTTAATTGTTTTGTTTGTTTTTATTATTTTAAAGAATCTATCTTCAGGTCGCCATAGAACAGGGCCTCGCGAAATCTGTCTTGCCCACATCAAATTTAGGCCTTGCCCCGCCACTGTCTCTGACTCTGATTTACAATCTTTCCGCCTCTTCCTCTCTGCAACTCTGAATTCTCGAGTGTTGGACGACTAAGAATTCGAATTAATGCGTCCTTTTGTTATATAGCAATGCTTTTTTCGTTCGAATTACCAAGTGCAACAAAATGTATTGATTTAGTTCGAAATGTAAAGAGATTTTGTAGGGAACTCGTGATAACTTTGAATTAACGAGAGGTTCGAAATATCGCAGATTTGAATTAACAAGAGTCGACTGTATGTATCATTATTTCAAATTTCATCAAAATCGGGTTGGCCGTTTCTAGATTTAAGTTCCACATTTGCATCTATACCTACCTCTAACAAGGAAAGGTGACGACAGCATAAAAACAAATGGAGTGCCAAGGTTCAGCTGCTCCAAGCAAAATGTGGAGGCTAAAACTAGTATTTCAATATATAAGAGCACTCCATTTTCTAAGTAATCAATGTCTTAACTGTACAGAATTAGAGCTCCTTTCACCTCAACACATTGCATAATGTTTTAAATTGTACTTTGGTTTTTTAAAAGCATTATCAAGCCTTCGATAGCTCAGTTGGTAGAGCGGTGGACTGTAGATGTGTTAGAATTGATATCCATAGGTCGCTGGTTCAAATCCGGCTCGAAGGAATCTTTTTATATTGGCTACTCTGGTTCATAAAGGCTGAATCATAAACAAGCCTTTGATAAACAGCCAGTCGAGTGGAGGGCTGTAAACGAGAAGTGTAGAAATATTAATAAATTAGTATCAGTGCTATTTCTAATCTGGCTAGAAGTTTTTTTTTGTTTTAATAAATGAAATGAAATGAAATGAAATCGTTTATTTTGCAAGTTGGACATAAAATCACTTTTACACGTCATTTTTAAGAACGCTGAGGTCGGCATTTCCTAATGACTGATCCCTGAGAAGAAATGCCGAAACAAACTCAAGGGTCATAGTTTCTTTTAAAGTCCAAACATGTTTTAAATCAAATAATATTAGGTGTGAGTGTCACCATGTACGCGGTCTGGAATGGCCTTTTGAGGAAAGAGCCACATCAGGCTGGAGCTGACCAGTCCCAACAGACGGCACGCATGTATCAGTCGTCGTGTAGCTCAACCATATCTTAGGGAGCTCCGTTGAGCTCCCTAAGATATGGTTGGTCGTTACCTGTCACACGACGATACCAGATCTGCAGAACATTTGCGTAGGCCATTCAAAAATACTCAAACCCGCCAGACTGTATTTATGTTATAAGAATATATAATGTTGCTCGCATACACGATACTCACATTCACAATAATAATAAATAATAAAAAAAATACAATTATAATATATAAAAAATTTCAAAAAAAAATTTCATTATTAAAATGTTATCTGATGATAATAATATTTAAATGTCAAAAGAACAATACACAGGCATTTGAAAAGATATCACTCACTAAGCGAGCAGCTCATTCACAAGCTTCTTTATCATTTAAATAATCAGATATTTTGTAATATCCTTTTTTCAAAAGTTTGGATTTTATATGATTTTTAAATTTCTTAATAGGTAAATCACGAACCGCTTTGGGAAGTTTATTGTAAAAGCGTATACATTGACCCATGAACGAGTTGCTTACTCTGTGGAGGCGAGTAGCATGTACAGCAAGATTATGTTTATTCCTAGTATTTATGCTATGAACATCAGACATTTGAACAAAGTTAGAAATGTTTTTACGAACGTACATTAAAGGACAATGCTATTCTTTGTATGGAAGTTGGGCTCAAGAGTTGCCCACAGTAACTGCATAGTGTATTATGTTCCATAGGCGTATAATAGGTCCCAGACCGAAATATTTCGAAATCTATCCCAGGAGTCCTGAGAAAAACTGGTTTGACTCTTATTCAATATTACGAAAAATATGCATACGAACTCTTAACGATTCCACTTTTATTACCTTAATTGATATGCATTATAATATTAATCGACAAATACGAGGTATTGAACGAGAATTTTTTTTTACCGACTTCAAAAAATGGAGGAGTTTCTCAGTTTGTTTGTATTCTTTTTACGTAAGTACGTGCATAACTCCGTCGTTTACCAACCGATTCAAACAATCATTTTATTGTTTGAAAGAATTTACTTTCCAAATGGTTCCTTTGTTATTCAGTCCAGGGTCTGGTGATAGAAACCTTAAAACAATAGGGAACTCTCGGAAATTGTAAGCACATATCGAATAAAAACTTGTCATTCGGGAATATGTCTCCGACACCACAAAACAGTGGAGGTTAAGACCTGACCCGACGATGGAGATGACAGTGAGACAGGGGAACTCCTCAACGGTATTTATTTACTACCTCGTGTTCGAGCTTATTTTATTCGTCTTGATAAGATTTTTCCATTGCCATTACGGATATTAATTGCATGACGCTACACGAACTTAGAACTGATTGTGGTAGATAGAGACTGAAAAGCAAGAGAAACAACAATTACCTTTAAACGTCTATTTCTGTTTTTTTTTTTATCCTGTTAACAGTGAAACCACTATCTGAATGTTTTTTCAAGAAAAGAGGTTGTTAGGTTTGTGGCTGCTTACAATGGCTTGCTAACAATGGCTGCCTAACATTAGAACCGGTTTTTCTCGGGACCTCTGGGACCAATTTCAAAAATATTTGGATTCCGTCTTAAGAGTGAAGTAAAGAACCTATTTTAACTATTCCCACTTCTGGGCAAATGGCTTGGGCTTTATAAAGTGACTGTTCAAGTTGAACATTAGAACCGGTTTTTCTCGGGATCTCTGAGACCGATTTCCAAAATATTTGGATTCCGTCTTAAGAGTGAAGTAAAAAACCTATTCTAACCATTCCCACTTCTGGGCACATGGCTCGGGGTTCATAAAGTGACTGTTCAAGTTTAACATTAGAACCGGCTTTTCTCGGGACCTCTGGGACCGGGATTTCGTATTAACAGTGAAGAAAAGAATCTATTCTAACCATTCCCACTACTGGGCAAATGGCTTGGGCTTTATAAAGTGACTGTTCAAGTTTGACATTAGAACCAGTTTTTCTCGGGACCTCTGGGACCGATTTCCAAAATATTTGGATTTCGTGATAACAGTGAAGTAAAGAACCTATTCTAACCATTCCCACTACTGGGCAAATGCTTTGGGCTTTATAAAGTGACTGTTCAAGTTTAATATAAGAACCGGTTTTTCTCGGGACCTCTGGGACCGATTTCCAAAATATTTAGATTTCGTGTTAAGAGTAAAGTAAGGAACCAATTTTAATAATTCCCACTTCTGGGCAAATGGCTTGGGCTTTATAAAGTGACTGTTCAAGTTTAACATAAGAACCGGTTTTTCTCGGGACCTCTGGGACCGATTTCCAAAATATTTAGATTTCGTGTTAACAGTGAAGTAAAAAACCTATCCTAAGCATTCCCACTTCTGGGCACATGGCTGGGGCTTCATAAAGTGACTGTTCAAGTTTAACATTAGAACCGGTTTTTCTCGGGACCTCTAGTACCGATTTCCAAAATATTTGGATTTCGTGTTAATAGTGCAGTAAAGAACCTATTTCGACCACTTTCACTACTGGGCAAATGGCTCAGGCTTTGTTAAGTGACTATCTATGGAGAACATTTGAACCGGTTTTTTTCGGGACCTCTGGGACCGATTTCAAAAATATTTGGATTTCGTGTTCAGAGTGCACTATGGAACCAGCTGGAACTACTCCCACTGCTGGGCAAACTTTGAGCCCAGACCCTGGCATTGTCCTTTTCAAAAATATATTGAGAGGCAACAGTCAGAATATTTATTTCTTTGATTTTCTCTCTGAGAGAAACTTTTGGACCCAGATTATAAATGGCTCGAACAGCTCTTTTCTGTAAAATAAATATAGTCTCAACATCTGCACAGTTTCCCCAAAGGAGGATCCCATACGTCATTGAACTATGAAAGTAACTAAAATAAACTATTCTGGCTGTATGTGGACACAGCCAGAATAGTTTATTTTGATTATTCGGTGATTAGTCGGATCTTTTTAATAGCATAGGCGGCTGAACTAAGCCTTCCTGACAGTTTAACAATATATGGGCCCCATTGGAGTTTGGAATCAACGGTCAAACCAAGAAATACCGTTGACTCAACAGGCTTCAACTCTACTCCATTTAGTTGTACATTGGTTGGTAACTGCCTTACGTTTGGCGTTGAGAATTTAATTAACTTCGTTTTAGATTCATTTGAAAGAAGATTATTGACATTAAACCAATGAACAACCTTAGAGAGTGCATTGTTAACTTCGTCAAAATTGTCGAGTTGGCGCTTGATTTTAAAAACGAGTGAAGTATCATCGGCAAACAACACAATCTTGTGATTATCCCTTATGTGATAAGGAAGGTCATTAATATAAATAAGGAACAAAAAAGGGCCTAGAATTGAACCCTGTGGAACCCCCATGGTGACCGTGGATCCAGAAGACCTCTTACCGTTGACATCCACCCTCTGAATTCTATTATGCAAATAAGAAGTCAGAAGGTCAAGAGCCTTATTTTTGATACCATAGTGGTGAAGTTTCCTGATGAGTATATCATGGTGCACGCAATCAAAAGCCTTGGACAAGTCGCAGAAAATACCGAGCGCATCCTGCGAATCCTCCCAGGCCTCGAATATATTTTTAAGCAATTCCACGCCCGCATCCGTAGTAGAACGACCCTTGGTAAATCGAAATTGTCTTGTGTGCAACAAGTTGTTTTTATTAAAATGGCTCAACAATTGACGTAATATTAACTTCTCAAAAATTTTACTCAAAGTGGGTAAAATTGAAATAAAGCCATATTAACTCACAAAACCATGATTTTAATCAAAATAATGTACTTTTATACACTAAAATATTCTCTGGATGCTGACACAGAGTATTAAGCATATGGATAGATAATGTGCTAGAAGTCGCAGCTTGCTTGTTAACAAGGCATGAAATTGTCAAGAAGATTTTGAAGACTATAGATTTTGAAAAAAAGTATTTGTTTAATTTGTTTTTCAAAAGAAGAATTAATGTAGGGCATGATGCAGTACTCCTTAGGCTAGAGAGTTTAGTGGAATTGTACATATCAATGTTAGTACACGTACGTGCCTATGAGCACTCCATTTTATCACTACTGCGTGTAACCTAAGTAGAGCACCTTTCACCTCAACACATTGCATAATGTTTTAAATGGTACTTTGTTTTTAAAGTGCATTATCAGGCCTTCGATAGCTCAGTTGGTAGAGCGGTGGACTGTAGATGTGTTAGAATTGATATCCATAGGTCGCTGGTTCAAATCCGGCTCGAAGGAATCTTTTTATATTTTACTACCCTATTATTTATACTCATTGAAATAGTTTTATTTGTGAATCATATCAAGCCTTCGATAGCTCAGTTGGTAGAGCGGTGGACTGTAGATGTGTGATAAAGTGACTGTCATCCATAGGTCGCTGGTTCAAATCCGGCTCGAAGGAATCTTTTGTCGTTTATTACGCGAATTATGCGAATTGCAATAGCTTGAGTAATGAGTATAATGTCAAATTTTCTTTATCTCAATTTTTTGCTGTTTAAAAGCTATATAACTATATTTGGAAAAAAATGTTATAGGTACTGCCGACGTAGCAGTTCATTTGTTTAGGTACTACGGTCATAGACAAAAAGACACACAAAGCGGTCAAACTAACCTCTTTTTGCGACGGGGATCAAAAATATAAAAAAATTCCTTCGAGCCGGATTTGAACCAGCGACCTATGGATGACAATCACATCACATCTACAGTCCACCGCTCTACCAACTGAGCTATCGAAGGCTTGATATGATTCACAAATAAAACTATTTCAATGAGTATAAATAATAGGGTAGTAAAATATAAAAAGATTCCTTCGAGCCGGATTTGAACCAGCGACCTATGGATATCAATTCTAACACATCTACAGTCCACCGCTCTACCAACTGAGCTATCGAAGGCCTGATAATGCACTTTAAAAACAAAGTACCATTTAAAACATTATGCAATGTGTTGAGGTGAAAGGTGCTCTACTTAGGTTACACGCAGTAGTGATAAAATGGAGTGCTCATAGGCACGTACGTGTACTAACATTGATATGTACAATTCCACTAAACTCTCTAGCCTAAGGAGTACTGCATCATGCCCTACATTAATTCTTCTTTTGAAAAACAAATTAAACAAATACTTTTTTTCAAAATCTATAGTCTTCAAAATCTTCTTGACAATTTCATGCCTTGTTAACAAGCAAGCTGCGACTTCTAGCACATTATCTATCCATATGCTTAATACTCTGTGTCAGCATCCAGAGAATATTTTAGTGTATAAAAGTACATTATTTTGATTAAAATCATGGTTTTGTGAGTTAATATGGCTTTATTTCAATTTTACCCACTTTGAGTAAAATTTTTGAGAAGTTAATATTACGTCAATTGTTGAGCCATTTTAATAAAAACAACTTGTTGCACACAAGACAATTTCGATTTACCAAGGGTCGTTCTACTACGGATGCGGGCGTGGAATTGCTTAAAAATATATTCGAGGCCTGGGAGGATTCGCAGGATGCGCTCGGTATTTTCTGCGACTTGTCCAAGGCTTTTGATTGCGTGCACCATGATATACTCATCAGGAAACTTCACCACTATGGTATCAAAAATAAGGCTCTTGACCTTCTGACTTCTTATTTGCATAATAGAATTCAGAGGGTGGATGTCAACGGTAAGAGGTCTTCTGGATCCACGGTCACCATGGGGGTTCCACAGGGTTCAATTCTAGGCCCTTTTTTGTTCCTTATTTATATTAATGACCTTCCTTATCACATAAGGGATAATCACAAGATTGTGTTGTTTGCCGATGATACTTCACTCGTTTTTAAAATCAAGCGCCAACTCGACAATTTTGACGAAGTTAACAATGCACTCTCTAAGGTTGTTCATTGGTTTAATGTCAATAATCTTCTTTCAAATGAATCTAAAACGAAGTTAATTAAATTCTCAACGCCAAACGTAAGGCAGTTACCAACCAATGTACAACTAAATGGAGTAGAGTTGAAGCCTGTTGAGTCAACGGTATTTCTTGGTTTGACCGTTGATTCCAAACTCCAATGGGGCCCATATATTGTTAAACTGTCAGGAAGGCTTAGTTCAGCCGCCTATGCTATTAAAAAGATCCGACTAATCACCGAATAATCAAAATAAACTATTCTGGCTGTGTCCACATACAGCCAGAATAGTTTATTTTAGTTACTTTCATAGTTCAATGACGTATGGGATCCTCCTTTGGGGAAACTGTGCAGATGTTGAGACTATATTTATTTTACAGAAAAGAGCTGTTCGAGCCATTTATAATCTGGGTCCAAAAGTTTCTCTCAGAGAGAAAATCAAAGAAATAAATATTCTGACTGTTGCCTCTCAATATATTTTTGAAAATTTAATGTACGTTCGTAAAAACATTTCTAACTTTGTTCAAATGTCTGATGTTCATAGCATAAATACTAGGAATAAACATAATCTTGCTGTACATGCTACTCGCCTCCACAGAGTAAGCAACTCGTTCATGGGTCAATGTATACGCTTTTACAATAAACTTCCCAAAGCGGTTCGTGATTTACCTATTAAGAAATTTAAAAATCATATAAAATCCAAACTTTTGAAAAAAGGATATTACAAAATATCTGATTATTTAAATGATAAAGAAGCTTGTGAATGAGCTGCTCGCTTAGTGAGTGATATCTTTTCAAATGCCTGTGTATTGTTCTTTTGACATTTAAATATTATTATCATCAGATAACATTTTATTAATGAAATTTTTTTTTTGACATTTATATATTATAATTGTATTTTTTTTATTATTTATTATTATTGTGAATGTGAGTATCGTGTATGCGAGCAACATTATATATTCTTATAACATAAATACAGTCTGGCGGGTTTGAGTATTTTTGAATGGCCTACGCAAATGTTCTGCAGATCTGGTATAGTGCAGTCATTGAAGCATTATTGCTACGATTTTTTTTACTGTGAACCGATTTGCATGAAATTTTGGAATTAGGTTCATCTTACCCTTAACTTCAAAAGTGAATATGATTTGAACTCCGCCACCCCCCCTGGGGGTGGTTGACACCCCTTCTTTGGGGTGAATATTTTTTTTGCAAAATAACCTCGGATATCGATAGAAGACCTAATTTTAAGCTAAAGTTGTCTTTAATTTAAAAAAAAATCCAATACTTTTCAAGTTATTGGCAATTGAAAATTCGCAATTTTTTCACGTTTTTCATCGGTTTTTTGCAAATATCTCCAAAAATATAGGTTTTATCGAAAATTTATAAAGAACAAAATTGTAGCAGGTAAAACAACGAACAATTTGTTTTTTTATAAAAGGTCCTAAGTGCAATATTAAGCTAGATATTAAAGATCAAAGCCGTTTTTTATTTTGTCTGAAATTTAATCGTTGTGGTCAATGCCATGTAGCGGCGAGTAGATGCATTTTATGCATTCGAATACAAATGGGTTTTGTAGTGCTTGAAATAAGCTTTAAGATGAGTACTATTAAAAGTCTTTTGCACGTAAAATAAGTGAGCTGTATTGCAAATAAGGGGAGCATCTTATATTTTTTCTTTTAAATCAATGGGTTTCATAAGTGCTATTTCCACCAAAATTAAAATTAATCGTATTCCGCCTAAGATTAACTTTATTATGAAGAGTTTGATAGATAGTATCAGTTTGGCTGCTTCAGGACAGATATTTTTCAAAAAAGTCACGATTAACGAAAAGAACAAAATTTCAAATTAAAGAAAAACCCACTTGTTTTTCATAATATCTCAAAAATTACGACAGATACGTATAAAAGTGTACTGATAAAAAAATTAGGTATTTTTCTGACAAACAATTTGGTTTGTTTGTTTTTTCTGTCGAACAAAAATTGACGGAGATATGATTGTTTAAAGAGCGCGTGGCAGCGCAATCACAGCCTCTCTTAAGCACTTTAACCCTTCACCGTTTTAGAAAAAAGTTCTTTACTATATATTGCAATTATGGATGTTGTAGCTCTCTTAATTACTTTAACAGTGGTTTTTTATAAATTGTGATAGCATGAAAATTGAAGGAGTTACGGTCCAAAAACTTTTTCTACTTAGTAACTGAAAACTTCGGAGTGTCAATATTTGGAGCAATGTGAAAGTAGGCAGTATAATAAAGAGTCACAACTATTGTAATGTGTATATATGTCACCGGAAAATAATAAAACTGGTAAATTGATCAACTTACTAAAATAATAGATGGCATAAACTACGTCGATTAAATTTCAGACAAAATAAAAAACGGCTTTGATCTTTAATATCTAGCTTAATATTGCACTTAGGACCTTTTATAAAAAAAACAAATTGTTCGTTGTTTTACCTGCTACAATTTTGTTCTTTATAAATTTTCGATAACACCTATATTTTTGGAGATCATCCTCCGAGCCTTTTTCCCAATCATGTTGGGGTCGGCTTCCAGTCTAACCGGATTCAGCTGAGTACCAGTGCTTTACAAGAAGCGACTGCCTATCTGACCTCCTCAACCCGGTTACCCGGGCAACCCGATACCCCTTGGTTAGACTGGTGTCAGACTTACTGGCTTCTGACTACCCGTAACGACTGCCAAGGATGTTCAATGACAGCCGGGACCTACAGTTTAACGTGCCATCCGAAACACAGCCAATGGTGTCTAAGATATACTTAGAAAGTACATACAGACTTAGAAAAGTTGCATTGGTACTTGCCTGACCTGGGATCGAACCCGCGCCCTCATACTTGAGAGATTGGTCCTTTACCCACTAGGCCACCACGACTTTTTTTTTTACCCACTAGGCCACCACGACTTTTTACCAGTGCTTTACAAGAAGCGACTGCCTATCTGACCTCCTCACCTATAGTATTTTTGGAGATATTTGCAAAAAACCGATGAAAAACGTGAAAAATTGGGAATTTTCAATTGCCAATAACTTGAAAAGTATTGGATTTTTTTTAAAACTTTAAAGACAACTTTAGCTTAAAATAAGGTCTTCTATCGATATCCGAGATTATTTTGCAAAAAAAATATTCACCCCAAAGAAGGGGTGTCAACCCCCCCAGGGGGGGTGGCGGAGTTCAAATCATATTCACTTTTGAAGTTAAGGGTAAGATGAACCTAATACCAAAATTTTATGCAAATCGGTTCACAGTAAAAAAATTCGGAGGTTAGACCGTATTTTTCGCTTCAATGACTGCACTAGTATCGTCGTGTGACAGGTAACGACCAACCATATCTTAGGGAGCTCAACGGAGCTCCCTAAGATATGGTTGAGCTACACGACGACTGATACATGCGTGCCGTCTGTTGGGACTGGTCAGCTCCAGCCTGATGTGGCTCTTTCCTCAAAAGGCCATTCCAGACCGCGTACATGGTGACACTCACACCTAATATTATTTGATTTAAAACATGTTTGGACTTTAAAAGAAATGATGACCCTTGAGTTTGTTTCGGCATTTCTTCTCAGGGATCAGTCATTAGGAAATGCCGACCTCAGCGTTCTTAAAAATGACGTGTAAAAGTGATTTTATGTCCAACTTGCAAAATAGACGATTGCATTTCATTTCATTTCATTTATTAAAACAAAAAAAAACTTCTAGCCAGATTAGAAATAGCACTGATACTAATTTATTAATATTTCTACACTTCTCGTTTACAGCCCTCCACTCGACTGGCTGTTTATCAAAGGCTTGTTTATGATTCAGCCTTTATGAACCAGAGTAGCCAATATAAAAAGATTCCTTCGAGCCGGATTTGAACCAGCGACCTATGGATATCAATTCTAACACATCTACAGTCCACCGCTCTACCAACTGAGCTATCGAAGGCTTGATAATGCTTTTAAAAAACCAAAACATTATGCAATGTGTTGAGGTGAAAGGAGAAGGAATCTTTTTATATTTTACTACCCTATTATTTATACTCATTGAAATAGTTTTATTTGTGAATCATATCAAGCCTTCGATAGCTCAGTTGGTAGAGCGGTGGACTGTAGATGTGATGTGATTGTCATCCATAGGTCGCTGGTTCAAATCCGGCTCGAAGGAATTTTTTTATATTTTTGATCCCTGTCGCAAAAAGAGGTTAGTTTGACCGCTTTGTGTGTCTTTTTGTCTATGACCGTAGTACCTAAACAAATGAACTGCTACATCGGCAGTACCTATAACATTTTTTTCCAAATATAGTTATATAGCTTTTAAACAGCAAAAAATTTAGATAAAGAAAATTTGACATTATACTCATTACTCAAGCTATTGCAATTCGCATAATTCGCGTAATAAACGACAAAAGATTCCTTCGAGCCGGATTTGAACCAGCGACCTATGGATGACAGTCACTTTATCACACATCTACAGTCCACCGCTCTACCAACTGAGCTATCGAAGGTGTTTGTGTAAGTTTAATTTCTACATCGCTTTGTATATAGGTAGTAATTGCATACTTAACGATAAGCTGTAGGTACTTAATCACGTCTGTCAATCAATTAATATAATTATGTAATAATGCCTGTCAATCAATCAGTTTTCGGTGTCTTTATCCCTCGGCACACTGATAAATAAATTGACTTTTAATAATTATAATTGCATTTATCGTTCTGGTACTTTATTTACTTATTGATAACGGACGAGTGACAATGTCAAAAAACAAAAGGTAAACATCAGTACCTACCTACTAGGTACCTAGTATGTTTTAAAACTTTGCATTGAGTCTGCATAAACCATTTATTGCAGATAATTGACATTTATGATCACAATTTGTTGTTTATAATTATATCTCGTTGCATACAAAAACTCTGATAAAGAAACACATAAAAAATAATATCATGAGCTGCATAAAATATACTGTGATTGGCTATAAAAGTTATCACCGTAATGTTATTGTAATGTGGAAATTAATTGTAATTGAAGAACTACCTATATTTTATACTGTTAACTTGTCTACTAAACAGTATTCAAACAAAAGTTTTGGTTTGCACGCATTTGTAGGACCCGACGCGACGCCCGGAAGCGGTGACGCTGTCGTCTAGAGCTCAGACATCCCTTCAGTACTTACAACCTTCACCTCAAAGGCTAAATACATACACTACACCATACATTGAAACATTAAACCCGTAGTCTAGTAAGTACATTCATACAAAAACAGCAATGGAATAAAGACATCGCGGAATTAAACAATTGAATGTTACAAACTTGAGGTTGAGTCGTAGGTAATTTGAATAGAAACTGTCGCGTCGGCCGGCGATAGTCGGGCCGTTTCCGACCCGTCCCGTATCGGACGCATGGAACGACCCCTAACGAGTTCCCGAAGAATTTAAACCGTGACTTACATCATCTACTCACGTAATGACTTTGCAGTACAAATTACTAACAAAATCGTTGCCAAGTATTTTAATTCTAATGCATCTACTGGGGTTTAAATCTTTCTTTAATTTCTAATTGAAAATAATATAAAAATATGTACCTACCACGATACTATGGTGAGTTTTTACTTTTTATTTTCAATCCTTTTCCAAAAACATAATCTTGTCAAACTTCTGGAAACAAAGCATGTAATTCAGAACGATGTTAAAATAAAACATCCTCAAATTAATTAAATCGCAATTTTCTTTTTAAAACGCAATTTTATACGAGGAATGTTTAAGTAACAGGTAACCATTAGTAGCACCTGCGAGCTAATGATTCTCTCTCCGTTGCACTAACGTAGATTTGAGCAATTTAGCTGGCCAAAAGTCTTTTTTTTTTAAATAAAGGTTATCATCAAATTGTGGGTAAAATGGAAAGAGGAATACCCCAGCAATAAGAATTTACCACATCTACCTACCAAACATGCGATATGCGCTTGCACCAGGAGTTGGAACTTGACCTTAGTGCAAATTTTACGTTATACGTTTTTAGATATCTCGGTAGACGGTATTAAAGAAAAATTATTTTTGTGCTATCTAATTGATATTAAGCAACTATTATGATGGATTCGAGTTGTGTAGGTAACAGTTATTATATTTTAATATATTTTAAGTGTGATCACTTAATTTTTTATAGTATTATTTCAATTTTAAAAGAGGGTGTGTAAGCAAAATATTTTTTTAGTAATTTTCTTGTTTAAACACAATTTTGTTATATTATCGCGTTCGACCGCGTAACATTTTTTTTAGTTTTAGATATTTGACATATTAAACTAGCTTACGACATATTTTTTGGCTGCGGATAGCTGCGGATGTCCGACTTACAGGCTTTTTAAGATTTGAAGCTCATACAAAAATAAAATACTTTTTTCTTTAAAATGTCACAAAGTGCATTTTTTTTTGTTTTGAGTACCTCTGGCGTAAAAATAGTGACCCTACGTTATATTTACAATAAAATACAATAGCAAGATCTGACTAATTTGGAAGAAAAACTAAATTACCTAGGAAACTAACTTTTGACCTATTAGGGTGACACACCTGATAATATAAGCAGTTTTAAACAAAGATTTGCATATTTTAAAATAGCTACGAAAGTAAAAAACTGAAACTGTAAAAAAAATCCTTAAAACTAATGAGAATTGGTTAAGCAGAACATTTGAACGCCCGACAAGTGTTGGAAATCGACCGGGGCGGCCATCTAAATCACTTAAAGATTGTAGTGAGAGGACTAAACGAAGGAAAACTAAAGAAATACGAAACTGAAGAAATGTGACCAACAAAAAAAAAACATCAAAACAAGATTATTTTGCCCTGAAACAATAAAATATGCTATTACCAGCTGAATCAAACACAGAGTCTGATATATCAGAGGCAGAAAGTGAGGAATAAAAAAATATTAATTTTTTTTTACTACATTACATATTATTTTGAAATAGATATAATAAAAAATATCATAACTACTTTTAAAATGAAAATATATGATACTCTACATAAAAAAAAAAATATTTACGGTTTTTTTCAATAAAACATGCTTATTATCAAAATACAATGCTTAAATAAAATAAATAATAAAATAATGATAAAATAAAGATAGAAAAAACGAAATACATTGTAAAATATTTTTGGCCGCCTAAATTGGTCAAATCTACGTATGTGCGTTGGTATAACTTGTCTGCATAAAAATGCTAAACTTATTTGGATTTGCAGCGTAGAAAACAAACCAAATTAGTAAACTTTTTCAATGTAATCTCAAGGCTAGATGGGGAAGTGAATACAACTAGCCAGGAATATACAAACCCTTGTCATCTATTATGAAAGACGTCTTGCGTCTTGACATAGATCTAGGTGGTTTCCTTCAACCAATTTATGAGCTGAAAGGTTACAAGCCACTTTATTAATAATACAGCCAGGTATCACAAATTCACGGTAAATTGACAGCAATCATATGAAAGGGCAGCTATAAAGATCAAACAGGCACTTGTCAAATAATTCAGGGGCGGCCCGCCACTTAGCATAAGGTCAAACTGACATTTGGAGCAGCATTTACGTCGCTGCCGATTCATAACATCGTAAGGAAACGTACGTCACGCAACAACGATTGTAGTGATGGAAATTTCACTGTAAGTATACCTAAAGTTTTTAGAATATTGAAATCGATTTTTTTTTACTAAGTAGGTATTTTAATTACTTCATTCGAAAAAGCACGACTTTTATTAAAGAGAAACATTCGCACACTTTAGCAAAGCATTAACAATGTGGTAGATTAAACACATGTCTGTCTACATATCTAAGTACATAGGTATCCGCCAAAAACTACTATAATCCGACCATTCACCCAACTTCTTGATCAATACTTCTCGTTTCAGAATTTTAAAAAATCAACTAATCCCTTTGAAAGACTTACCTGACTTTATACAACAGTGTCGATAATTCGCTCCACAACCCTATCGAGCCCACCTTTTAGCATAAACAGAAGGGTAGCAAGTACTTAAGACGGAATTGCCCTGTCAAAGCCTTTACTAAATTATTAATACGTAACTTTGGAAAGAATGCTTGATTTAATTACAAAAGTAATTTCTAACTGCTACTCCACACGAAACACGGTTAAGAACGTGCTAACTATTGCGTTTTGGTGAGGTCAACAATTTATTCTTATTATTAATTCCTACTGTTACGTCAACGTCGGATTTATGTTACAGTTATAAGTCATAATTTAATAGGTGTATTAAGCTTTTTATGCTGTTGTTACAGGTTTATTCAGGGGTCACATGCTTTGGAAATCAAACATAATAACTCTCAGGTAAAAAGTTATATGAGTTGTTTGTAATGCTATTAATGAAACATAGTACCACACAGTAACTGCCACATTAAAAGTACAGCAGGACTGTCTATACCTATGCATAGAATTACAATCTTAACTGATCAGAAAACTTTCGGAAAGGCTTAAAAGAAACTCAGAAGGTGAGCAGTCTAATCTGCTGTAAACTTACAAATCCATTTAAGTCGTATCAATCAAAAATACTTGCGCTAATATACGGCCGTACCTAATTAAGTCAATCTGCCATTAAAGCCCCTTTCTTAGCGACTCGTCTGCCGTCTTCAGCGTATAAAACGCGCGAAAACCTAATGCCATTTCACGCCGGAGTAAACCTTTCTCTCGGAGTTAACGTCTATTTAAACTCGGCTTAACTTAATCGATCGAGAAGGCCCTTAATTATGGCTTTATCTTAGCGCCAATGAAGATCGAAGCTAACGGCTCAGAGTTAACTTGAATTGGCAGAGTACACAATATACTCGTGTTATAACAGACACGCTACAGTAAATTAAAACAGCATTTTGACTTCATTTCTATGTAGATCATAAAGTAAATCAATTGGTTGGAATTGAAGATAACACCATACGCCAAAATAGATTCTGATTCTGAAAAAAGATTGAGTCTCTGACCAATCTTCTAAACGCTCCAGACTAAAATGCACTGATAAACCATAAGGAGGAATTTTCCTCTCAATAAAATAACACGTATAAGATGACTACGAGATTCAAATACATGCCAACATTGACTGTCGAGAGCGGTTTGTCTATCCGAATTAGCGTTGAACCACTAAGCGGGAGTGTCGCCGCCATATTAATATTCATAATCGACGCTCCTTGCCGTTACATTCAAACGTGGCTGAAGGCAGATACGTTAATCTAATACGACTTCTTGAGTGAAATTTATGTCACAAGTACTGCATATGTGGGAGTGGATTAACTCATGCTTCTTGATAAACAATAGGCGTCTCGATAAAGCACTGTAGGTTTATGACGTGTATAAAAAACAATCTCCACTCTCTATTAGGTATTTGAGTACCTAAACAAAAGAAAATCACAATATCTGTAAAAAAATCTCCCGCACTTTCTATGACTTGCATTTTGGCGAAGCGCGATGCCCTCTGGGACCACAAACCCTAATTATGTCTGAAACAATACTCCACCTTATTTTTACCCATTTTGTGCTCAATCATAATTACCTGCGCCTTCCTAAGGGAAACATTGTTACGGAAAATCATCGCAGTCTTCCAGCCGTTTTATTATTATGAGAATAAATATTTACCTTTGAGATTTCCAGTGCGCATTAGCGTAGCACTTCTTGTTTCAAAACATCGTGTCGCTAAAAAACATTATGCTCTTAAGGTGTCACATTAGTCGTTTATCTGAAAAGAATATATATATTGTCTTCCGTGAAAACTCGTATCAAATAAAAGCTTTCCCAATAACAATGACGTCAGAATTCCAATAAGCCTTGTCCATTAAAGAGTTCGATGTTTAAGTCAATATATACACGCGATGAATGTTGTTCGCAATAAAGAGCCTTTGAATCAAACAACAGCTCAATAAAAGCGAACGCGAATTACCTGCGTCTCGCATATTTATCTTTTTCCGCGATATAAATGCTTTGTGGGGCCCCAACAATGGCTGCGGGGCGGGAAGCTTTATAATTTTTTAATTAATACCGTCGAAAATATCAAAGTCATTGGCCATTCTGCCTACTAGTGGGGAATGCTATTAAATTTTGATAAAGTTTTTTCATGAACCATAAAGCGTTCCACTCTTTTAGGGTGCACTTTGGTCACCCCATTTTCAAATAAATACATCTATCGGTAGCCGTAATTTTAATTAAAATTCTGCCTTATTTGTTTCATATCGAAAGGGTTTATTGACTTTGAACATATTTCTACATGTATCAAACTCTCTACAAGATGTGAATTCAGGAAAATAACAAGCAAATCTTCTGATCACCCAATAGGAAATCATTAAATCATCTGAAATCGTTTCACCCTCAAACAATTATCCTTAACAATATCACTCAAATATTTTAACGAGTTGCCGTCAAAATGATTACAATCTTCACCCAAAAACAAAGTTAACTCAATCGAAAAATGTGTTACAATTAACAGGAGATGTGGAGCGGGGAACCCTTTAAACCGACATTTTCCTGCGGGTTTTCCTACTGAATGATTTTCACGGTGACGACACGACAAAGCCAGGCCCGCTCTGACAAACTGACGTGAGCTTCCAATACGATAACTTCATTAAACACGAAAGAATGTAACCGATCTCTTCAGTGTTGTGTTTGCACATTAACGTAGTTGTATAAAGGAATTTCTTTGCTAATTTTAAAACCTGCATTTTGGTTTGGTTTATAAGTAGATATTGTTTGCAAAGTGATTACCTACTGTCTGCTTGACAGCGATGTTGTCAGCTTCCAAAAATCTATTGAAGTACCTCCACTCAATAGACATACTTAATAACGCTAGAACAAGTGGGTAACTCCTCAATTATGAATCACTAAATCTGATTCTATTCTGATCCCTAACCATTATTAATTATTTTTACATGGACTATACAGTTGCTCAAACGTATGATTAATTCTCGTATAACTTAAGTCTTGTTAACAGTTAAAAATACGTCGTTAGAATAAATGAAGGTTCACACATAAAAGTGAAACGTAGCTCGCTCTAACTTTACTCACATTGTGACAAACCCCTTACGGATTAAACATTAACATTTACGGTCAAAGGGAAATCGATGTCCGAATGTCTGATAAAATTTTATTACACCCAGTGACCACTGAAATTAGCGTCATTGGGCTACGTTCATGCAAATTGCCCCCTCCCCTTCCCTATAGAAATTTACTGTAGGTAATTGATTTAATAGTCTTCTTTGTTCACGATTAATGGACGGACACATTTTGAGTCGAACGCCGAACCGCCTATTGAATACGATTTCATTAAATTTAGAATTGGCTTGTTTTATTGTTAAGCGAGTTATGGCGGGGATTTGGATTCTTTGCTGGAAAATATGACGATTATTTTGACAGTAATTTCTTCTCATTGTTGAATTATCTTAACATTTTAAAATATAAAATGTGTTTACATCTAATCTTATCAAAATAATCACAACCCATCGCATACCTACCTACATACCGCATTCACAAAAATTCACATGCAAACACAAATGCATCTATTTGCAATCAAAAATACAATTTCCGGTTAATTTTAAAGAATATATTTCAGTGTTGCTAGTCAGCTTTATAATTACGGCGCGCACGATAATGGCTGGCAACACACTTACTAGTGACGTGCTACGAAAACTTTAAAAGTAATAGTTAAGCACCGCACTACCAATCTAATGCTTTCGTGTGTTCCGCTTTTAAACACATTTAAACACCCCTGTACTAGTTTAAAGTTTGTATGTGGTAAAAAGAACAATGTCTTAAGTAGTGTTAGTAAAGTAAAGACCTTGATATTTTGTGGAAGCAAATTAAAGTTAGAACTTCTGAAAACCCCTTAAAAGTTAGGCAGCCTTTTTTAAAGTGACTTTGAAGTTGGTACCTAATTAAATAAATAAAATATTAATAATCTTTTTTATTTTGTTTTTAGATCAAAATAAAATATCAAACTCTTCTGTTAGTGGCATCACGTTTCAATCACATATCTAACTTAGTTAATCGATGCGAGTTCGAGAGGAGGAAGTGCGTGATTTCAACCGCACAAACTAAATTATTCAAAATACGCAGTCGTGTTTACGATAGCAAACATTGTGAGGAGGAACACACTATCAAACTCCTTTTTTATTCCAGATGCTTACTGCAAATGCACGAATGTGTCTCAAATTCTAAAAGTAAAAAGAGAAAAATAGAAGGCCATTAGGAGGTCACTAATATCATTACATATTGCTTAACATTACTAACCTTAAACTACAATTTGTAGTACTTTCATATGACAAAAGGACAAACATGAACTCCAACACTTGGCTGTATGTTTTCTTAATCCACAAAGCGTAGTTCACGGGCGACAAAACCGCGATATGAACAACTCACAACAAAAGGGCTGTTACGTTTTATTGCGTGCAATCGGCGCCAGTAAACTCCAGATAGTACTCCAGCCAACAATTAAAGGGAGAAGATAAAGCCGACGGATTTTCACGACTCCTTTACCTAATAATATAAAGATATCTCTGTTAATTAGCCTGCTTCATGGAGTTTTGAGACTTACTTCAAATTAAGATTAAAATGGTGATTCTTTGAAGGATGCAGAGCAGGCAACATAATTAATTTGTTTCGCCACTTTTAACTATTGGAAATATTTGTTCAATTACTAATTAGTTTTAGTTACACCAGTAGTAAGAAAGGAACAACCATACATTTAGGTTTAAAGTGTAACTTAGTTTACTCCGTGATTATTATCTAAGGTGATCTTCACACTGCCCCGCAACACGCTGCATCTTGCGTGTCGACGCATCTACGCGCGTTCCTGCGGGAGTGCAGATCTGCATCATCGTGCGGGTTTTTCACGCACTCACGCGTGTAGGTGCGTTTTCTAAATTCACGCACAGCGAGTTCCATTTTCAAATATACACGTCACGCCCATTCAAAATCACGCGCGGCATTGCGGGATTCAGTGTGCCATACCTTGCGTCTCGCCCCGCACCTACGCGCGGGGGTGCGTGTTTCTCCGCATGTATGTGCGTGATCCGCATGAACGCGCGTGGATGCATTTTCAGTGTGTTGGACTATGCGTGTTTTCCATACAAACGGAGATATTTCCATACAACGGAAAAAAACGCATCCACGCACTACGCTGCATCATGCGGGGCAGTGTGATAATCGCCTTATAGGAGGGTTAGTGTAAGGTCGTCCTGCAGTAAATTATGTATGTATAGTGCGTGACTCCGTTGATTTTCTTTTTTAAAATTCATGCTGCGTTAGAAATAGGCAAAAATTCAAGCGTATAGGTGTCGATTTCATAGGGCTTTGTGAAAAAAATCTCCGTTCTATATGCGGAACGCACCGCAATCTGATATGGCGCGTGCCTCGGGATTCGCGGTTACAGATACTAGTGTTGATTTATATTTTGACAATATATCGACGTGTTTAAATCACAATCGTATAAAATTGTGGTTTTATTTGCATCCATGATTCGGATATCGAAATAAAATAAATTTAATTCGGTATTTCTTCACGATATGTTTAACGGTCAAAGTTAAGCCATTCGAATCAAATTGTGAGAATTGCTAGTAAATGAAATTATTTTCTGTGCGCACTTAATTAGTACACGTGTTAAAGCGTTAGATAAATATGAAGTATCGATACATTTGTGCAACAAAACAGCACTAGCGCGAATAAAATCGAATAGAATCCGTCAATAGCGCGAATTGGTATTTGCACGGTACAGGGTTGCTTCTGCGTGAGCTAGCGCGCCCGCAATCGCGTCCCGCTGTCAACACGCTCCCATTGTGTTTAATATTTTCACCCTTTTTTTATAAATCCTTTGATTTCGATATGCGGGTGACGTACTGCACAACCTAAAGTAAGATATATCTGGAAAGTCCCAATAACAACAGACATGTCATCTCATTTCTAAGTTGCAATACCCTTACTAGTCCACAAAGATTTATTTGTTTTTCTCTATGTAACGTGAACCAAGCTATTATAATGATGTGGGCAATTACATTGCACATTAGTCTCAGGCCGCAAAACACACGAACAGTTCAACAAAAACAAACGTGAGGATTGCCTCTGAGAGCTGATAATTTGTCAGGTGCTACGCGCTCAAAGAATAAATGCTAAAGACACGACGTTGCTATGAAAATACAAGAGTTAAACAGCAACAACTCGTTTCGTATCAGCAGTATCGTACATACATATATTATTTTGATCACCAAGGTCTTGGATCTTGATATTTTCGCTTGGCTATGCATTGTATAAGATTACGAGTAAATATGTTCAATACACAATTGCTCAGATATTTGCCATTGTACTACTACAAACTGTGACCATAGACTACTAGCTATAACCTACACCAATAACTTATTCAATCTAGAATATATGGCCCTTTTTGTCAGGGATTAAAAAGTGTTCAAATTCTAAGAACAAAATAAAAGAATTTAGTCCTAACCTTATGAAAACTAAAAAGTTGATAAATGAAAAACTTAATGTTACACGTAGCGTAGGCACAAAACAAAGTGCATAGTTATTCTTTGGCTTGGTGCGTGGGAACACTCCACACGGCGGCAAGGCGGCCCCGCTAACGTCTTCTTCAAGGGGGATGAAATATCTAAACGCGAGTCTCTTAATGACTTTCATTTATTTCTCTCCCGAATCTCGTACTGAACGCTGGTAATTATTGCGTTTCCAGTAGGGTTATTAAGTTTTGCTCCGGTTAAAATGAGAAATGGCCACATTTATTCGATGTTCAACTATACCTTTGAGCGTCGAAGGGCTGAAAATTTAATTTTAGACGATGATATTATGACGTAATTATTTTAATTGTGGTGCGCCTTGGTGGTATTAAAATTGCGCTATGAATTGAGACGTTATCTTTTTATGATTTGTGGTTACATTTTGTCTTAGATTTTACCTTCAAACTGCAGTGAGGGTTAATCTGGAAACCTACAAAATATTTCTTACATATATTTACCTAAAATTAATATTTTTTCTAATAAATGCGTAGATATATCTCAATCAACTCAACAACTGAATCAAACAAAGCCTATCCGAATCTACATAAATAAATCAGAGCTATAGGTAATCGAGTGATGTGAAACAAATGGCTAACTTAGTACAGATTAGATCGGGCGAGCGACGCATCTAATTGTCCGCCCCTAATCCGGGATGGCGGCAATCTATCAGTTTCTTTCCCCGGCTGTCCCCCAACTCACTTGTAAAGACTTACTCAACAACTTTGTTTGTGAGTTTATTGGACTGATCCTTTCTATAGACAGGATAATGTTTAGGTATTGTAAGTAAATTGACACGTCAAAATAGGAACATAATCTTAGTCAAAGAATAAGCGTGGTTGGGTAAGTTGAGATCAAAACACTCACTAAACTGACTAGATACATCTATACTCAGAATGAAGAATTTTCGTCGCCTCGTGTACCACACGCATTCTACGGGGTATAAATTCCATGTGTACTATGATAATGACATCAGTATTTCATTGTCAAGCGCCGCACATACGTAGATTTGACCAATTTAGGCGGCCAAAAATATTTTACAATGTATTTCGTTTTTTCTATCTTTATTTTATCATTATTTTATTATTTATTTTATTTAAGCATTGTATTTTGATAATAAGCTTGTTTTATTGAAAAAAACCGTAAATATATATATTTTTTTAATGTTGAGTATCATATATTTTCATTTTAAAAGTAGTTATGATATTTTTTATTATATCTATTTCAAAATAATATGTAATGTAGTAAAAAAATAATTAATATTTTTTTTATTCCTCACTTTCTGCCTCTGATATATCAGACTCTGTGTTTGATTCAGCTGGTAGTAGCATATTTTATTGTTTCAGGGCAAAATAATCTTGCTTTGTTTTTTTTTTGTTGGTCACATTTCTTCAGTTTCGTATTTCTTTAGTTTTCCTTCGTTTAGTCCTCTCACTACAATCTTTAAGTGATTTAGATGGCCGCCCCGGTCGATTTCCAACACTTGTCGGGCGTTCAAATGTTCTGCTTAACCAATTCTCATTAGTTTTAAGGATTTTTTTTACAGTTTCAGTTTCTTACTTTCGTAGCTATTTTAAAATATGCAAATCTTTGTTTAAAACTGCTTATATTATCAGGTGTGTCACCCTAATAGGTCAAAAGTTAGTTTCCTAGGTAATTTAGTTTTTCTTGCAAATTAGTCAGATCTTGCTATTGTATTTTATTGTAAATATAACGTAGGGTCACTATTTTTACGCCAGAGGTACCCAAAACAAAAAAAAATGCACTTTGTGACATTTTAAAGAAAAAAGTATTTTATTTTTGTATGAGCTTCAAATCTTAAAAAGCCTGTAAGTCGGACATCCGCAGCTATCCGCAGCCAAAAAATATGTCGTAAGCTAGTTTAATATGTCAAATATCTAAAACTAAAAAAAATGTTACGCGGTCGAACGCGATAATATAACAAAATTGTGTTTAAACAAGAAAATTACTAAAAAAATATTTTGCTTACACACCCTCTTTTAAAATTGAAATAATACTATAAAAAATTAAGTGATCACACCTAAAATTTATTAAAATATAATAACTGTTACCTACACAACTCGAATCCATCATAATAGTTGCTTAATATCAATTAGATAGCACAAAAATATTTTTTCTTTAATACCGTCTACCGAGATCTCTAAAAACGTATAACGTAAAATTTGCACTAAGGTCAAGTTCTAACTCCTGGTGCAAGCGCATATCGCATGTTTGGTAGGTAGATGTGGTAAATTCTTATTGCTGGGGTATTCCTCTTTCCATTTTACCCACAATTTGATGATAACCTTTATTTAAAAAAAAAAGACTTTTGGCCAGCTAAATTGCTCAAATCTACGTTAGTGCGCCGATACAAAGTTTGGAAGCGTTCTCATATTTTGCGCGAAGCTCGGGGCGCTTGCAAATTCTGAACTTTGCCGAGATAACACGCCTCGGCTAAGCCTACCGTAATAAGCCCCTCCTTCGAGCCTCCAGTGTTTACTTTTGGGCGTGTTGTTGTTTAACAGCCTTAAATATTTATTATATAAACCGTGCTAAGGCTTTTAAAGCAAATTCTTTGTTTACTGACTTGATACTCTCATGTTTTATAACATAAAATGTCTGTTACATGTCCATTCCGGGTGTAATTTGTATCCAAGAAGATCGTTTAACACTTAATTCTTTTTCATTCACAGATTCTTACCTATGTTTAAACTGCACCTAGCCACTCAAGCGTCCAAGCCGCGCAGTGATTCTCGGCCCACCTGTCCGCGCATGAAATGTCAATTGCTTTTTTACGACCAAGCGAGACTCTCTCAACAAAAACGATTACTACTGAAGAACTACAATAGCTAGATTCGAATAAAAAATACTCACGGAAAGCTAAAAGAACGTAAAATTTAATTTGATTAAAAGTAAATTACTTTAATTAATATTATAGGATGATAATAAAGTATAAAGTTGAGGATATCAAAAAAAATATCGTAATTTTTTTTTATTCCGAGTTTTATAAGAAAAATATAGTGATTACTGGTAACAATGTTTTTTTATTATATTAGTACAGGATATACTCTTTAAAATGATACCAATATCTTAATATAAGTAATTAGTTTTCTGTCATGAAAAAATAAACAAAGTTAAGTGTTTCTCAAGCGGTCACTGGGCCTCGGGCGACGTAAAAATGTGACAAGATGGCCGCCCGGCTAATAGCGTGTTCACACGACGACGTTGTTTTAATGAAACACGCATATTACTGTTCGGTATGTTTATAGAGCAAACATGTTTACTTTTATATAATTTTATTACATATAATTTTTTATTATGTTAAATACAAAAAAAGAAAGCGGTTATTGGTATTACAGTAAAATAAATACACTGTAAAACTGTAATTTTAGGTATTTTTCATTCTTTGATATTGAAAAACGAAAACTAAATAAACATGCCGTCACCTATAAGTAGATACATAAACAACGCCAAAAGCCACAAAACATTCCCAAATTGATCATAAAACGCTCCGTGTGAACAAACCATTATTTACGTTGTAAGTAGATCAGTCCAAGGGGAGTCGGCTCACCAACACTAAAATCATGAATAACGTCTTAACATTTTAATCATTATAAACCCCATCTCAATGTATTTCTTTTGTAAATGGCCATTAACGTGCTAATAGTGAACGATTCTCGTATATTTTGCATTTATTTAACAAAAATAACCAATTAGAATACACTGTAAACAATAGAAAAGTATCAAACGATGATCGTGTAGTGATTGTATAACTTTTCCACCTAAATTATACTATGTAAACGTTTTGAAATTGTCATAATAATACATATTTCGTAAAGGAAATTTCTTCACGTTTATTTTGATATAAAATAACAATCTAAATAAGGTATAAAACAAGAAACTTACCACATTTTTGTCAAGACCTCCACACACAAAAAAGTCACTTGTCAAAAACGACGAACTGTCACTTCAATATATTTTTTTATAAATTTAATGTTGCCATTGCACAGAAAAAATCACAACTCACGGATGACAAATTTAATAACGCGCCATCTAGTATCAATCAACTATATTAATACCACCTGGCTATAGCGCTGTACACGTTTAAACCGAAAGATGTCGTTCGGATACTGTATTCACCATGGACGCTTAAGGCAAGAATTTTTTTGGTGACTGTTATCACCTCGGACGCTTGAGTGGCTAGCTAGGGTCCTTTACCAAAATATTTTCAAGAACATCATCAGCCTATCGCAGTCCACTGCTGGACATAGGCCTCTCCAAGTGCACGCCACTGAGATCGATTTTCGGCTTCTCGCATCCAGCTCCTGCCAGCCGTCTTGCGCAAGTCATCACTCCACCGTGCCTGAGGACGTCCTACACTACGTTTGCCGAGGCGCGGTCTCCAGTCTAGAACTCGTTTACCCCAACGGTTATCGGTTCTTCGGCTAATATGGCCAGCCCACTGCCACTTCAGCTTGCTGATTCGATAGGCTATGTCGATGACCTTGGTTCTCTGACGGATTACCTCATTTCTGATGCGATCCCTCAGAGAAACGCCGAGCATAGCCCTTTCCATAGCCCGCTGAGCGACTTTAAACTTGTGGACCAGCCGTACCGTCAGTGTCCACGTTTCGGCTCCGTAAGTCATGACAGGTAGGACGCACTGATTAAAGACTTTTGTCTTTAGGCACTGTGGGATCGACGATGTTAGGACTCGACGTAGCTTCCCAAATGCAGCCCAACCCAACTGAATTCTCCTATTCACCTCGTCCTCAAAGTTGTTTCTACCTAACTGCAATGTCTGCCCGAGGTATACATATTTCCGAACAACTTCGAGAACGGCGCCGTGTATCGCAATCGGTTCCGGTAGAACATGTTCATTGAACATGACCTTGGTTTTGTCCAAGTTCATCCGTAGGCCGATGTGTAGAGAAGATTCAGCCAGGTCGTTCAGCATCTGTTGTAGGTCCTGCAGCGTTTCCGCCATGATGACGATATCGTCAGCAAATCGCAAGTGAGAGATGTGTTCGCCATTGATGTTGATGCCGCGTCCTTTCCAGTTCAGCGTTTTGAACATATCCTCCATTGCATTAGTGAACAGTTTCGGGGAAATAACATCCCCTTGTCTCACTCCTCGATGCAACGGTATGGGCCTTGTTTGCTGATTCTGTACTTGGACGGACATTGTAGCGGCTTCGTAGAGACATCTCATCACTTGGATGTATCGCCAATCTACTTGACAACGCTGCAGGGACTCCAGAACAGACCAGATTTCAACCGAGTCAAAGGCCTTCTCATAGTCCACAAATGCTAGACACAGGGGCTGATTATACTCTTCGGTCTTCTGTATAATCTGCCGCACTGTGTGGATGTGGTCTATAGTGCCGTATCCGCTCCGAAACCCAGCCTGCTCCGGTGGTTGGAATTCGTCGAGTCTTCGCGCAAGTCGGTTCGTGATCACTCTTGAGAACAGCTTATATACGTGGCTTAGGAGGGAAATGGGTCGATAGTTCTTCAACTGGGTTTTGTCTCCCTTTTTGAAGAACAGGACGACAACACTCCTACTCCACGCCTCTGGAGTTCTCCCTTCAAACAGGACGGCATTAAAAAGCTTCTGGAGCTCCCCCAGTACGGGCTTACCTCCTGCTTTTAAAAGCTCTGTTGTAATGCCATCCTCGCCAGGGGCTTTTCCATTTTTGAGCTGTCTCAGAGCGATCTCGATTTCGCCACTGCTGACTTCTGGCAGGTCTTCGGTGAAATGGCGTGTTAATGTGGCTCTAGAATCCTCATTTCCGGGATCAGGTCGAGATGCATGCGATGCGTATAACCGGCCATAGAAATTTTCCACTTCCGAAAGGACTGCCGGCACCGAAGAAACGACTTCTCCACTTGTTGTGGTCAGCTTCGTCAAGTGGCTTCTTCCAAGAGATTGTACGAACACCTTTGACCCCCGATTCAGCTCAATTGCTCTTTCAATGTCAAGAGTATTGGAGCACCGGAGGTCGCGTCGTACGTGCTTGTTGATCTCTTGGTTTAGAGCCCGCTTAGCTGACGAAGTGACAGGCGGGTTTTCACGTCGTTTCTTCATAAGCCCTAATGTCTCTTCCGAAAGCTTTGATTTCTTGCCCTTACGCTGCATGTTACAGAATCTCGAACCTTCCTCCCTGAGGATCCGAACCACATATTCGTGGTTCTGGTTAACGTCTGTTGTGGTTTCCACGGCGGCAAATCGGTTCTCCAGATTTGACTGGAACGTTTCGGATCCTGTCATGGTTTGGAGCAGTGTTGGTCGGAGCCTGGCCTTCATCAGACGGAAACGTTCGGCCTTGAAGTTGATATTCAGAGAGCCTCGGACAAGTCGGTGATCGCTACCGGTATTAAACCTATTGATCACGGAGACGTCTCTGAATATGTGCTTCTTGTTCGTCATGATGAAGTCAATCTCATTTTTAGTCATAGTGTCGGGGCTTTGCCACGTCCACTTCCTTTGGGGCTGCTTTTTGAAAAAGGAGTTCATCAAAAAGAGCCCCTCGCGTTCAAGGAAGTTGACGAGCATTTGCCCCCTATGATTCCTGCTTCCAAATCCATGGGATCCTACTGCCGATTCGCCGCAAATCTGTACTCCCACTTTAGCGTTAAAGTCCCCCATGACAACGGTGTAATGGGTCTTTGTAGTGAAGTGGAGGGCCCTTGATATATCATCAAATATATCCTCCACTTCATCGTCTGAATGTGTCGAGGTCGGTGCGTACACTTGCACTACCTTGAGGCTATACCTGTCGGTGAGCTTTATGATAAGGTACGCTACCCTGTTCGACACACTAGACACCTCCACAACGTTATCAGCTAGGGACTTATTAACCAGAAACCCAACGCCACCTTGGGATTGTTGGTCTCCCTCTCGGAAGTACATTAGGTGACCTGATTCGAGGGTTATGGTGTCCTCCCCCTCTCTTCGAACTTCACATAACCCTAATATGTGCCACCTAATCTTCCCAAGTTCCACCTCGAGTTGCGCCAGATGCGAGTCAAGCCGTAGCGTGCGGCCGTTGTACGTCGCAAGAGTCAGTTGTGTTTGGTGGCCTCCCGTAACCCGGAGATTCTTCGCACCCCCTGTCCCACCGTAACCACGGTCGCCACCGTGACCGGGAATAGCGGGACTGCCGGGAACTAGGGGCCGTGGCTTTTTTGTTCTGCACATTAGAGGAATATAGCCTACTGCTATCACGCTGGCCAGACGGGTTGATAGAGGGTTTTTTTCCGAGTTTTCCTTCTCTCAAATTTTCAAGAACGGAATGCTTCAACTGCTTGGTCATGAAAAACGGTTGACAAAGGACTTACTAGAACTTAATTTAGTTATTTATTTAACGCTTGTAAGCCTGTAACACCATGTCAAGTACCTGTAGCATATACCACGAGTGTGTAGGTAACACATCACGCCAGTCATCTGAGGTAGGCGAGCGATTTGCGCCTGTCGGCAAGTTATGCGTCGCGCGCGCTTTACACGTTCCTACCGAATTTCTTATTCAAACTAGCGGTAAGTTGCTCTACTGAGGATGTTGTAGTCTGTTTTATCATTAAGTAGATATTTATCATCCTCCGAGCCTTTTTCCTAACTATTTTGGGGTCGGCTTCCAGTCTAATTAAGTAGATATTTAAATAGATAAAAATCCAAATAACTAAATAATAATATTGTATCCAAATAATTGGTCCCATGTAGTATGCAGCAAGTACCTACCTAATGTTGGGGAACTTGCACGGAGTAGATAAGCAACCTCTGTACTTTACACGTGTTCTATATCTTTTTATATCTACATCCATAATCTTATTTTAATTATCTTTACACTACACTTCTTTGGGTACTTAATTGATTTATTTACTTGATTGGCAAGGTTTAAAGGGAGAACATATTAGGTAGATACTTTTAATTTCAGTAGCTATAAGATAAATCTGCCTAACAATCAAGTTGCAATATACAGTAAAGTAGAGCATACATTCTAATCATACTCTCCATGCACTAGCCTCAACTCCAAATGCCCGGAGGCGTCCTCGAGGCACGAATGCCAAGACAAACCAAAATCTTATCAAACGCCGCCATGTTGGTTTCGTTAATAAGCAAAACTGCACACAGGGGCGGCCATAGCTCACCTGAAGGCTGTTTGTGGAACATAGCAAACACTAGCACACCTGTAACTTACGAACCATGAATTGCTTGACGTTTACTGTACCCAGTCCGAATGTACGGACATTATTTATTAGCCAGTTTAACTGTTTACTTGGTTTAGTGAACCTTTAGGGATCGGTCGAGCTGATTAAAGGCCATAGTAGGGGAATGTCTTAATGTTTTTTTGTTTGAACGGTTTACAAAAGGGTGGAGATATCGAGTACAAAAAATTAAAATCAGGACACAATAAGAAACCACAAGAACATACTGAAGCCACAAAATGTCTTTTAAAACCCTTTAGAAATTAAAAGTATTGTTCATTAATATTTCTTCGATAATTTCTTTATGTTTAGTATGAATTTTTGTACTTAATATCGTAAATTACGTTTAACAAAGCGTGATGTTTAATTGGATGTTGAGAATTGTGACAATTCATCCCGCAGCCGACACTTTGCGCAGAAAATTTAGATTAAAACAAAATCGGGGCGGCAAGTCTCATGGGAGCGGTTCATTTTATACCAATTAGTTAGCTACAGGCAGTGGATTCGTCACGAGTGAATGAATACCCCTTTGAATAATATCTGTTTTACACTTCACGATTTCTGTAAGAAAATTCGACGATGCGATTGATCAATGCGTTTTGTGGTAGATAGAATATTACCTATAGTGATACACAAAAGTTCAACTAGATACTCTGTCCTGAGTAGATATTCCCAAAAAAAAAATACTGGGCGTAGGTAACTGAAAAAAAGATGAATTGAAGATGGCTTTACAAAAGAGGGTATGGTACTTAATAAAATGTGTAGGTACCTGATGGATTTGCATTTTCGTAAGTTTTGAAATGTTCCGTATTAGGTATCTCAAACTGTAGGTAAACCCATTATTGAATTAACAATTCATATTTACCTACAACCACTAACCCCTTTCAAACATCGAGTTCACCGTAGTTCGGATCGTACCCGAATCGTGTCTTTTAAATGTCGCGTCGCGTCTAACTTGCTCATCTAAACCGAGTTGTCGGGGAATCGGTAACAAAACGGCCATCCAGCCAAGTTCAGACAATAAACAGTCGCAGATAACGGAGAGAGTTGCGTTTGCGTTCATTGTTGGAGCAACTTTGTGGGCGACGAGCCGACTGCTTAGAAAATAAGCTTCTGATACCACGATTTGTGAAGTAAAGTGCTGGGAGAGAATTGTCGTACCTACTGCTGGTACACCTTCCTTTGTTTTCGTAGATAGAGGATTTATAATTTTTAAATGAATTCTGCTGTAGGTAGCTGTTCATTTTGTGAAGTGGAATAAAGTTCTTATCAAGAAAAAATAGCAGCTCTCAAATAAATCTGCATTCCATAGAGTTACTCTAACAAAGTAAAAAAGTAATGGTTAAGAGAGAAAATGTATTTAACATTTGAAACACATCAAAAGGAACTCAACCCCTTTCTTTGTCTAAACACAATTTGTATGCAATTATACAAAGCTAAGCTCTATCAGATGAAAACTAACAAGAAAATGCCGAACCCCATCCCGTTGTGGACCATTGAAAGTTCGTTAAAGTAATGTCACTCTATCTCGTCCCCTCACGAGACAAATGAGACGACATTACTTTTATTAACGAGACAGAAAGAGAAGGGAAAGCCTAGATAATACCCTATAATCACAGTTTTGTTTTCCAATCGGTGCTAACGATTATTGGCGTGTTATTCGGGAGCCATTTTGAAATTGCTTTAGTGTTAAGACAAGTCGTTAGCAAGTACAATAAAAAGTGAGGGCTCGGTGATTAGTTTGAAGGTGATTAGGTACTTACCCTTGTTGCTTTGGGAGCAGTTTTCCTTTTCCCCGAGAAGTAAATTTTAACTTCGATGTCGATGTTTGTTTTTGAGGAAATAAATAATGATGCGTAGTAAGTACCTATAGAGTAAAGAGTTTTTGGGTGGGAACTTTAACCTTACTGTAACCTGATGGTAATTTTAATACCAATTAATAGAAATGAAATAAAATCCTTCCTTTTTTGTATTTATTGCGGGTCTTTGTTACCATCTCACTTACGTACCAGACGCACTTAGGAGCCCACTTATATTACAATACAAAAATATTACCCTGCAATTGAAACTACCAAAACTCAGTAACCAAAAACAAAGGATTATTTAAACCGAGTACTCTCTTAATTAATTCAACAAGGCGAGATAAACTAAATACAGCGACTATTCGTTGCACTTACAACACAAAGGGACAGGTTTGATATTTTTTAAATTGCAGATTGGCTGCTAATATGCATATCCCTTTAGATTCACTTATCATTTACCTAGGTAGTTAAAATAATCAACATCAAACCAAACTTAGTCGATGATTTTCATACAAATCTATGAAAATGGATTTCACAGGCCGACTTAATAATTGTCCCGATATATATTTTTTGACAAACATAGGATATTTTTAAATATAATTTATGCACAAACGCTTCAGTTCGGGAAATAAAATTACGTTATAAAATGTTTCATCTGTATTCTAAATATTCCCCATATGGCGTACCTAATCCGGGGTCCAGCTAAGCTTTTCAAAATAAATTACCCCATTCTGAAAACAACTGAATTATCCAGAGAAAAAATATAAAAACAAGCAACTCTTTATTTCGGATGCACGCTGGTCTAATCCAATTTTAAAATGTTGCCCAGACCATACATATTATAAAACGAGACTTTGTCCGGAGCTTAACGTTTAAATTAGTTTATCCCCCTAAAGCGGAACCGCGGCTAAGGGTTGCAAAATTTAAATTACAAATAAAAGCACTGAAAAATATCTACGAGTAGGTAGTGGCTCAATAACGATGTCTTTTAATTAAAACGGAAGAGGTAATAAAACGACTTAATTCGGAATTATGGTTGAAATTATCGTGAAAGACACCCAAGAGTTTTGTGAATTTTGCAAGAGTTCACGCCGCAGCGAGCAAATTGTGGAGCCGTCGAGGTAGCACAAATGACTTCTTGACTTACGCTATTAAAATTTATTGGCCACTTATTTAATAAATAATGCTTCTTTTCCACTCTTACCTGAATATGATATGGCTAAAAATGGGTGTGGTGCAAATAAGTTTAGACGGCTAACACAAAATATTTTCGAGAAGAGGCCAACAATAATAATTTCCGTTACTGCTAAGTACCTATGTTTTATGAAACAAGAACTATTTGCTTATAACAAATGAGCGTGCAAATAGACACCATCAAAATCCTATAAAGGCGATTATCATAAGTTACGGTATAAAGGCACAGTTTAGCCCCGGACCAGTGACACCGATTTAGCACGCTCCCGGAGCCGTCACGGTCGAAAGCCCGGCGCCCTCAACCGTGCCGCATGTAGCATATTGAAATACTCCGCCCGGCTGACCGTCCGTCCGTCACGTAGCAACTGCCCCGAGGAATCCCTTCAAAGTGATACCTATTTGACTTCCACGCTTCACTGTAAATCTGTCAATACTCATATTTTAATATCTGCATATCCCGAATTTTCGGCTCTTATAAAGGTAGAAATGAAATACCGAACCTTCTACGAAATGTATATTTTTCCGTAGGCAGTAAATACATTTTCACTTTTTACACGTTTATGGAAAATGTTATTCCTACTTGCATACTTAAACTCGGAATAAATAAAATCTTTATGAATAATTTACCCACCACCTATTTCCCAAGGTCCCAAGACCACAAGTTGTTTTCGTTTTAAAACGTAAGAATTCATTGAATTGCTGACTTTGAATTAATTTAGGACATTCCAACCTTATAGCTAGCTATACAATTACAATTATCTATTTCAGGAACACAACATTACTGAAAAGTAAACTACTTATACAGAAGCTGAAAATAATACAAATTATTTTATGAGTATCTGTAGAAAGCAATGGTTCATAAGTATTTCCCTCACGTTTATTGTCTTCGATAATTGTAAACTAATCTATTAATTTTGCTGGCTTCCATCGCGCCCTCTCGGGTTACTGGAACATTATAATAGGTATCGTCGTAACTAGCGTATCGATGACTGCTCGGCTTGAAATCCAGTTGAAGGTAATCCCCCTCCTCTTTTCTCAATTGACCCTTATCTTTACCATCGTATCTCGGGTCCTCATAGATAGTTATAGTTTGCTTTCTATGCGCAACTACGGGTGCGTTCTTCGGGATTTCCGCTACAGGGTTTGCTCGTGATTCGTCGTAGCCATAGCCGTAACCATGATTGGGACCATAACCGTATCCACCTTCATGGCGAATGCCTCTATCATCATAATATCCGGGACCACCGTAATCTCTTTCCCAGCCAGGATCTCTCTGCCAACCAGGATCCCGCTGCCAACCAGGGTCTCTCTGCCAACCAGGATCTCTCTGCCAGCCAGGGTCTCTTTCCCAACCTGGATCTCTTTCCCAACCTGGGTCTCGTTGCCATCCGGGGCGTTCCCAGCCTCTTTTGTCTTCCCACTTCTGCCAGTCCCACCCAGGATCGTGATGGTGATGAACTTCAGGAGCTTGATACTCATGCCGATCCCTAATGTGATCTCTAGCGTGATTGTTGTGGGTATTGCGATACTTATTGTGATTCAGCTGGTCGTCTAAGTAGTATTTTTTACCGTAGTCTTGATGACCATGCTGCTTTACTCCAGAGTCGCCGTATCTGTTGTAACCCCCACCGTTATAATTGTCTCGAACGTATTCCTGGCCGTTGTTGTGGGATCCATGATAACTTCTTCCACCTTGGTTGTCGTGTTTATTCAATCTGCTATTATACGCGGCTTGATCGCCTTCATCATTAAAGTCGTCAAAAAAGGTACTTTTATTGGATGACTCGTCTTTATGATAAGAATTTTGGAATCCTTGCTTGTGATGTCCCTTCTTGTGGCCTCTCTTATAGCCCGTAGCTTCACTGTCCTCAGCTTTGTCATGTTTGCTGTTGTAGCCTTTATAAGCATCACTCTCTGAAGCTGATTTCGTATCATGTTCCTTCTTCAAATATTTTGCTTCGTCATTAGCTTTTGAATACTGGTTCTTGTGGTTGTCATTCAGCTGACTTTCTTCTTGGTGTATTTTTTCACCTTTCTGCTTGTCATGTTTAATGGACTCCACTCCTTCATCGTGTGCTATATCCTTCAAGTGTTCTTCCAAAGCGTCTTTGATTGTCGAGCCATTGACTGTTGATATAAGTAAGAGCACAATAACTATCAAACTAAAATAGTATTTATACCGGGGCACCATTGCTATGCATCTGCGATAGATGTTGTCAGTAAAACGGTACAACTTATAATAGGCGGGGTTTGAATGGTATAAAGAGTTTTATATCGATGAAAATCGTGTTGAGCTTCACGGTGTATCAGGGCACAATGACAGGAACCACAGAAGCTGTTGTGGGAACAATGAGTCAAACGAGAGGCTGGCGCGTCCATGACATGACATTATGGAACTAGAAGCACGCTCACGTTCTGTAGGACAAACCGATCGAGGTCAATGGAATCCAAACGGGACGTTGACTAGAAGGTCATTGAATCATCCCATTTTTTTGGGTCCATTCTGCGTAAGTAGGTACCTAGTTAGTGATATTTTCATTACAATGGCATAGGTAACTGTTCTGTAAGCAATAATGTAGTGGCTATCCATAATGGTTGATGTTTCCGTATTACATAGGGTTTTTATTCAAACGCGAGACTTAATTTAGCTACCTACTATCAGGAAGGGATGAAGCCCTGAAGAAAGGTTGTGAGGCTATGAGCACATCCAACCAATAGCTATGGTTGAAAATTCACATACAATCACTTTCTCACAACTGGCAGGTAGGAACGTACTCATGCGGGAGAACGTAGAAGGAGTATTTATGGGTAGTAAATGAGGAGTATATAGGGATAATACATAAAGAAGTAGATATATAATGGAGTAGGTACCTACATAGGGACATAGGAAGGAGTAACTATATAAAGGTAAGGAGTATGTATCGGTATTACATAAAGCAAGTATAGGTATTACGGAATATTTTAAAGGAGTATGTAATGGAAGTACATAAAAGAGAACATCTACATATACTAATATTATAAAGAGGAAAACTTTGTTTGTTTGGTTGTAATGGATAAACTCAAAAACTACTGGACCGATTTTAAATATTCTTTCACCATTAGAAAGCTATATTATCTGCGAGTAACATAGGCTATATTTTATCACGGTGCGAGCCGCGGAAACCGCGGGAAAACGGCAGGTACCTACGTTGATAAATTTAAACGTGCCAAGAACAAGACGCCTAAAGCGAGCTAGCTTGGATAACCTCTACGGATTGGGGCACGCAAGAATGTAAGTACTCTACTTCTACTTCGGCTATCCGAGAGAATTTAGATATTAATCGCAAATGGCACCTTTTAAACAAATATTTTTTTGGCTCAGTGAAATGTTATGTTACTAAATGATGAACCTATGAATAGTTAGTGAAATGTAATTACCTAACTTGTAACTATGTATGTAAGAAAATCTAGGAATCTTAATTTTACCCACTTCCCGGCCTTCGATTAGGATGAAATTTTGCACACGCTCTGAGTTCTGATGACAGTACATGAATAGCGTGTTTTTAAGTTTTTTAAACTATTAGGGCCTTACTACAAAAACTTTAAACCCTGGTTTACACTTGTCTAATAAAATTTTGGCTGCAAAATGAACCATATGTCAACGTCATAATTTGACATTTTTTTAGACAAGGCATAAACTGACGTTTAAAAGTTTTTGTGGTAAGACGGTTAATTTCTGATATTTATTATGATTAGTGTTTAAGAAGTAGGTTCCTCATCCCATTACCACTACAAGGTTTGTAAAAAAAATAATAGCCATGTTTTTCCTTTTAAATTTATTTATACCAATGTTAAAACAGTTCACAAATATACATAAATACTATAATGGATTAAGTTCTATTTATTGTTGTTAACTTAAGATTTTGTAGGTCTATAATAAATTACTACATCCTGTATTTTATTAAAACAGAAATAAGTTATGTATAATTTAACATATTCATGAAATAAATAGTTAATACCATCAGAATTTTTGGAAAATTCGCAATACTATGTGATACCTATTCTATCTTTAGAACAAATAAATAGGCTAGAAATATTTATTATCATAGGTCGGTGCTCAAACAGTTCAGTGTGATTGCGACCGAAATGAAATTTAATAAGCCTATAATATTCATATCCCGCTATATACTGCTGTATAAATATTTAATATTAAATCATTATCATGTTTTGTAGGTATATCGCTCGGAGATAATGTGGTATCAAAAATTTGCACGAAGCAAGCTTCGTTTCTTTGCATGAAATTTATTGAAAATTATAACAAAGAATATTTCACACCTTAAATGCTTAAAACCGGACAGAATATTCAGTTTAGCTAAAAAAACCCCGAAGTCTTACTAACATATTTAAGAAATACCAATGCTGGAGTTGAATAAATACTAAAATGCGTAATCTGGAAAAACAAAGCACACGTTAGCTAAAGTAACATTGACACAGAGTCGAAAATTCGTGTCGCCTTTGTTTTATCTATTGCCCCACAAATTTGAACATTACGCAACGGTGTTAGAGCTTAAAATGCTGTGATTATGCAGCATCAAATTGAATTCGATCCTGTTCAATGCACTTTAGCTTTATAATATAATATTGTAAGTATTAAAAGAATACAAATATACTTTTGTTTATATCTAAAGAATTGTGACAGCTGACTATCAACTTCAATGTAGCACAAAATAAATTCAGAAACTTATCACGGAGGTCACTATTTGTGTTATTAAAATACAAAACTGGGTTATGTAGGAATCATTAAAAATGTACTGTTTAGTTAGAGCTACGCAGAGCCGTTGATTTCGTTGACATTCAAGGCCGCGATTCTGGTCTTCAAGTCTTCAACGAGTTTGTCTCTCGGTACTTCGTCTTCCTGCCTGGTAGTAATGTTTCTGACTTTCACGACCCCACGTTTGAGTTCCGACTCGCCTAACACAACGGCTATGGGAATTCCGTTCTCTTCGCAATGCTGTAGCTGGGTCAGCATTTTAGGGTTCTTCTTGTAAGATTGCTCAGTCTAAAATAGAACAGATTGATTATTTAATAGTATAACAATAGGTCTCCAGCAAGGATAATTAAATGTTATGTTAAACATAATAGTTTATAAAAAACAAGTTGTTGTCATCATGATGATGTTGATTCTAGACAATCCCAGCTTTGGCATAGTAATTTTTATACATAAACCTTCGTCATCAATCGATTGTTGTTTTTACATTTGTCACGAAGAGAAACTAAAGAACTTTCTTTATACTAGATATATACGTAGTTGTACTAATATTCCCATTACCTTAATCCCAGCATTCCACAGCTCGGCGCAGATCTTCATGCGCTCCTCGAGGAAGTTCTTCTGCGCGGACGCGACGTACACGTCCACGTCGCTCGTGCGCACGCTGATGTCGCCGGCCGCTAGCCTCGCCTCTAACACGGAGAATATGCGCTCCACGCCGATACTTACTCCTACGCACGCCACCTGGAAGTAATATTTAGTGTTATTTTGTTTATTTTTGTACATACACGATAGTGAAACACAACAGGAAAGAAAGAACTAACAAAGGTAATTCTGAATTGTAAGTCTAATATACGTAGAGGAAATATAAATTAAATACTTTCTCATCTTTACTAGTTCCTTCTTATAATATGTTCTGTAAAGCTTTATAGCGATAAAACAATCCAGGTGCATGTAGCAGTGACGGATCTATTGTAGTGGACACTGTTGGTATACCCATAACCCTGATATACTCGTGACATCACACTTATTTATTCTCTTTATGTTCTCTCCTATATACACCTTTATGTATTCCCTTGTATACTCATATACTTTATTTTATTTACTTCCCATGTAATAATTTTTAGACTTATTTATTCCTCTTTTGCGAACTTTTCTGTTAAATATATAATTGACAACTATCCAACCAAAACAAAAATCTTTCGTTTACAGTTTGGCGTTATTCATAATTAGCCATTGTCGGCAACCGTCACGCATAGAACAATAACATCAATTCCTAAATTAATCACGACGCATAAAATTACTAACGCTTGAACGAACATATCTTAAATTATTCACAAAAACTGCATTATCAATGGTAATCATAATAGAGGATGTCATTACAATTTTGCATGAAGTAAAAATTTATTAGTATTTTAAGTGTGTCTGACGTTCCAAGTTTTCTTATTATCTTACTATTTTTTTTTCATTTTTTATTTTTTTCATATGTATTCCAATGGTTCGGGACAACTGGATGTCTGGAAAGTTATTTCCAGAATCTCTTTTTATTTAACGCTACTTATTTACACAAAAAAAACAGACATAATCGCATTAGCATTATAATTTCTGCAAGGACACATTGATAGCAAAACCAAAAGGCAAAAATGCATTAAACCTTTATGTAAATGAAAAAACGCGTTAACAGGCAATTAGCTAACAATTACGTAGACAATTAATTTCATTAGCCGCTATTACGCAACTTTGTTGCTAAAAGGGTATTGTGTAGTGTTGTTACATATACACGTAATAAGAATACAATGCAAAAACAAAATTATGCGTATATTTTGTACTGTGTTAACATTTTTAAACCATCATTATTTAAGACGGCAATCTTTATGGATAGCCTAGGCCTACCAAAATGAATAGAATTAGGTATTTGTTTGTATTTCTGCGCAACAGCTGTGGAATAAATTGGTTTCAAAACGTTTGTAAAACTTCACCTAAGTTTTTTTTATGCTAATGTAGGAACACTTTACCTGTTTATTCTTCGAGTCGAACATTCCAACGAGATTATCGTATCTCCCTCCTCCCGCGATCGACCCGACAGTTTGCTCCTCATTGCCAATTTTAATTGGTTCTGAAAGGAAACACACAATCTGCTCTCAATAATAAGTCGACAATCATTATAATTGGCATAGCCAAAGTGTGTTGATTAAATCAATTTAGTACCAACAGTTAGTAATTAAAAGGGTTGTCGGTCAGAACCAATGAAGCAAGGATCAATTTCGAAAACGTGATGCTGATGTTTTTGATGAACATGGCTGAACACAGTGAGGTCAATCAAAGAAAACCGCGTTTTACATTTAAAGTTTCTAGTAATTAAAGTAAAAGCACCTACTTTTACTGACGAGAATATTTTTTGCAGCGTCTGTCAATTACTGTGTCAAAATATAAATATTAACTTAAAACCAAAACCACTTACGCGTCAACACGGCTTCATAAATAACACCAGTATAATAATCCAATCCTCTGGCAAGACTGAGATCAAACAATATCTTATCCTTTATACCAAACAATTCACAATATTCCAACAGCAGTTTAATTCCTTGTAAGCCTTCCACTGCTGCTTTAGTTTTGGACAGTTTCTCGTCTTGCAGTAGCTTGTCGGCAAGCTCTACGCTGCCGTTCAAACGAACGTATTCTCCTATCCTGTCTGCTGCGTCGGGTGATATGCCCTTCTCATTTATCATTTCCGTTCTTACTTCCTCCCATGGCGACTGGAAAAGTGAGTGATTATGTTTAGTTTAAGTATAATAGAGCAACTAGAGGCTCTTAACCTAATGTTGATTCTTAAGTTGAAGATCTACGTTATACCCAATCCCCATAAAATGTAAAATTAAAGATTTTACATTGACATTTTACATACATAATTTTTACCAGAAATAGCAACACAAGTTACTACTGATATAATGTAGTAGGTATCAACCACACATTATTAAGTGCTTCTTAGTAAAGCTCAACCCCTCTAACTGCGGATTTCAGTAACATACGTAGTAAGTAGTATTAAAATTCGCCTTTTCTACATCTACTTTAGTGTTCTTAAACTTACCTTGTCTAATTTATCAACCGTGGAACATGTAGTTCTGAACTTATCGGCGGGAACGCCGCAAGCTTCAAACATGCCGTCGAGCAGTCGCCTATGATTCACCTTCAATACATACGTGCCGATCTGAAGAGCATCAAGTATCTCTGTCACTACCTTCAGACATTCTGCATCGGGCACCATAGGGTCATACTGACCAGCAATGTCGAAATCCTGTAAAAAATAAAATCATAATAGGTATATTATTTATTTTCCAATAAGTGTGTATTGGCTTGTTATCTGTCTGTTTAGTTAGCTATATTTTAGTATAACATCCTTGGCAGTTGTTACGTTTAGTCAGAAACTAGTAAGTTCAGTTATTCCAAGGGGTATTGGGTTGCCTGGATAACTGGGTTGAGGAAGTCAGACAGGCAGTCGCTCCATGTAAAACACTGGTACTCAGCTGCATCCGGTTAGACTTTAAGCCAACCCCAACATAGTTGAGAAAAGGCTCGGAAGATGATGTGTATTCACAAGTTATATGATTGCATTGTGTTACTAAAAGCCAAGAAGATGAAAATATTTTTTCTTACTTTTCTATCTTATTATTTAACAAATGAAACTTACACATTGATAGAACTCCCTATATCTGCCTCTGGTCATCGCAGGGTTATCGCGCCGATACACCTTAGCAATGTGGTACCTCTTCAATGTGTTAATCTTGTTCATCGCTAAGTACCGCGCCAGTGGGACTGTCAAGTCATATCTGAGAGACAGAATCTCACCTCCTTGGTCTTTTAAGTCATAGATAAGTTTGGAGTCCTCTCCATATTTGCCAGTCAATACTTCCTAAAAATAATAATATAAAAATCATTAAAATGATGATTAGAGCTAATACATAGTTTTATAGACCTCCAAGCTCCATTGTTATAAATAAATATAGTTTCAATCATTTGCTTCCTTTATGCTTCACTACATAGTATAAAACAAAGTCGCTTTGCTGTCCCTATGTCCTTTTGTATGCATAAATCTTTAAAACTACACAACCAATTTTATTATATAGATAGTGATTAAAGAAGAAGATTTATATGTATAATAACATACATTAAATACTAGGGAAATACTGTTATCCCATGCGAAGCCGGAGCGGGTCGCTAGTTACAAATAAATCAGTTACAAGTGAAGCTTATACAACAATTTTATTATGTTGAAAGGTTGTAAAATATGTAACTGTATAACTAATAAAAGTGAATAACAGTGGTAATATTTCTCTTTGATACTTATGTAAAAAAAATAATTACCTTCAATTCAAACACAGGTGTATCAATACACTCAGCGCCGTGTCTTTTGAATACTGAAATAATCTTTTCTAGTACTCCATTTCTTATGCTCATTTGTTGTGGGTTGTAATCCCTTGTACCCTTAGGTGTTTTGAGGGTAAACTTCTGAGGAGCAGCATCTTCGGGAGCCAGCTGAGCCTTCAATGCCAATAACTTTGCTACTTCCTCTTGAATCTGAAAAAATAATGAAATTATTTTATATGTTTGAATGTAAGATATTTAAATTAGGTGCGTAATGAACAAAGGGGTAACATTTAACTTTTTGTTTCATTCCAGAAGAATAAATAAATTCTGATTATAATAAAAAAGGTTGCTTAAAACCCCTAAAACAATTAGCTAATTACTGAAATAAAGTAAGAAAGCAGTAAGTAGGCCACCAATACCTTGCACTGAGATGATGTTGCAATACATTTTGTGAAATTCGTGCTCAGTACTGAATTGTGTAATCGCATCACAATTGAGTGGTTCTTTAAGAACCTTAACACTTTGAAAGACATGCTTCACTAGTTTTAATTCTCCACAATTTCAAGCACTATGATATCTCGTCACCACAGCATTACTTTGTACCAACCGGAAAAAGAAAACATTTTTGTGTCAGGAAATATGAAAATTTACAGTTCAAGAGTCATGAACACGGAAGAGGTTGTGGTGACGAAACAAACATATGTGGAGATTCAATTTCTACTCAAGGGTGTAATACAATAAGGTGATGGTCCACACAACATATGCCCAGCTTACGTACAAACAAAGCATCAAAACTACAACAGTCTGAGAACTCATGAACACACCTGCTGATCAAGTGTTGAGCCATCTTTCTCTCTTTGTAACACTTTGGGAGGATTCAATTTAGGCAACAACGATACTTCAGAGTCACTGAAACTCCGCATATGGTACCACCACCTCTTGATGTGTTTGTATTTGTTAAAATCTATATTATTTCCTAAGTCATTCTTCAGTTCTATGTCACAATAACTGGGGTTATAGCCACAAATATAACTGTACTGACATAAGTGTTTATCAATCTCTGGTAAGTCGTAGGGTGAACTATTATTCTTCTTAGCCTATAATTAATACAATTCACATTTACTTTAAAGTCTGATGCAATACAGAAACAATGCATCAATATGGTAAATGCACGCTCTCAAAGATTTATCTCAATTCACTTACCTTTTCACTTGATTCTTTTGCAGCTTTTAATTTCCTTACGAGATCGCCTTGTTCTTTTATTTTTAAAACTATAGTTTCTTGGTTATCTGCCATAGCTTAAACTTGAACTTAAATTTATCACAAAGGTCTATCCAGTCAAGGCTTCCGAGTAAAAGTGTCTGTTGAGTAGTTGCTAAGAAGTAATTACAGGGCCTCAGTTCTAAGTTGCATGCCTTTCATTTTACAATCAGCAAATCGCAACCGAGCTTGTACCTGTACACCTTACCAATTGGAGGTTATACGACATGACATAGAATACCTTATTGCTGAAAGCACAAAATTATGATGTTTCTCTTTTTCTCCCACAGTCTTTCAATTAATCTATCCCTTTTGTTTATCCCATGAGTAGTTAACATATTGAAAGAATTTTTAGCTGGACCGCAATCTGTCATTCATTCAGTTGACAGACTTGACACAACTTGACACGAAGTATGACACCTCCGTCGCCGTGTCAGTTTTAACCATGCATCTATTTTTCTCTTTACTGGACTGGATGCTAAACAAACATGATTAAGTAACACAGCAAGAAACTCGCGGAAAACCGTAACCCTTCTTGGATGTCAGGTAAATAGCCCACTAAACATTTTTCTAATACTTTTTTTTACAGATTTTTAATGGCTTACACTTACAAATCTTTTCAACCAGTGGTTAGTGGTTTCCAGTCAGTCAAGATCATAGATAAAATATTACTAAACAAGATTGCGCACGCTCAAAATATATATTTACGAAAATGAACTCTATTCTAACGCAATAAGGTACTAAATTGGTTGCATAATACACAGAGGCAAATCCGAGCCGAGAGGGATAGTTCGAACGGAGGCTGTTTGTCTCTTTCTAACACCTTGCCAGCATAAAAAAATGTTGTGATCAAAAGAATTGTCTTCCCAAAAACAATTGAATCACTTATATTTTTATCTTATTTTAACAATTGTAAGTCAACAAATTAATAACAATCGCATTAATTTATTCGTATTTATTATTAAAACATAAACAACATAAATTTTTATTTTGCTTTTTTTTTATTTTCTAGCGGTAACCCTGAACATTCTTGGCGCGTAATCAGCATTTAAAATTTTGTTTATTTTTTTTTGTATTAAATCAATTTAAACTATTAAAATGGTGAAAAAGTGTTGCGTTTCTACTTGCAAAAGTGAATCCTATGGTGGTTGCAATATATCGTTCCACAGGTTAGCTAATAATAACATTTTCGTAAACCAAACAACTAGGGTGCCCATGAATTCTTGTAACGAGTCAAAATATGGGTGATGGATTTTAAAACTGTTGTACTATTGTTATGGCTTCCCAAAAAATGAAGAAAGGCGATATAAATGGCTCGGCAGTCTATATATGAAGTAGAAATACAAAAAAAAACAGTCTTCACTTCGAATCTTCCTGCTTTTATACTGCTAATTTCCGCTAATTATTAAAAGTTTTTATTAGTATCTTAAGGTCACAAACTGCGTAAGTTAAAACTTTAATACTAATCTGTGTTTAATAATCTTAGCAAATTCGGATTTGTCTCACATAGCTTAATCTCAGAGTCACCCTATTAGAAAGGGACAGACAGCCTCCGTACTAACTGTTTCACTCGGCTCGTTTTTTGGGTTTATATGCGCAGTCCTGTTTACTAATATTATGTCTATGGTCAAGATGCTTCCTGGCTAATTTGGTTTTGACTTGACATTGACATATTTTGGAAATGTCAATATTGTATTTCATGTCATTCGTCTCAAATTATTAATCATCGTCTAAAATATTTGTAACTTTGTAGAAAAATAAAGGAAAAGTAAACAAATGAAATTTTACAATGGATAGATTTGAATACATTGAAGCGCGTCTATTTGATGGTGAAAATTACCTCAAACGTGATAAAAATGTGAAGATTTACGATGGTGATGATAAGGTTGTTTATTTGAAGCTATTATTCAATACATTATTGTTGTCACTGAATGTAGAATAAACCTTTCTTGAGAGCTTGATGATTTAACCTGCCCCTATGTTGTCCCTTAGCTTATAACTTAGTCAAAATTTGCTGTGTTATATCTGAGTAAGAAATTCAAAGTTGGTACTCATTTTATTACTTACCATTTATTTTTAGACGCAGTTTACTGATGGAGAAGTAGTGTTAACTACTCACCGAATTTTATGGGGAAAGCCTGGAGATATTCCTAAAGGATTAGTGTGCCTCTCATTACATTTATACTATGTTTTCTGCATTGAAGAAGAGAGTGGTGGTGTGTTTGGTCTTGGTGGGCCCAAGAGAATTATATTACATCTAGGGCCTGCACTACCAGGTAAATGTAACATCCATTCCACTTTCTGTTTTTAAATGCTGTGTAAAATGTGACCTTACAATCTACCTTACCTACTTTTAATGGTACTTCATTATTATTGATTCTGTCCGAACCCTTATTATATAATTACATAAAACAGTGCATATCCAGTGAAGATTATACGACTTAACTCATCAATTATTTCCAGGTAAAAGACCAGGCCCTGCAGTAGCCAGCCCATTTCACTTTGTGAAATTTTCCTTCAAGGATGGTATTGATCAGGCTTTTTACAGAGCCCTTACTGATGCTGTTACTGCTAAAGCCTGGGAGAGACCTACTCCCCTCTCCTCTCCAATAAGTGCCACTAGTCCAAATGCATCACCAAAGCCATCGGTCGCACCAGTCAATTCTAAGATGAGATCAGGAATAGTTGGCATTGAGAGAAGCATAGAGGAACAACATAGAGCAACTGATCAAAGCATTACTGTAGCATTTCAGGATTTAAGAAAATTGATGGAGAAGGCTAAGGATATGGTTGCTATTTCGAAAAATATTTCTAATAAGATCAGGGTGAGGAAATCTATTTGGAACGTTTAATACTATTAATACTTAATTTCGTATTTAACTATGTAAATATCTTTTCACTTTTGAAATGATGGTATTACAGGATAAACAAGGTGACATTTCAGAAGATGATACAGTAAGATTTAAAGCCTACTTGATGAGTTTAGGTATTGATGATCCAGTTACCAGAGATGCATTTAGATCTGACTCAGACTATTATCTCGGTCTTGCACAACAGATCTCTGATATGATGGTTGCAGTACTTATGGTGAGTTATTTTACTGCGAATGTATAATAGGACCTCTTTTTCGGAGGTAAATAATGACTGACTAACATAAGCATTTTTTTTTCATAAACAGGATTGTGGGGGTATCATGTCATTGGCTGATGTTTGGTGCAGAGTAAACAGAGCGAGAGGTCTAGAACTCATCTCCCCTGAAGATTTACTGAATGCCTGCAAGTGAGTATAAATTGTTATTACTACATTGTAGCGCGGACCTTGTCTATTGCCCCTCCGCGCCCCTCTAGGTTAAGACGCGCGCCGGCTCGCTACCGAAATTAAAAGTGGAACAGCCGCGCAGCTTTTGCGGCGCGCGCGGAGAGCCGACAGAGCACGACTAACCGCGAAGCACGACGCATGCGCTCCGTTGTTGACGGACGCCCGCGTCGCTCGCGTGCCGGTGCTTAAGCTCCCTAGTATTATATAGTTTTATTGTGTTTTGTGTGTACGGATTATACGTTTATTTTACCACCAATCTTTTTTTCAATAAAACTCGGAACGAAGCCCAACTATAACATTATTTTATGCAAACAGATAGTGTTGCTCTATAAATAACTCACATTTTTATGATAAGTGATTCAGTAACTTTAACTACAGCAAATATTTGTAATGTCCCATTTCATAAAATAAGTAGCTAACTTCTTCAGACCAGTATTATCAATATTTACATACATATTTTATTTCAGATTGTTACCAACCATTGGAGCTCCTATGTCTCTAAGAAAGTTTCCCAGTGGTGCATGTGTCCTTCAACTTAATAGTAACAGAGATGAAGAAGTTGCTAAAACTACTTCTGAATTGGTAATGTTGATTATTAACTTATATCTATAGCCAGATTATCACACATTCTGTGAAGGAATAGGCCTTCAAATCAGTCTAAACTATAATAAAGTAATAATAATATCTGGAAAACAATTTTGTGTATAATATTGAAGTTTTTAACCATATAAATGTTTTATAATATGCCTAATCATTTCAGCTTGAAGAAAATGGTTACCTCACCCCTGTGAAGTTGTCACAGATTGCAAATGTATCAGTGCTGCTAGCACGAGAGCGCCTTTTCACGACTGAACGCCTTGGCATGGCGTGTCGAGACGAATCCATTGAAGGCCTGGCATTCTACCCCAATCTCTTTTTAAGAGAAGCCTAATAGTAATAAAATAATATATGAATTGTTAGTTATAATGTATAAGAGCTAATTAATGAAGTATTTCCTAAAGAAAGGTATTTTATTGAATAAAAAACACTTCTCAAGCACATACAGGTTTTAATAAAATTTAAAAGCATGGCTTTCAAGTTCACAAAAGCTAGCTTCATGGTGAAAGTGACAATCTATTAAGTTCATACTTATAGCACACCTTATTAATCCATCTATAAACCTTCTCTCAAAATATGCTCAATCTTACATCAAAGATAAATACAGTTTCATATTCTACATTATTTTCTAGCACAAGATAATATGATAAAAAACATTTTGTAGTAAATATTAGACCCTACATAAAAATATATACTTTTAGATATTAAACCACAAAATCGGGATTGTAAGTACAAATATAGATGCAAACCTTATATCAACATTTTCTCATAAATACAAAAATAAACCTAATTTTAAGACAATTCAAAAAGCTATTTAGACATGTTACGTTGAGTGATCACAGATACATCAAACACAAGCAGTTATTATATTTTGATTGCAACATCTGCTCTTATGATTAATTAATTATGTAAGATTTTATGCACTTCTAAACCTACATACGTAATACATGCATAGAACATGAATTTTAATACTGTATCAATGACACTAGCCTAAGCCAAACAGCCATAAATTAGCATGAAACCAAAATGTGCCAGAAATAAAAAAAAATACTATTCTACAATTTGTGTCATCTTCGGAATGTGTATCAAAGATAGTATTTAATACTCTATTGCACTCTTGAAATCCTTTGGTAAATGGTCTTGCATACCACAACGCTCCCAAGCTTTAAAGTCATCTAGTGAACGAATATTTTCTACAAAGCATTCAACTCCTCTCACAAATGGCAGCAACATTTCATCATTTATGGTTTCAGAGAGACGATGCAGAAATGCTATATTCTTGGCCAGGCTGTCTTTGATCTTTGTAGCTAGTGGACGTTCAGTGCACTCCAACACACCAAGCTGTAAAATTATTGCAGGATTTTATTATGGTTGTTCTCAGCAACAAAATACGCCTGGTATAGTTTATGTATTAACACTTACTTTATCATCAACCACTGATTGCTGCAACCCAAGATAAAGATTCAGACACTCTGATAAACTCTTCACCTTATCTGGCAAACGCCCAGTTTTGTTCCTGGTAATGAGAAGATCACCAACCTGTAAATAAGTTGAAATTTTAAAATATACCTTTGTATCTCACTGGTGATAATATTTGAAATGTGGAAGACTATAATGACATGGTTAATGTCCAGTTGTGGACCTAAAGTGAATCTGGTAAGAAAATTACATGGATTGTCGTTCAACTTACCTGGGTGTCGAATACTGAATTCAACTTGACAACGTGCTTGTGAAACAAACAGTCTGATATATTCCTTGAATTATGAACAATCTTTTTTGGTGTCTCACTTTCTAAGAGTTTCTTTAATCCAGCATCAAATGCATGATATTCCATAACTTTGATGTCGAAAATGTAAATCTGATGGGGAGTAGACAAAACCAAGAATGGCATTTTACATTTGCGTCCCATGCTTGCACCATCAGTGCTCAAGCCAATGTAATTGTACTGGTTCAAGTCTTCCAATGCTTCATGAAAACTCTTATCAACTTGGTTGATATAAATATACTTTTTAGATGTCTTTATGATTTCTTCACATTCCTTTTCTGATATTTTTAAATGCTTCTGTTCATTAGGCTCTTTAAGTTTAACAATATCCCTTATATCTGAGTCATAATAGTGTAGTACACCATCACTTAGGTCTCCTTTAGGTGAATCCTTAACATTGTAAAGAGAAATTTTAGACTTATCATTAGTCATACCATAAAACCGGCCTTCATATACTTCACTGTTCTTGGTATGAACCTGTAACAGTTCACCTTTCATGTATAAGTTGTCCATTGTGATGAGGTCGTCGGTATGTGTGTATTAAAATATTTTAGTCTTTTTTGACAGGTTTCACAGGTTTGTCCGATTTCTCCGTATCAGTATACGCTTTGAAAATATAAAGTCCTAGGGTTAAGTGCAGCACCACTACCGCAACTACAGCCGAGTATACACTGCTCGTAATTGGCTCTAGACGTAAAATTCCATCAAATAGGACACTCTTTGCCGTAAAGAACGAAAGTACGGGTACCACGATAATGATCAGGCAGTATTTTATCACCGTCTGAAAAACTTGGAAATCGGGTAGTTCCTGAAAGCAAGTAATGATTTTTTGTCACACAAGAAAAGCTTGTTGATATTTTTATCATGTTTGTCTGGCATTTAGTTATGTACTTACATTTGCACGTCCTTCAATCATCATAAAATGAAAAGAAATTAAATTAAAATAAATTAAAAGAAAAACTAATTTCTCCAGTCACAAGCTGCATCGGTCACAAGAATGAATGAATGATACGAATGAAAGAATTGATTTTTCCATACAGATAATAAATCTAGGTCATAGAAAATGAACGAATGGTTTTCAACAAACCAAAAAGATACACAAACTGTTACGAAAACATTAGGCCATGTTCCAGAAGCAGCCAAAGCAGGAGCAGGAGCACCCAGCTATTGCTGCGCGCTTGTGTGTAATAAGAACTCACGGGACTCACATTGGTCCACTCATCGACCCGTACGGTTGTTTCGTACCGACGACCTCCTTCACTTCTTCTACCTACTTTTCCGAAGTTAGCTGCTAGGACATTTACTACTGCGCAAGCGCGAGGCGTCAAATGGCCTTCGGAGTTCGGAAAACCAAAGTTATTTGACGGGAACTTTAAAAACTTATACATACCATAAAATTTTCCCCTTCATATTCAGCGAGGGAAAAGTGGTCATCATGAGATAGGTAATATAAAACAGCGGTGCAAAGGTTGTCCTGTCTTGTATACTCTGCTTACCCTTTGATTTTAGTTATTGAATGGTAAAGAAGGAGATCCTTGAAATAAACCACATTTTTTTTTCAGAAAAAGTTTTTAACTCTTTCCCAGTGACAACATTTTCGCATCAATCATCATTGTTGCCTTTACGCAACGCAATGGTACCTTGAGTAGAACAAATGGTGACAATCACCAACATTCGATACCTACATTATATATTCAAAAGTCCCTCTAATGAATATCACCACGATATCTAGATACCTTTTGTATGTGGACATTATGCGCCTCTCGAGTCGAGATCAAGTTTAATTAGGAATCCTAGACTCCACTATCTTTAAGTTAGACTAATATTTAACTTTTAATTAACTACAAAGTGTTTTATTCACCATTTATCATAGTGTTTTAATCTTGGCACAGTTTAACACTTTCGCTACTTCACGGTGCCTGCTCATGAATGGATGATGAAAAATTGTGGCGGGGACATAATTATCATAATAAGTCCTAAAGAATATAAATATTTGACGCATCGGTTAAAAATCATCACACACATTTCAATCATGTCATTTTGAATAAGTTTCTATAATTCCATTGCAAATAAAAAAATGTTGAAAGTAAAATCGGGATTTCTTTTGATGTGCTTCATGGGTTTTGTAAGTATTATGTATTAATAACTAAATATTTACTTCATTAGATAACTTATTTCTTTTGGTTAGCAATAAGTCTTTTAATTTAAATTATAACAGTTTTGCGTTCGTCCCACAGATCGTGTCAAATAGCACTTTAATTGACTTTAATGAAGTTCAAAAAAATATTTTACAGTGGAAGAACCAGAATTTACTCAATCTTAGCGAGGTTAGATCTTACAAACCTATTTAATGCTCTTTAGTTAGACCTTTTACTATGTGTAAGTTATACTTTACATTATCCCTTATAATCATCATTATTATCAGATTGGAGTTACAACCAACGGCGGTTTTGATTTTAGTGATGTGAAGAATAAAATATTGCAATGGAAAACACAAAAGCTCGCTGCTTTATGTCCATCAAATGGGTAAGATTTAATATCATCATTAGAAATGTGCGTATCATTACTGTTGCAATAAGTTAAGCTTATCTGATTTCAGCCAACAGCTACAAAATCTATTAAATATTGTGTGCAGTACAGCACAACCTACTAACGTTACTCTAAGAGATGCTTGCATTACTTGCTTTTCGCGTGTTACTTCAATGGCCGAGGTATGAGGTACAAGTCATATTATTTTGATAAAACGTATGATTGATGTGGTATTGGCCATAGCTACTACATGAGAGATCTGGTAATTAATGTTTCAGGGTCCTCAAGAATTAAATGCGTTAAGCGTTTGTGCTGTTCAGTATTTCACAGGCTCATACGCAGCATGTGCTACAGCTTTAATGGTAAAAACATTTTTTTTTAACTTTGGTATGTAATTGCTCTTTTTAATGGTTCGTAAAGATTAATTCTGGGCATTTTGATATTTTCAGGCTCTGTCTACATCGGCGTTAAATGTTCAACCATCAGGGTGCTTCATGGGTTATTGTGACTTTGTCCGTTGTCTTAGAAGAGCGAATTCTGTAAACTTGGTGTGTGTTATTTTCTGATAACAACAGAAATATATTTAATTTATATTATTAAGTAACATTATTAGAGTTAATTATATTTTCAGATTACCCAGTGCACTCGTGAAGCAAGAACGGGTGTGAACATAACACTGGATGCTGATAACGTCCGATTTTATACAAATGTTACTTCTTGTATTTTAGCTAAATCTCGATGTGGCTCCTTTAACCCCATTACTGGGGAGCCTCAACTTCCTGGCTATACTTCATCGGGAACAAGAGTCAGTAACGCTCTTCAAATTGCAGAATCAGGAGAACTACGGGTTATTGCGTTTTCTGCTAATACTCCTGTCAGCAATTCATTTTGTACAATAACTCCAAATTTAACACAGTCTAGTTGGCTCACAAATGTGTGCTAACTATTGCTGTTTTTAAAACTAGATTATCTTTTGTGTACCTAATAAAATAATTATATATATTATTATACGAGCCGTTTTTAACTGAATGAATGAAGTTTTTGCCATAGTCTTCGAAAATAATCAAAATGTCATTTGACCTGTGTCACATTTTGACTGCCCTATAGTTATATGTCAATGGACTGCCCTTGCTTCTTCGTGACTTCTGACAGCAAATGTCAATTTATTTCAACTGAATGGTGTTTTGCAAAGTTTAAAATTACGAAAAAAGTAATTTAATACAAAAAGAATTCAGCTGTACCTTTTGTTCGTATATTTTTTGCTGTAGAAGTATATTTGCAGATTCGTAAGTAACAAATTGAGCCATTTTCATTAAACAATATTCGAACTTTATTTCGGGCCGGGGTCTGTAATGTTTTTCTGTCTGTAATGTATTTATCGAAAGTAATTTTGCTTAAAAGTACTATGTAAATGTTTGTCATGACTAGAGTGACAAGAGTTTCTAAACATATACAGGTTTTCAAGGGCTTTTTAATAGCGGTTTCGCATACAAATATGCGTGTTTACTGTTCTTTGCTAACTGGTAGTGCTAACTGCTCCTAGCGAAGATTGCATCTTTCATAAAGATTCATACAAGATGTTGACCTGAACATCTTTAAATCTGTAAATAGGTTTATATTTAATCCTTATTTCAACAATATGTCTTGAGATTGCAATAATGTTACATTAATAAAATTGTACTCTATCACCAACATTGAGGCATTGTAAACGGAATAAATGTATAAAAAAAGACTGAATGTAAAATAAAATAGGTAGAAACATATATTTTTGGTGAATTTATTGTTCTACCACCTTATAAATAAAATATTATTATATGAAGTTATTTTTTTTACTTTATGTATAGTTCAATGATTGTCTGATATGAAATTTAGCTAGAGCAAATTGTTTAAGGTCAATAGATAAGATAACATACAACTGTAATTTTGTAGTGCTATTGTCTTAGAAACAAATAACTGATTCTCTACGGGAAATCAAATTGCAATATTTTTCTGCATCATTAATTAATGCAATTAAATCACATTTTTCTTTCTATAGCCTTGAATAATATCTATACTAAAATATAAAGAGGAAATAGTTAATCATTGATTGTCCGGTAGAACTGAACTGACTTGATAAATTCTTTCACTCTTTAAGTTACACAATCCCCAGGTGACAGGCTATATTTTGCCCATGCTAGAACACGAGAAAGTAATGGATTACAAGATTATAATGTAATTAGAAAGAATAAAGAGATGAAAATAGGTACGCATTACCATTACCATTTTAATACCTGTTGTGATACAAAGGACAGAAAAACACATGAGTTAATTCTTAGATTTATTTTCTGAAATGGCTTTACAAAACTTGGCTTTAACTGATTTAGTTTTCTTTTTCACTTTCTTTGTTAATTGAATAGAATTGTCTGAGTCGGAGTTGTCTGATATAATATTGGTTTTGGCAATATGTTTTTTTGACTGCACAGCAGTTGTTACAATAGCTCCCTTTTTAAAACGTGATTTAGCTTGTCTATTTTCCGCAGGCCCCGCTTTTTGGGTATTTCTTGGAATATCCGTAAAACTAGTGTTATTTTGGTAAGGAGAACTTTCAGACTTGTTTTTTAATCTGGAAATTACAAAGCATTATATTTTTCATTATGTAAGTTAATTACCAAGAATTGAGATGGTACGACTAATACTCACTTCCCCTTTTTCTTCCAGGGTTTAGGTAATTTATTCATAGGTTCTAAGATTTCATTCATGGAATTTGGCACTTTTAGTGTAAGCTTTTTTGTTTTTGATTTTTTCTTCTTTTTGTCATCCTTTACTTTCTGCTGTTCCCCTTCAAGTTCTTCTAATTTTTTGGAGCAGGACCTGTTATAAACAATGGAAATATTATTTTCAAATTGTAAAATGCAGAATAATCATCAATAAGTTGATGAGTCTCCGCTCAAAATAGCAACCGCTGCAATTGTTAGTTCATTTAAGCAATCATTCAATCAATGACTCTCTCGCTCTGACTATTTCTGTCTCATTGACCCATTCAGAAATATAGTAATTACCTCAATAGAGCTTCACTATCAGTGAAGTATGAATTCATGGCAAAACTTGATATTCCCCATGACAATGGACCTTTCTCTTCACTTTGCACACCAGTCCATACATTTCTTTTCAGTGTAGTTAACTTTACCTGTAGCTCAGATGGCTGATTACTTCGAGTTTTAATCTCAGATAAGCACCTAGAATTTAGAAAAGGATTACCACACAATGTATGATGAGAGCGAATAGATGTTGGGTGTTATGCTAGAGTAGTGGTCTACTAAGGCCATCCTCCTTAACATTTAAGGCATTAAGAACAGTAGTGTCATACTTCGCTGGTGGCAGTCGCTTGAATTGATGCCATGATGCAGGATTCAGTCTCGGTTTCTCTATTGTTTCATTAAACATTGATACACTTCGTGGTCTTCTACATTTTAAAGCCTTCTCGTGATCCGAATGGTAGGGAGAATCACTTGTCTGGAAAATTTGAATGTTTGTTCAAAATATGAAAATAAAGTTGGATTTATAAATTGCGTGGCAATTTATATTCATAGTTAATGAACTGTGAAACAAGAACGAGCATTGAAACCTTGACAGAATTACGCATTATTTAATTGAGTTTAAAGATGGAGCATGGAAAATATTTTCATAAAAATACTAGCTGATCCCGCGAACTTCGTACCTATCGTTTAAACCTTCCCTGGACCTCTACAAACATTTTAAAACCAAAAAAAGCCAAATCGGTCCAATCAGTCTCGAGTTTTAGTGAGACTAACGAACAGCAATTCATTTTTATATATAAGAAGAAGATATACGAAATGTATATTTACCGGTGCTTTTATAATTTTCAATTCAGGTGGCATCTTCTTTTTTCGTCTAGGCTTAACTTTGGCTGAAGAATGTATCAATTTTTGAACTCTCCTCATAGGACTCTGGTTACCGTCGTAAGATTCTGCATCCGATGACATATCCGTCATTGCATCTGATGTTAAATCTATCGTAGCTCTCGATACCTGATATGAAAATAAACATTCATTCAGCGTTATTGTTTTACATTAGTCTTACGACTAAATAATTAACAGTTACAACCTGTAATGTCTCTCGTTTTGTTTTCTTTTTCTCGATTCTTTTCATCTTTTCTAACCGAGGCCTTGGCTTTCTAGGTTTCTGAAAAACACAATTTACGTAATACCCAATTACTCTGTCACGAATTGTCTATTTTTTTTATTAACAGTTCAATTTCGTCACTGTCTTACCTCGTTCAAGTTTTTGTTGATATCGGGGAAAATAGGCGAAGGCGGTGGTGCAGGCTGTTTAGTTGATTCTCGTCTTCGTCCACCTTCCGAACTACTACTTGATGTGTCTCCTTCATCACTGCAATGGATTTTATTTATCAAATATTCTCAATCATATTCTTCGTATTAATTATAGTGAAATCAATAATTACCTAGAGTAATCTGACAAGTCTATATTAGTTGGTTCGTCTGCATTTGATCCTTCTTTTAAGAGTCTGGTGACAATTTTTGTTCTCAACCTTTCTTTGCTAGGGTCTTCATCGCAAAAATCTAGCAATGTTTCGCAAAATGTTCTTCCTAAACTTTCATAGTCTTGAACAGAAAAATGTGTAGACATTCTGCTGCCTAATTCGGATCCTCCGAAAGAAGCTTCCATAGTATAGCTGTTGGAAACTCCTAACATCCAAACCACGACACGGCCAGTACCCTCTTTACTACGTTGTATCCTGAATTTGCAGTTTTCAAAAGAGAACTGTAAATTAAGATTTATTGAAGAAGATTTATGGAATATAAATCTATTTATACATAGAATATCTATTTATACATAGAATATTATTTAAATATAATGTGTACCTTATCAGCAGCATTTTTATGAAGCATCAAAGGAAATACTTGCTCTTGCAAACGTTTATCAGAGGTTTTTCTGCTTTCACATCCATAAATGAATATGTTGTGTTTCCGAGAATGTGCATGAAGATCTACATACATCGCCACACCACATTCCTCCTGTAGCCTGACATACATACAATAATTGTTTAGTGAATAACAGTTTATTTTCCTCCTCATAATGACCATTAAATGTTTCACGCTCCTTACCAACCTCCTTATCATCACTTTGGTATGCCAGACTGGTGGATATGTTTCCCTTATAACTGTTCGATATTGTCTATTCAAATCCTTTCCAGTCAGTGAACAACGATTGTTGCCAACTATTACCTGCAATAATGGAAAATTTCTGTTTGATATCGCAATAGTTGACACAATTACCTATAGAATATTAAAAATATTATCACTTACACCATCTGGATTCAGCATTGGTACTAATTTGAATATGAATTTTTCTCTCAATTCCCGAGCTTGATTTGAGTCTCCTGTTAGATAATCCATAAACCCTTTCATCATCCATGACGAAGGGGTTTCGCCCGGATGTACTCTGGCAGTTATTACTACAGCTTTCTTTTTCTAGTATGATAAGAAGTTAGTTAACATTTTTACTTATTCAGTTAATAAAAATAATATAAAAATCTTACCTTTTGCTCTGCTTCACAAGAACTTGGTGGGGCAGTTACAGTTAGATAATATACATTATTCCCAGCTAAAGTTCTACAAAGAAGCCTGAGTTTTGCATAAGTTGATTTGACTGGGTGTGATTGTAATTTTGATAGATATTCTTGCAGATCAGAATATGTGTACGGATAGCAATGTGCAATGTACACCGCGTCGTCTGTGTGTGGGAATTCTATGTTAAATGTTAATGTGTAACTCGGAAATTGCTCTTCTTCTTCACACCTGCAATAAGACAGTATTGTAGTCTAAAGACATGAGACTGAACCTCGAAGTTACGGATATATTATAATACTTACGTTGAATCATTTTTGTAGTAAGCTATGTTATCGCCGCATCGCCGCCATCCGATCGAATGCAACTGTGCGTCCTTGGTCGAGTATAATAGAGGTCGCATGCCCTCATTGTACAAGCTTTCGGCTTTTGATAGGTTCACTATGGAAAATCTGTAACATTTTGCGTGTGTATAATTTTTTTAGGATACAACACGTAACGTTCGGTAACCATGCAATTGGTATTACCTGTATGTCATTTGTTTTTTTGTATTCGTGACTCTAAAATAGAACCATTGCATGTGCCTATTCGTGTAGAGGTCAGTACGAAGATGCAGTTCGTAATAAGCAGATGTTATGCGTATTGCTTTTGCTAAATTTCCACTTTCGAAACGAGATTCAAATCGTAGCTCATCCTCACCTCCGGCTGTTGCACACGCTGATAAAAACAATCGAGACCCTCCTACTGTTGAGCGACTAAACTGTAAGATAGACGAGAGATCAGTGACTTTTATTTGGAATAAGCAAGAGGATGTTATTACTTACGTAGTTGACGGCGCTCATGGGATAATATTGGAATATCACAGTCCCAGCGTCTTCACCGACTGGTTGTGGTTGCAGTTCTTTTCCCGATGAAATATAATATGGTTCTGGAGATGCTGGGCTCCATATAATATGTTGTATTTTTTCTTCGACAACCTGGTTGAAATCAGTTACTGAGCACATTATACTGTCCTTCTTGATAATTTCCCATTTACTCAGATGATGTCCAATTTACATTCGAGTCATGAGTTTTGGGTCTAAGTTATACAATTAGGCTGATGAGTAACAACATGAAAAGTCCAAATATATTTCTAAGATAAGCAAAACATGCACTCACTTGACATTCTGTTGGCCATCGAGGTGCTTGCTGAGGACAGTCGAGTTCTTTTGGAAGTGCAAATAAATCCCTTGGTTCTTTTAGTTTAGCAGTTGTCCGAAATGTCCTTATGTCTGTATTTATTTCCAACTGATTCGTTTTGATATTGTTTTGAAGAAAGTTCGATATGAATGTCCCTGTTCCAAATAAAAAGATTCATTTAGTTTTGTTGTCGCATAAAAATGCCTAGTCTTCTAAATATCAGTGGTTTCAATTCCACGCGTAAGAGGAAACATGATTTCTTTAAACAGTTCATCATGACCTAATGAGTGCTGACCTATTCCGGCACAATCAAGAAATTTCGTAGAACGTTCATGTCAGGTGCCGAATTTGACCTATTTCACGATGATTCACAAATAACATCATTAAGCACGCGAGACCCGTCGACGAATTGGCTTTACCGGATATGATGTAAGGCTCTATTTCGTTATTTGAAAACAGCGTACAAGAGCACGCGACAACTATTAAAGTTAAAACCCAATATTTATAGCATTCTTTATCGATATTAAACCTACTTCTGAGTACCTACTCTAATAGTGTACCTATTCCGATCATAAAATTGATTTTTCAAAATACTCGATTTCGTTTTTCACTCCTAAATTATAGATATGATTTTAAAGTTACTAAAGTTTTAGTAAACAGACAATCATATAAGTTAAATTAGCGTTTTCTACACCGCATTCAAAATACCTATGATAATTGTTAAGAATTTACCTTTACTGCATATTGGAAATAACGAAGCCTGTAGCGATTTAACTTGCTCTATGTCAGCTATGAACAAATCGTTTTGCATTACAGGATTTATCGAAGGAAGTGTGAGCGTTACCGTCGTGTTCTCAATGTACTCCTTGCTTTGCTCTTCTCTTTTAATCATCATTATGTTTTCTTGAGAGCTTTCGAGTTGTTTCCACCATAACATTATAAAAAGTTTACAAACTGATACATTCGTTAGCACAAATTAATCTTTGTCATGTGTATTTCTATAATCGGCGATGTCGAGCGTTCCGTCACCATGGCTACACAAATGTTTGAATGTTAGTCGTCAAGTTTCAATTTTTGGCGTGTAACCTGGTGGGTTGCGCGGCGCTCCGAACTAAACTGACGACATCAAAAACAGGGGTTCTCGCTTTCGGTTATTGGAAGACGATTGCCCCAGTAATGTCATGCTTCGACCGTATAAACCTTATCAGGTGATTGGTGACGTCAAATGGTTACTCATGCAAAATTCAGAATTATGGAAATTTCGATGTTGGAAACCTTTGATAGAGGTCAAATTTTGATTTGATTTATAGTAGCTTTACAGGGGGTCCACTTGATGGAAGTTCATGAAAATCATGACTCACGGCTATATAGGAAATTTTATTGCTTGGATAAGTCTTACATTTTTGAACTAGGCTTTATAGATCAATGATAAAATAAAAAATATTAGTAATGGAAGGTGAAATAGTTGAACGATTTCTTGGTATAGAATCATAAAAATAAGACGATTAACTAAATTATAGAAAATAAAATAACCACTTAAATACCTTGATCGTTGTCATTGGAAAGTGTTTCATTATCCGGAACAGCATCTAAGTCTTCAGTCTCATGCTCCATCTTGATAAGCTGTCGATTCAAATCACACTTCGCGTAATACCGTAACTTCTCATCAACATAAAATGCACATTGTTATCGGATTACGTAGGCGTGTGCCTGTCTGGGGTGCTTAGCTGTTATAAATTCCAGCCGGCTCCTCAGTCTAGACTAGTCTGCCTGTGGTTAGCTAGAGGTATGGAGTCAGCTTAAACAGTACACATTATCACACAGGTACAGGTACATGAACTAAGAGACGGAAGTAGACGATTTAGTTTTATGCTAAACAGAAATATTGGAATACATGAGTAAGCTTAATTAACTTTATCTTTGCATGGATTTGCATTCCGGCAAACTGAGTTCGATTACTTGTTAAATAGTTCACCGTGACTGCGTGATAACGTTTCTGCTGAAAGCTTAAAAGGTGACTGCACTTCTATGTAGCCAGGTGGTAACTTGTGGGGGTCGTGTGGAAAACTTCGTAGGTAACTGATGGCCACTGTCATGGCAGTAAACTTTAGCGCTCACATAGAGTTTCCTTCGAAGTTTGTTGTGACATGAATATCGAGATCATAATCTGCACTGGTTAAGTGTTCGAACAAAACTGAAAATAACAGATATTGTTTAATCAATATAGGACGACAAAAGCTGTTATTTAAGTTAGTTAATGTGAGATTTGCATGGGATTCCGGATTCCGGAAATATTTCATGTCGCTCTGTCATGTATCGTGTTGTTTTCACTCACATGTAACAACTCCTAATGTTAGCTATTCGTATGCAATAAATGCTTTTATAATAGTCTGGTCACTACACATTTTTTCTATACATCGTAAACTGAACAGGAGAAAACAAAATTCCTCTGTCCAGTTTCTCGGATATCTTCGATTTATGTTTATGTCGGAAAGCCGTCTTATTCTTGCGAGTCTAAAGTTCAAATGAAAGTAAAAATGCAAAACTTTTTTTAATGGATAGTAAAATCTGGGTATTAGGAGTTCCCATTTTAAATAACTTCACTCACCCCGGGGGTATGTTTGCGTGGTCGTCAATATTGGGCTAAAATATTTATTGCTTTTCTATTGTCTGTCTTTTATATCATTTTCCTTTTTCGGTAAGCCATATTCGGAGAAGTAATGGCTCGATTACTGAGAATAATGTTGCTACTTACTATTAGTATCGTGATGTCTAATTTAGTTTTTCGGAACTTTGGAAGTACTATAATTGCCTACCTAAATCAATTGCTCCTAGGTACCTAAATAAGCGAACATCCAGTATAGCAAATACTTCCTTCCTTTTATTGACCCTTAAAAGGAATCTCATTTCAGAGAAAGTTCGTGCCAAACTAGTTCCAAACCGGTTTCCAACTATATATACATTCTGAAAACCTAAGAAGTATTTTCTTATGGCTTAAGGAAGTCCGTTATCTAAATAATAATAACGAATATACTAAATATCTGTAAAAGCAGTAACCTAGATATAAAAGATAGTACACATAGTACAAAATTCTATAAAGGGTTTATGAAACACTTGAAAAAGCTATACACAAGAAGGTTGGCGTAAGTACTCCATAAAGTTGTTCGAGGAGTTGCCAGGGCAACCAGTTAAGTTGAATCGATCCCATGCCACTGAATACTGTATTCGCTGACTTGCTGGGTGAGATTTATTCTTTCTATGTATATTTTTTTAATTAGCTATGTGTTACATTTATGTTTTCGTAAAAGATAATAATCGTTTTTATTTCTGTATCTTAGGCACGTAGTTAATTTGCGATGCTTTTTTGAAAACAGTTTTTATTTATTTACGATAAGAGAAGATGTCTATATAGCTACCAACATCACTTTTTCCATATGCGTTTTTCTCACACTATTAAGTAAAGCGGAGTACATTATTGCTCGATGCCTTTGCTTGATGTGATTCAATAGACATTTTATGAAGCAATTTTTATCCACAAATATCCAAAATAGAATAAAACAGATAACAATCGCCAAAATGGGCTATAAAAGAAATATAAGTCATGAACTCACGCTATAAAATCTATATAGCATGGCAATACCTTGAATTTCATACAGGAATGAATTTTAAGCAGTGCGCAAAAAAAAACTGGGGGTCCAGAATCGTTAACAGAACATATCTGCATCATCAGTAAAAATTTTTTTTTCATTCTTTTGTCCGCCCTAAAATCAGCAAAATATGGATACCAACTATTCGTACGCGCGCCGAGCGGAGCTCGCGTCGGTAAACCGGTTTCGCGTTGCCGCCGTGCATACTATGACGACTGTGACCGTACTATCGGTTACAAAATAAACATCTTTAGATATCAATAACTTTTCTTTTTTGTACTAAAACACTACAAAATAAAAATATACGTATCTATAAAACTTATTTAAGTAACTATAAGTTGACAAAGTTTGCGCACTGGATAAAATTCATTCCTGTATACACGATATGAAACAACGAATTCTTACTGAAAATTCTTGCAATCTGAAGCAACAAAATTCGAACTGTGTTATGGGATCCACCAATACGCCATAAAGTTGTGTATTTTCTATTTCATTTCTCTCCCATTTTAGCAACACAATTACTTTTTACATGCTAATACAAAACTCCGAAGATTTGATACCACGAACCCTTGCAAACACGGAAGGAAGTTTATTGAAAGTTTTCTGAGCGCGATGTCTGTCTCGTTTAGACATAGTTTCTACCAACTAGGTATATTTCCATTTCGTATGTCATGTTGAATCAGTAAATAAGAGATTTAATAATGCTCTGATGCTAAGAGCCAGTGCTTGGCTCATATTCTTTTTTTTCATGGATTGGTGTCTCTATTATCGCCTATCACGATAACGATGCCGATATTCTACTTAATTACGTTTTTCAATTAGGTGCAGATTGTTCACTTGACAAAGAGGGAACGTGTGAACTAACTACGGTTCTTCTAAGGGTTGTGGGGTGACTGGCCGGGCCTTGGCACTGCCTGGCGCGGATCGATTCGCTCTAGACGGGCAATCTTATTGTCTTTTGTCATTCATCAATCGCTTGTGGGCTTTGTTCTTTATGTCTTCTGAATATTCATAGATTTTGTGACATCTACTCTACGAGGCAAAGGTTAATAGAATTGGTAGTAAAATGATACACGGTATATTGAACCACATATTTTTTAGAGAATAGTAGCTATAGTTACAAATTTACGGTCTTTCGCAGTGTCGTGAAGTGAGTTTCCCTATTGCGCCTTTATGCGAAAATAATATTGCAAACTCGTAAATTATACTACTGGATAGGCATACATCATGAGCAAAATGGAAACGTTGATTTGAACAAACGATTTAATTTTTTTATGCTTACATGATTAATATTATCACAGATAACTAACGTGCTGTATTATAAATCTGTGCTCTCAACCTTAGCAGATGTTATTAGTTAATAACAATAAAATTATCAGCTTGATCCCAGTTTCCGCTTCGATTTTCGATTACCTTCCATCCGCGGATCCGCTATTCATTTTTCGATGGCGTACGTGGGAATAATTATCGATTAACAATGAGAAATCAATTTGTTTCCCTTCCTACGTCGATATGAATTGAAGTGCGAAGTAGTTTTGTATCGTCAGATGTTTATTTTACTCATATTCTTTCGGCTCATTTTGCGTGGGTAATAAACATGTATTTTCCAGAACTCAAAAGTTTTATAGAAATATTTAGACTACGGTTATAATTGTATGATAATGAAGTGTGCTATCCGAAAGTAGAAGTTATTGTGTCATTATTCCACATAATGTACTTCGTTTTAGGAATATCAAGACTTGTTACGAGGTCAAAAACTTTCAACCATTCCGGCTCCTACTTTTTCGAGATTGATTAAAGTTAAACAACAATATAAATTAGAATAGTAACAGGTTTAGTTTGAACATTAGGAAAGTTTTGGTAATGGTTAATACTGTTAGGTACCTTGAACAATGATGGAGGTTTAGTCAGAAGAGAACTTTATGTTGAAGTTGATACAGGCGTTTTTATTACTTGTCAGATCTACAGCTTTGCTATATCCGATAATATAAACTGGCTACAGTTTCTACAGGTACGCCTTCGCCTATACAATTTATTGTAGATAGGTCCAACTTTTCAATCCGGGTATTTCCCTGTAGATACATAATTAGTTAAATGTTTTTTGTTTACAGATATAATAATCAACAACAATGGGGCGAAAAGTGACGGTGGCGGTGACGACGCTGAACCAATGGGCGCTCGACTTCGAAGGAAATATGAACAGGATCCTGCAATCCATACAGGAGGCCAAAGAAATGGGAGCGCTGTACCGCACTGGACCAGAATTGGAAGTATGGTAAGAGTCGAAAAAAAAAAATCTCCGAAAGAATGGATATATTTTAGTATATTTTATTGTCTTTGCTTTCAACTGCCTCATCAACGGGATTCTCTTTTAGCGATTACAGTCTGCTACATAGAATTTCGTATTTCTTGCAGTGGATACAGCTGTGAAGACCACTTCTACGAACCAGATACATACCTTCACAGTTGGCAAGTTCTAGCCGAGCTGCTCAAATCACCGACCTGCAAAGACATGTTGATAGACGTTGGTATGCCCGTCCAACACAGAAACGTTCTATACAACTGTAGGGTAGCGTTCCTGAACAAAAAGATACTGCTTATTAGACCAAAGATGTTGTTGTGCGAAGATGGGAATTATAGGGAAACTCGCTGGTTTTCACCTTGGACCAAAGTAAGTAGTCCTGACTTTAGGCCTGATTATTTTAACATGTATAGTGCTTTCCACATTTTTTTATGGCCATTCTTATGACAGTATTGTATTAAGAGTCCATCGAGTCATGTAAAATAGCTGTGCTTTGTTGCTTGGGACAATTTATTTCTTAAGGATGTATGTAAATATTATTTCTAATTGCTCTCAAAGGAACGACAGACTGAAGAATACTATTTACCTAGGATGATATCGGCGATAACGAACCAGTCGACTGTGCCTATTGGAGACGCAGTCATTGCTACTAAAGACACGTGCATAGGTTTCGAAATATGTGAAGAGTTATGGAATCCACAGAGGTAAGATCATTTATTTGAGAACACAGCCACGCACCGTATATTGTAGCAGATCAGACCTACTGAACTATAAGACTTTTCTATTTAATTAATGGCCATTAATCAATAAGTTTTTTTTTATTCCTACGTTAGTGAAGTTTTTTTAAAAATTTTATATTTTTTTCGATTCTAGTCGCCACATCCCTCTAAGTTTAGACGGAGTAGAAATTATAGCGAATGGCTCAGGAAGTTACATGGAACTCCGCAAGGCTTACGTCACAGTGGACTTGGTCAAGAGTGCGACGTTCAAAAGTGGGGGCGCGTATTTGTTCAGCAATTTGCGAGGTTGCGACGGACAGAGGATCTATTTCAATGGCTGTTCCTGTGTGGCTGTTAATGGGGAGATCGTTAGTAGGGGACTGCAGTTTGCCCTACATGATGTGGTTAGTACTTTTGTTGCTGCTGAAATTAAGCACTATAACGCATTTATTAGTGTCTACTCTATTTATCCTAATTTGTTCTGTGATTCTTTTTCGTTTCCTCAGAATTTAGATCTTTCATATTTCGATACGTGTGTGCTTAGGTATCAATGACCTGGCAATTTTTGTGTTATGATAACCTTAATTTGTATTGAACTTAATTATTCATAACAGTAAAACTTTATTTCAGGAAGTAGTAACAGCGACGATCGATCTCGAAGACATTCGTTCCTACCGTACACAGATTCGCTCTAGATCTCACTTGGCGGCCTCGAACCCGCCTTTCCCTCGCATCACAGTAGACTTCGCGCTTTCAGATGACGATGACGTATATCTCACGACTAGTCCGCCTATACAGTGGCAGTATTTAACGCCGGAGGAAGAGATTGAACTGGGTAAGTATAACTACCATAGGCTATGTGTTTTCTTTTCACGAACTATCAAAATTCTAAAGTAGCACTTACCACTTCATGAACAAATTCAACACTTTGCTTGATTTCATTGAAATGCTGATTTGAGGGCCCTGTTTCTCTATCTATTAACTATCTACAGTTCTTGTCAAATACATAACTTGGCCGCTCTTAATTTTATTCAAAAAAAGGCACCCATTTGATGCTTTCGAAGTAGGCATTTACTGGCAGTCAACCGTAGTCCGGCAATGTTACTTGACGAGATCTGTATTTTTCCCAATTGAACTCTAAGCTCTTTAATTTCAGTGTAAATACTCGGAAATAATCAATCTATTCTTCTCAGGTCCCGCTTGTTGGTTATGGGATTACCTGCGAAGGTCCGGCCAGGGAGGATTCTTCCTACCTTTGAGCGGCGGCGTAGACTCAACCAGTACCGCTTGCATTGTGTTCTCTATGTGCACGCAGATATGCGACGCTATACAGAAAGGAGGTTTGTGACACTATTTCGATATTTTTTTATTTCTTGATAGAATATTTATGATTCAAATATGAATAGAATAATTTAATAAACTTGATGAAAATATGCTTTTTAAACTAATTTCTATATTGGGGTCCGCGCCACGAAAGAAATCTAAAAGATGCGACACTAATGTCAATGCCATTGCTTAGTAATTACATGCAAATATAAATAGTTCCACTATTCTCCACTGAACCTGGTACTCTACAAAACAATTAGTAAACATAACAATTTTTTATTATTTACAGAAAGTCAAGTATTATACGATGTTCGCAAAATACTATGTCAGTCAGACTACACTCCCTCCGACCCTATGGAACTGTGTAACAGATTGCTGGTAACATGTTACATGGCCTCAGAGAATTCCAGCCAGGAGACTAAACAAAGGGCGTCACAGGTACTTTTATATTCATGTAGAATGTCTTTTCTCTTAGTAAATGATAATATATGTATAGTTGTCGGGGTTACTTCTATTTTGTATGAGTGTCAAAAGCACTATTAAAGTACAGCGGGCTATCCCTCTCCTATAGTATAAAACAGCCCAGATTTTAAATCAATTGGTCTCGTTATGCTTTTATTAATGTTGTGTTATTTAAGTAATGTCTGTAATTTAATAGATATTTTTCTTGTTTTTAGCTCGCCAGTGAAATCGGTAGTTATCACTTTCCCATTGTGATTGATGCAGCAGTGAGCGCTGTCATCGGTATTTTCACAGCGGCCACTGGCTTCGTACCCAAATTCAGAACTAACGGTGGTTGTCCACGACAAAATCTTGCTTTGCAAAATATACAGGTAAGTTCCTTACAATATTACATTACCTGAGAAAAGGTATTCGATTTAAGGTAAATAATATACCTATGTATTTAAAAATTGCATCTCTTATTTTGAGCTATGATTGTAAGAAAAACTTTAAAAAATCTGACTGAACCCGTCCCTGGGGTCTTTCTGGAACAATTTTGTACCAAGGCCGCTGTAACTCTTTCGAAAATCCCATAGCTTCGGACCTTATAGAGACCTTAAATAAAGAATAGGTATAGAATATTCTAGTTAATCTTTTTCCTATACAGGCTCGTCTCCGCATGGTGCTATCGTACTTATTCGCACAACTAATGCTCTGGGTGCGAGGCCGGCCGGGCGGTCTTCTAGTACTTGGTTCTTCTAACGTTGACGAAGCATTACGCGGATATATGACGAAATACGACTGCTCTAGCGCCGATGTTAACCCCATTGGCGGTATATCGAAGACTGATCTGAAATCGTTCCTGCAGTATGCTAAGAATAGGTGAGGTTAAGATCTTTTTTGTTTATTTAAAGTTCAGATGGAATAGCTTTATTGTCCCTATCAAGTTATCCAATTAATGCGCCTCGTATGCGCACTGTTTGATTCATATACCAACTTCAGAATGGGATGAATTTGAGTTACGGAAAATAATAATAAGATCTTGGCTATAGAATTTCAAAATGAAACCCAAAAATCGCGTTGGCGGTGGTTTTATCTAGATGATGTTTTGGACCGCCCTATTGATGTAAACTCATGTCTTAATCCCGACTACACTTTGACACGATAGCAACCTGCCAGAAGTTATACTTATCACTCTACTCATATTGCAGGTTCTTTTTACCATCCCTCTCAGAGATCCTACAAGCACCGCCCACAGCTGAGCTCGAGCCTCTCACCGACGGTCAGATCACACAGACAGACGAACAAGACATGGGCATGACCTACGCCGAACTATCGGAGTTCGGCCGACTCAGGAAAACTCAGCACTGTGGACCTTTCAGCATGTTCCACAAACTGGTACATACTTGGAGCGATAAGTGTACGCCGCAAGAGGTGAATGTCGTTTATGTATTTATTTTTTGCGATGAGTGTTATTTTGTTTCTATAATGGGTATAAAATAAAAATTGTGGTGATTTGTTTTTATATTTAGGCTAGACAAACTACTTAATCATAGTCTCTATTGTTCTTTTCACATAGAATTTCAAAGACATCAGTCCGACATAAATCGACATTAGGGCTTTACTCGAATAAACCAGATTCTATTGTTGCCTTAGTTCTTACTAAAAATGTATTTTTATTTCGCAGGTGGCCGAGAAAGTAAAGCACTTCTTCCGTTGCTACGCTATCAACCGTCACAAGATGACCGTCCTAACTCCTTCGTACCACGCCGAGACATACAGTCCCGACGACAATCGCTTTGACCATAGACCGTTCTTGTACAGGGTGCATTGGAACTGGCAGTTCAAAGCTATCGATGACGCTGTAAGTTTAAAAAAGGAACAGTCGTAGTGGCCAATCAGCATCCATGTTTCTTTAGTATCAAAATAATGTTCTAAATTATTCAAGTGATAATTTTTGTTTTTGTCATGCGTGTGTTCTTATATAGTACCACATAGGCATTTGTTTGCAAGTATTCTTTGTTTCGTTAAATTGTCGTCGCTGTTATAAATGTATGGTATATTGCTTAGCATTGTTTTTTTAACGCTTATGCTGACTGTACAGACGCATGTTATATTGCATAATTTTTGTTTTCTATAGCTTATGAAAACCATCTTGCTAAAAGATATACAACTTCATGATGCTACTTCAGTATGTAGTCAGTTATATATTTTATTACAGATCAGTTTGATTTTCATGTAATTTACTTTATATTACCAGGTGGCGCAAATGTCCAAAGACAAGCGTGGATCGAACGATCGTCCTCAAGAAGCCAAATTGAGCAGTGCATCGACTTCCAACGTGAACTCACACTTCATGCGAGGCGATAGGAAAGGTGTTCTTATATAGTCATTTTAATTGATTCATTATTACGGCACCCTAATTACGTATTACAAAATTCTTCTCACTCAAATTTTGACAGTTCACTGACGTAATAAACGTCAGTATAAGAAATAACAAAATTGAAATCTGTTCCTAGAAGAATGGCAATTGTTTTGGCCTAATTTACGGAATCGGGGTGTTCCTATGCAGTTGGAACTATATTATGATGTATGCTGACGTTGCCTTGGTATTTATTGTAGGTAGCTTAGCTCAAATATATAGTTAAGTAGATCGAACTTTCCTTTGAAGGAATAGTTGTAAACTCTTATGCCATTAGACATATAGCTAAGATGCTGGTTATGCTTCAAATGTCTACCTAATATTATAATAAATATGTATGTATTATTGTAAACAAAAAAGCCGCAGCTAAATTTTTAACATCACTGTGTCGGTCGCTTCAAAATAGTTTCTTAACCGTAGTTATAATGCTGAATTAATCAGAAAGTGCATATTTGAAAATCTGTGCGTTGCTTTACAAAAAAGACAATAACTAGCTTTAAAATAATATACGTTTTATTTGCTATGAAAAATGATGACCAAATTATCTGCCTTATTCTATTTTCATACTGAGAATACATATCTTTGAGATAAATCCGTTTTTCTTTGATAATTGAATAAAATATGTGCCTTATTTACTGAAAGAACACTATTCAGTTCCTTTAAAATGTGACGATTTAAGAATTATTTGATAATCATTATTTTTTATGACGAGCTTATTATTTAAATAATTATTTTAAGACATAACGAAGAACACAAACTAGTGTAGATGGCTTAGCCGCATAATTAGTTATTAAGGTATTGTTTTCCGATAAATTTACGTACAAATAATTGTTAGTATTGTATTTAATATTGCTACAATAAATTGCTGTTACATTGAATTGTTTTTTTACTGGATAAAGGATAAGGCTCGAATGTTGCCAGTGCACAAGAGTCAGTTGCTACCAAAGCTTAGAGGTGCTACGAAGCCAGTAAGATCGAGAAACCGCTGTCAAGTATTGGTTTATTTCGGCTCACAAGTTTTACACATTCGAAAACGCGTGCAACGTCGGAGCTCAACTAAGAAGTAGAAGTAAGTAAAGTACCTACATGGTTATTATTTTTAAATGTAAGTACGCGTACAATATAGCCCAAGAACCAGTGACCGCCAGCCAATTGTATGAACCGTACTATTACACAGTTAAGTGTTTTTTTATATCTTCCAAAGCTAGCGTTAACTAACTTGGTAGTAGTCTGCCATTCATGCCAACTGTAAGGTATGCACACAAACAACCTTTATAAAAACTAAGGTGTGACAGTAACTGCCTCTGGGGTAAATATTGTCCTCCACTTAATTAATTTGTTTTTAATTGGCAGAGACTGGCAAGTAAGCTTGCCAACTACTTTTTTTTTTCAACTAAAGAGTTCAATCAGTTACTAATCACGTTCGAAGCAATCGCTATATACGAGAGTTCAGGGAGTAGGCATTTGTTTTCTTAATATTGATCCAAGAATCCTGAGTCCAATTTGTTTTTTGATTAATTGATAAAAACAATACTTTGTTTCAAGCGCCGTGGGAGAAAGGCAATAAAAGGAACAGTCTAAAATTGATAGTACTTAAATATTTATTTCACCACAGGTAGAGCTAAAATTCAAAATTTGAATTGACTATCAACAAATTACAGTTTTGTGAATTATAATGTAGAAGTAATCATTCTCTTGCTGCTGCTTATTTTCCTATCCCCATGCTGAAACAGAGTAAATAGTGTTTTTAAGAATTATGTTACAACATTATACGTACGTATAAATAGGTCCTTATATTTATCGTTAAATTTCATACAAGAAGGACCGCTTCGCGCTGTTTTTTAGCGACATCTCAAAATTAGCTGAACGGTTTTTATGACGTGTTCAGTTATGGATTTTTAAAAAGTTTAAGGTTTTTAATTTTTTATCTAAGCTTGAGAATCTTGGGCATGTCGTTGACTATTAAATATAATTTAATTAGATAGCCATCTGGTTAGACATTTCAAGGCTTACAAAATGTGATAACTAGCTTTAAAAAATGTAGTAAAATAAAGTAAGTTACTTACTTTGGAGGAAACCCCCGGCGACTTTGATAGGGGCCTCGAAAAACGTCTTCCCAAATTCTTCGCCCTTGGTGATGAGGTCCTCGAAAATGTTTGCTGAAATTATTATTTTTGTTCATATTAGTGTAGGAGTCACCTGCCTAGCCTTTTCCAAATATATTTGGGGTAGGCATCCAGTGTGACCGCATGTAGCTAAGTAAAAGTGATTTACATGGAGAGACTGTCTATCCGAATACAGAGTTTAACTGTCTAACGCTGTCTTGTTCGTTTGATACTTAGCTACGAGCTCCTCAAATGTATTAGCTCTACGGTTATGAAGCTTGTGGAAAGTATTTTGGACTGGTGCTGCCTATGGGAAGTCTCAATCATAATAGACAAGGAATACTGTACAGTCAGGTTAAGGTAGACACAAATGTGGATTAGGCGTTTCGTATTATGTAGATCCCTTTTTAAGGTAGCCCGGTTAAAGGTTAAAACATTATAATATGGATTATCGGAGAAGCTGGTCATAGTACATATATTTAGTACATAGTACTAAGTTAAAGTATTATTTGATTTAATAACTTACTTACAATTTGGTTGAGGATCTGTCGCTGGAGTAGTTGCTGCGCCTGCATCTACGAAGAAGTAAATGCATTTAGGACGTAGTTCATATTTTATGTTGTTTGAGGAAGTTGTTCCATGTCACGCTTATGTACCTATTAAACTGCAGATTATACTTAATGTTATATGCAGATACTATACATTTAGTTTAGAATCTTCGATTTCACGGCTTATATTCAAACCTGCACTGACTCTTGCGACTTTTATTAGTATGACTAGTTAGCTAGTCAACCGCGTCCCGTGGGAACTTAATGTACAAAAAGTATCCTGCAGCCTTCCTCAATTAGTTTGGTATCTAACGGCTATTTTTAATATTCAATCTATCTGTTAATTTGCTTACTAGAGATATACTTTTGGCATTAACCACATACAAGTAACGTCATATTCCTATCTCCAGTACCTAAGCTCGACAGCAAGTAGACAGATTATTGGGAACGGCCATAACACTGCAATACTCTAAGGAGATATAAAGATTACTTACCAGGGGCTGCAGGAGCTGCGGGTGCTGTAGGGGCGGCAGGGGCTGCAGGGGTGGCTGCAGGCGCCGCAGGTGCAGCTGGGGTTGCTGTAATAAATACATAGATAAATAAATAAAATCATAAATACATAGGCTGCTAATACATTATTTTCATTATTTGATGGGATGGGTAGCGTCAGGTCAATATTATGTTATTGAATGTCTAGCTGTTCCACGTCGTTTTACCCGCGTCTCGGGGAAACTTATTCCCGTAGTCGTAGCCGGATAAAACATAGCCAAGTAGATGGTGTAACTTCTTAACAGTGAAGGAAATATTCAAATCAGTTCAGTAGTTCCACAGCCTATTCCATTCATACAAAAAAACATACAATCAAAGTTTTCCTCTTTACGTATTAGAGGTAGTATAGATCATTTTAGCTGCATATAAATACAAAAGTAGGTATCTTTAGGTCGTAGGTTGAACTACAGAATATTAGATAGCCACTTAATACGAACGAAGGGAATGAATACATTTAAATTCCTAAACGTATGACTTTGTCCCGTTGCTATAAATTACGCGTTTTGAATATAAAACGATTTTTGTCTAAGAATAAATGAATAGAAACCTCACGACCGAATATTAATTTTGAAGAAAAGCTTAGTAGTTTCAAAAATGCCTCGAGTTGGTAAATAAATCCATATAAATAAATTATGTCAAAACATTGAAATATTTCCAAAACCATTATCGTTGCATAACACAAACCGTAAGAAATCGCTTGAAATCTATTTAATAAATGAAAATTATCTTACTGGCACCAGCGGGTGTGGTAGCCGCGGCAGCTGGGTCATCAGCCGGCCTGGCATGCTATATACAGACAAAAATACATTATTTTTCATCAACTAAAATATTCTATAGAATATTTTAACGAAATGTCAGGATCATGTTACTTACCACGCACACCAACACAGCACCAACGATAAGAAAAGCTAGCGCGCTCTTCATGTTTCTTAATATTTAATTTCCTTCACAAGCGATACGATTCTAGTCCAATTGCGTACTAATTTGGCCAAAGAATAATCCGTGTTATATATAATGCCGTAAGCTGAAGTAATACGTACACATTTGTTTAAATATGGATATACGGCAGTTTAGACAAAGGTTTTGGTAAATGGTATTCAAATGTTAAATTGTTTGTCATTACCTTCGACACTAAGTTTTGTGAAGGGATCACTCACTGTCTGTTTTTAGGGTTCCATAGTGAACAAAACAATCTTCTTAAAAAGACCATATTTCTCTTTTGAATTAGTTTTTGTCACACTTGCCTTTTATCCGTGAAATGAGACTTATAGAGATCTTGGTAGCAGTCACTCGGATTTAAGAAACTGTCTGGTTCGAATAACATCAGAACAATATTTAGGTCATTTTTTTAGTTTAAAAAATAAAATATAATACGGAACCGTACGGCACGAGAGACTTGTCTGGCACTTGGGCGGTTTTTTCATTATTCGAGCCGTGTTCGCTAATTACGTATTTAGCAAGATAAAGTTCAGTACACACTGTTTTTCACAGTATGGAAATACTCCCGCGAGTCGTTTTCAATCGTACTGTGATTATTTACATACTAGTCGCGACTGTAGCTTTCCAAATATGGAAATAGTGATGGAAGTAAAATAAATAGAGAATAATGATGATTTTAATTGGAGAAAAATCTTATGCGGATCGTAAATTATGTAAGATTCAGTAATATGATGAATATGTTTCGGAGTTACAAAAACTCTGCAGCATCCTCATACTGGCCTACAGGCAGATGTATTGTTCATCTAAAAGTATTGTTCAAAACATTGAATGTGGACCCATCTTATGTTCAGGAAGGTAGCTTGTTAGATGCGTCGTTCAATTTTACGCTTTTCAAACTATTCTTCACACGTCCGCATTAGTGACATCAACATATCTGAATAAACAAAATACTTTAGTTGTCTAGCAATTGTATGAGAGAAATACCCAAAATTTACATAAGGTGAACATAACAACGACATTGATCTAGAACGTTCAGGACTGAAAAATATTTATTTCCTTGTAAGTAGTTGAATCTCTCATCAACAATTTTTTTGTAAAAGTTATTGTAATATAGGTGCATAGGACATATTGTGAAGTGTATGTGTATATTAAACATATTTAGACTTGAACCCTTCACAAAATATTTGCCTCTTTAAAATCAAAGACGTACCTATTACACTTTAAGCTCGCTAAGATGTCTTAAAGTAGAAAGTAAAACAAAATATTATATTTGATGAATTTATTTATTTCAAAGTCACAATAAAATCGTATTTTCTACATTATTCTATTACAATATTTTCATGAAAAAGTAAACATAAAGCTTTTATAGGAACCAAAATTCTTTCACTTTCCTTGGATCGAAATCAAACTCTGGGGGAGTTAAAGAGACATTTTGAATTTTGTGCACTTCTCTTAAATTGGGAAAAGCTAGCTGAAGTTGAACTGTGATGTAGACGAAGGTTGAAGCTGCAATTTTCAGCACCAAACCAGTGTTGAAAGAGAACATACCGTATACTGACACACGGGCATCTCGAACTTCCAAAAGGTTCAATATGTCTTTTGTGAGTTTTAAAATTTCCACTGAAAAAAAATAGAACATTAAAAAAAACATATTATGTACTTATGTGCTATTTTTGATAAATCAGAATAGTATATTTCATGAGATGTTATTCGGAAATTTATTTATTTTGTCTTAAAATACCTTGGGTATCATGCATAGTATTTAGTACATTACTTTTGTCGGTATTGGTACGTTGTCGGTCTTAATTATTTTTTGGGGATAATTATCGAAAGCTGAAGTTTCATTATTTTATATAGAACAAGTTGAATATGGTTATCCCTAACGAGTAAGTAAGTAATGAGTTGCTATTGTAAAAGCTTCATAACATTTAAACTTGTCACGGGACGTATAGGAGTATTATGTACCTGGACTGTTCGGCTTTAATTGTATGTAAGCGCAAATGAGCTTCGTTTGTTCTATCTGTCTGAAAAACAAATCAGACTGGAAGCTTATTACAAGCAGGTGGAACCAACTCGCTCCTGACCAGCCTAGCATAGCGGTCCCCCGTATAATCATTGTCTGGAACATTATAATGAGTTAATATTCAAATCAAATAATATTTATTTCTAGGTCCTTATCCAGAGACGTACTTCAGAAGTTTTAATATACATGATGACCGTTTGAACTGCTACCATAGAACCAATTGCAACCGTTACCGCACCTAAAACGAGCTGAAAACAGAAAATATTCAGTAGCTACTAATGAGTTAAATAGGTAAATCTATATATACATTTACGGTCATATTCTCCAACGATAGTAACACTTACTGCGAAACTGAAACATTTCTCAATCCGTCGCAGTTGATCAAAAATCATTTTGAGAACAATACAAAAATCTTTTGTGTCGGATCTAGTGTGGAATGTCACTCGCTCATCAAAGTCATCCTTCCATAATATCTTGTGAAAAAGCATTTGTTTCGGTATGTATTCCGTTTTGATCTTAGTTATTTTGATTAAAGCTACATTCAAGAACCGAACTCTTTCGGTGAGGCACGAATATAAATAAATAAAGAAGCAAAATTCGTCATAGCCGAAAAATATCCACAGGAAATACGCACTGCCTACAACATGTATCGCGATGGATACGTGGAAAACATAATACATGTAAGCTACCACGAACACTTGAGTAAATCCTATCGCAATAACAATAACTCTGTACAACTTAATTGATATTTCTCGCATAAAATCTGTTTCTTCAGCTCCGAGTAACGTATCGATTTCTATATTATTCAGAATCAGGTCTAGTCCGCTGTATCTGTCACCAAAGGTAATGTCGGATATGAGGAGATTAGCAAAAACCGTGAAATGGATGATTGCTATATATTCCACCAGACTGAGGTACTTTTCCGTAGGGTTTGAGAACCACAAAAGATAACTTGCACTTGAGTTAGCAAAGATCAGTACGAAAATGTTGTACAGGTTTGTACCCCTGTTTCTTTCGACAATCTTGCCCTTTCTTATGATAAACCGACAAAACCCAGTCACTTCTAGTATTCGAAAAATCGTGTAGAATTTTTTCACGTAATCTTTCATCAGCGAATTTCTAACAGCCATGTCCATTTTGATGTTAAAATATGTCTTGATTCTTTGAAGTTATAGTTAGTACTGCGTATGTAATATCTATTAGATTGTTGTACTAATATTTATCCAGAAAGCCCGGGTGTAAAATTAGGGGTGGTTAATGACACCCTCGGGTAAATCAAACTAACTATTAACTTGATGAAATGTTGACTTACGCCCATCGCCTCATATTTTGATTCAATGGACTTTGTATTTTTTATTATTGTGACTTCTGATAACATTTTTTATTTATTTCATATTTATTGTTATTGTCGTTTTAATAAATAATAGTTTTATGATTGGATGAATATCTAATTGTTGTTTTGATAGACATCCCACTCAGGACACCAAGATTACAGGAGACAGACGTTGGGAGGTCGGGCCGGAAATTGTAATCTTCCAAGAACATATATTAAGTTTTTTCTGATTAATTACTGGCTCACAAACTTGTTATCGACAGTAAGTTCAGCTCACTGTTTTGTAATGTTGGTACGAGTAGGCACGAGGAATGAAACGAAAAAGTTTTTATTGATGATATATTGCTTATCAATACAGAGTAACAAATTGTTTGTTTCCTAAAATACAGTTTGAAATTGTATCGAAATGCTAATAAATGCAACAGACAAGTATGTATAACGAAGGCATTGCGCTATCACAATTGTTACGGACCGCCGTCGACGCATCGACCAATGATAAGCCAATATAAAATTTCAGATCTATTCAATCTTCCCAAATTGTACAAAATAACAATTATCTTTTTAAAAAATCTCATAAATGCTAAGTAGGTACTACTAACATAATTAGGTATTATTAATTTCTCAAAATTTTACTACTATCTTCTAAATTTAGACATATTTACAAATCTTTAAGTACCTAATTTATCCACAAGCTTCGCTGTGAAAGCGCAAATGTATCAATTGAGCATCATAGTCTTTTATACCCTCTTTAAAAAACTCGGAAGCGCTTCATCAAGGCGACCTTGATGTCTTATTAAAATTATAACAATTGACGCATTAAATAACACATTTACACAATACATAATTCTCACACACACTCACAGCACAAACTGTAACCGATCATTATTTTAATTTAAATAATATAAATACTTCTAGAAATGCAGTTCAACTTGGTACGACATGTTGTGACGCCGCTACGGGGCGCCACTATCGAATTTAATAAATTTGGACTTTATTAAAGTACAAAACAAAAAACAAACATAACATTTTTCTATAGTTACAATACAAATTAAAATTGTGACATAATTTGTGTTATTAATTTGAGAAATAATTAGGAGCTAGTATCACTAAAACGAGGAAAGAGATTCCTTACCGTGGATTTATTTTATACCAAAGCGTAAAAGCTTTGATATTAGCTTATGAGTCGGACAAGAAGTGTCATCCGATCCATAAATCGTTTCATTTCAAGTCAGCGGCGTTTACATCTTATCTAGCACCATCCACTTATCTCCATCGTCATCACAATAATCTCGCCTGTCTACCCTGGCTGGTTTGAAATGAAACTTACAATCGATATCTATGAGACAATCGGACTAAACCTATTTTAACCTAACTTAATATTAAACTTATATCTAATCCCGTACCATCACCAAAGATTGCACATAATACCCGATACTTTGATTTTTTAATTGCAGTCATGCCTATCTATAGGCCAGTGGATTATTTCACGTTGACTGTTAAAAAATTAAGGTATTTTTTCAATGGAACAAAACATGGATACTGTTCCGTAGTAAAATACAATAACCTGTATTTTCTTAAAACACGGAATGTCTACAATAGTAGTTTGGAAGACAAATCAATTACATAACTAAGAAAAATTTCGAGTGTGCAGGCTCAATTGAACTATAAATTAAAAACTGGGATTTTAGTTAAACATTGTAAACGTTTAAAAACGGACGGAATAAATTCGTAAAATGTTAAGTACATTTAATTATGCCATATTCATTAGATTTGATGGACCATGTTGTTGAAAAAATCCGATACCTTAATTGGTACCTGTTGTTTGAGACTTGTATTCATTAGAGACAAATTGTTCTGATGTACTGGACGCAGTAGTTATGCATTGTAAAAAGAGAAATGCCCATTATGTCCATGTATAGTTTGATCAATAGCACAAATGTGTCCTTAATGATTGCAAGTACTAATTATAACAGTTATGAAATTATCATTAACGTATATTTAGTTGTGTACTGGCATTGGCAGCTGTCCTAGTAGCTGGTTCGCGAACGTCGCGTTAGTGAACTTGAAGTGCCGTTTGTCGTAGAACTTGAGCAGCGCTGGCGAGTAGGGGTGCTGTTTCTTTAGATGCATGTAGTGTTCCTCCGGCTCAGATGTTGTGTGTCCGCATTCTTCACACACGTACATCTGGAATTAATAAAGAAGTTTTTATTAGTTGCGATTGTGAGAAAACGTCTGATAATTTAGTAGATTTCATATTATTAGGTATTCATAAATAAATGTAAGTATATAAACCGGAGTTTAAAGCCAAATTATAATTACCTTAGTCCTTCTTTCTTTGTATGCATAAGTATGTTGGACTCCGTGTACTTTCAAGCAGTGGGATTCCAGAGAGCATCTTTGGGTAAATGATTTCTCGCAGAGGTTACATTTGTAGGGTCGGACACCGGTGTGCGTCCGCGTGTGTCTCTTCAGATCGAACGTGTCGTTGAAGCCTTTGCCACAGAAGGTACACAAGTATCTTTTCACGTCTGAGTGGCATTTCATATGTCGGTTCAGAAGCCTCTGTAAACTGAAGTTCTTTGAGCACACCCTGCACACGAACTTGGTTGGATCGTCTTCGCTGACTAATACTTGTTTGTTCTTTTCTTCTTCCCTTTGTCTTGCATTGGCTTCTGTCGCCAAAGGATTTTTGACACCGTGTCCACCATTTATGAATTCCAATGGGAGCTCTGCTGGTAGACCCAACTGTAACGAAACAGACGAATTATAAGACTCAGATTCTAATGACATAAAAGGTGAAGATAGTGAAAATGTGCTTCGAAAAGGGTATTGTGCCAAAAGAAAAGGTAGAAATTCATTATTGAATTATAAGGCTGAGCTTACTTCTATTGTGACACAACTACAATTTCAAATGCAAAAAGTTAAAGCATAAGTTGATTTAGGCTCGGCGTAATAAAATAAAATTTATTTTATTACAACTTCTATGTCGTTTATATTTTACACAAGACGACATAGAAGATAGGAAATGTATTAAAGCTTCGCCTTAAAATCAAATAATGCTTACCCTTTGTTGCAAGATTTGAATTTTGCCATCTCCGGCAGAGGCTTTCTTGAGACTTACAGCAGCTGCAGGACTGAGGGACGCGTTCTCGATGTGACTGCTTCCATCCAGCGAGTTGTTCCCGCCAGGCGACGGCAGCGAAGTGCCGGTCGGCGAGTCCAGGTCCAGAGAAGGGTGACTAGTGAAGGGGAAGCCAGGTGACAGGATTTGTTGTCTTTGTTGCAGTTGAACGTGGATTTGTAATTGTTGCATTTGACCTTCCCCATGTTGTAAAAGTGCTGGGTTCAGTTGCATCAATAAATCTGGCCTGTCCTTAGCGAAATTGTAAGAGGAACCCTGGTTTTCTTGGCTAGCGAATGCTAAATAGTTGGCTTTTTCATAGTATTGTCTACTTAAATTAACTTGTTCTGCTAATGATTCAATATCAACAGGATTGTGTACTGAATCTGGCGTTATTGATGACGATTCTCTTATATCAGAATCTGTGATTGATTCAACGTGGTTGTTTAGTAAACTAGCGAAGTCTTCAGCCGAATCGGAAAGACTTCCTAAAATTGCTTCATTTGGTCCAGGGAATGTCAATGTATTAGCGAATTGATAGTTGTCTATTACGTCTTCACCCATATCAACAACCATTGACTCATCAAAATTGCTTCCATAATTGCCAATAGCACCAATATTTTCTAATTTGCTTTCATAATCTATTTCTTCATCTTTTAGTGCTAATCCATAGTGAGCATTTTGCATTAACGAATATTGTTTACTTTGTTCTGGGAAGTTCGTAGCATTGTCGTTATTTTCACAATCCATATTGAATCCATTGATTATGTTGAATTCATTAGAGAAATTGCTATTGGCATTAAATGAGTTTTGACCTCCTTTCGTGGATGGTCCTAATGTTTCGTAGAAGGGAGGAAGACTGCCCGTAGGTGGGCTGTTTGGTCCATAGTTAGAGCGACCATCACGGCCATTTCCGCCGCTTCCAGATCCACCTCCTATCGCTCCACCACCGCCTGATGAGGGCGCTGTTCCACCACCGCCAGAACTGAAACTGCCAGATCCGCCGCTGCTTTGTGAACTACCACTTGAACCAGTGTTACCGGTTGATCGACCATGACCTGCTGCAGCATTGATAATACCAGGTACCTTACTCGCTGGGCAATTGCGAAGGACAAAAGATGGCCTAGCCAAAATTCCATTCGCGATTTTAGAGCTACTCGTTCTTCTTTGTTCCCTTATTTTCTTTTCAGTTTCTTCGTCTTCTGATTCACCACGTTTTTTTGCAATAACGTAGTCAATGGGCTGGTCTTGTTCTGGTTCAGGTGTGGGCAATGTTTGCGGAATACTAACATCAGATAATTCCTTCTTTCCATCACGGAATTGTGATTGTGAGGGTGTTCTTTGTATAACTGACACTTTTTGGCACGTTACACTGTTATCAATGCCAGGAGAAGGTGCTGATTCCGGGGATGGAGTATTCCTGGAGGGTAGCACAACTGGATCACTATCTAGGGTATCCTTTTCTTCTTTTATCAGAGGTTTGTCATCCTTCTTCTTATCTTTTGCTAAGACAGGCAAGTATTGTTTACGTTCTGCTTGTGTAAGAACGTGTCCTCTGTGACTGCCATAAGGGACATCACCTCCCAATATCGATGATACAAATCTGGGTTCTTTTGAACGCTTATCTCTTGCACTTTTTGCTCCATTGCTTTCACCGAACACATCTCGTTCTGGAACAGAGAAAAAATTATTATAAATAAATTACGAAATTTTAAGATATGAATAAACTGTTGAACAATAAAGAACTTGTAATGTTGTGAATGAAGGTGTTCAATTTATTTAAGAAATCGAGATAAAACGAGTTATAATAAAATAGTAACTATTTGTCCTCGGCTTTTGACTAACGTATTCATGTGGCGTCGGAGGCATGAGGCCTCGTTGACGTCACTGGTATGTGCCTCCATAACGGTAATACTCGCCTCCACATACAAGCTGACGTGGTTGTATGTGTGAGTATATGTTTTTGTATGTATTTGTCGCATTATTGTAATTGACGCACACGACAAACAGCAGTGAAAAAATCAATCTCGACCCAAATCTGCTATCCATTGACCGCTGTTTTAGTAATTTTGTCTGTACTGAATATTTTGGTTTCGTTTCTCTGCGGTTTTTATTCTACCATTTTACTTTGGTTAATCGTAAAAATACACCGAGAGTAAAAATAAACGCCCTATACTGAATTTTAAATTGATAAGACAATTAGTTATGCAACGCCTTTCAATAAAAGTGAATCCTAAAATTAAAAGGAAGTAGAAATGACTACAGAAAAAACTCCCCTATTATAGCAAAATGCGCGTAGGTAGTCAGTGAAAGTCCCAAGGTTGGGCCAAACGAGTTTCTTTGCCCTTTCTCGGCTTTTGTTAGGGACCCAAGGACGATGCCTGTGCATTGTTGGGGCTCTTTTTTGTATGAGCTTGTAATTGTATGCGTCTGCGCGGCCGAGCGTGAAACGTGGACTCTCATTTTGAATCTCATCGCCCATAGGCCACAATTTTGTATTGCATATATTTTGAAAAAGGATATTTTGAGCTGTGTGCGTTGACAAAGTTTATAGCGGCACTTAAGCCTCGTAAATATTTTATGTTTGCTTTTTGTCCGCTACGCTCATTCGTTCGTCGGTTTCGTAGAACTGCCCATAAGCCGTCCCTTTGCTATCGGGCAAGCTTTGACCTACAAGGGACATTGAATAATTTATTATAATGCAGTCTTTACAGCAATTACTGCATGCGTTTTGCATGAGCAGTAAATGGGACAGATAATGGATTATTATTGATTCTGAAGTGTTGAAATGAGCATTTAAATAGCGATTTAACAAAAAACGATTTAAAGGTTACGTCAATTATTGAGAGCATGAATGTTAAATTGAAAAATAAAACAGTTGAAACAAATTCTGCGATAAGCTATGTAGCTGGTTATACATATTTGAGCGATGGCCAATTGGCCAACCTGACACTATCTAGTACATAAAAGGGTTTTGGACAACATTAACGATTAATGTTATTCTTCAAGAATGTAAATACACATCAAAGATATTGCACTGTAAAAAATAACGTCGCGACTTTGAAATAGCTCACGAATTTGGAATAAAATTCGTTGCAGATGGAGTGGAATGCCGTAGCCGGCACGCTTTATATGGTCAAGATGGAAATGATAACGTTTTAAATGTGTGACAGAGATACATTATAGCAGTTTGAGGTATGTCTCAATGTGTATTAGCATCTTTACGCCTATAAAAAAATAGTTGAGCGAACTTATTTTTAATGTAGTTCATATGTCTTTTCATAGGCCGTGGGTGTAGTGCAAGTTAATATATGAATGTACCACCTATGTCTAGTCAGTCTCGAACGAAAAATGATGTCCACTTTATATAAAGGATCTTAGTAACATTTCCAGTGCCCTCTAGACAAGGTTGTGTTACAGTATCAATTGTAACAAAATATCGGTTTACCTACTACAGAAATATACGTTTCTAGGTATAAACATGACTAAGTTAATTAGCATTAGTAGTTTATCGCGCTGTAGCCGAATTCATTTAGCACAAACAGTCTTGTTCTTTTTACTTTGATACAGGTGTTTTGGAATTTACCGTAATTATCATATACGTGCACTGTTTTTTGTGAGTATAAGTAGGATTATACAGGTTTAGTGACTGATCTTTTATGAAGTACCTATATTTAATTAAAAGTGGTATCCTAATATACCTAGCGAAGTATTTGTTGTTCATTGAATATTCATTAAAAGGCAATCTATTGAACTTTAAAATTTGAATAGAATTCAGTTCACGTTCCTAATTAGCTTGGCTTTATAAGGTACCAAAAATGCAATAGGTAATCACATTTTCGCGCTATGCATTTGGTATTTCGAAACCAGACTAACTTCATGATTTGTATTCCGAGTGCAACTGCTGCTTACATCAGTGCATATGAATAGAATAAGAAATGGTTTTTAAATAATATAAATATATGAACCTAATAATAAATAAGTGTGCTTTGGGCTCCTTTCCCAGAATTTAATGTGAATCTATGAACGATCCATATTCATTTCTTATTATGCGTGCGCATAAATCCGCTTAACTTTGGCAATGTTCCCTGCCAAAACTTATTGAGAGGTTATCTAAATGCCAGAAATACGGATGTTAACAAACAGCTAAATAATTAATACATTGGCAAATTCATTTCAATGATTTTCGCGTTAGTATGTTATTTCCATACACATATGTTAGCAGCTTGTCCGCGTTACCGTACATCGTCTCCTCTCATGGTCACGGTTATATCAGCACTTAAATGATCACCGTTAGCGATTTTTGCTGACGTCATATTTGTTGATTGATATATTATGCTCTCAGTTTTTGTGCTTAATGCGTCATTTGCCATTTTTTTACATATTTTCGAGAAACACTTGGCGAGACTCATTTTGGATTTCCTCGTCAACACCTTATTTAATAAGCCCCTTTTCAACATGTCTTTGACAGTTATAAACAAATAGCTACGTCTCGCTGCCATTAAAATAAACAAAGTAACATGAATCACAATATATGAGTTACACATTTAAATAGCGCAGTTTTTATTCTAAAACGGTAAGTCAAGGCCCCGTAATTACCTCGTCCATATCTATTCTGTTACTCTGTGTTTCCTGTCGAGGAGCACTGTGCTTCAACCTTGAATACGAACACTCATTATTTGGCCATTAACGGCTGCCTTCTCCGCATCGCGTTTTGGCAATAATTAGCGAGTCTCTAACGGCCATGTTCTAAGACAATTTAGAGCCAACATGCGTGAGCCATTTTTGGTCATGATTGTACTGCTTACCACATAAGCTCTTTTCCTTGTATATCAGCAGAATTGTAATGCAATAACGTGGTCTTCGCGGTGAACCTTATACTGACTTATCCGTCCAACTGTTTCCTGTTGTTTTTCCTGCACACGACACTTTTTCTTTTTGTTCTAAGACTGTTAGTTTCCTTTGCTTCTATTTATTGAGTTTATCAAGTTGCAAACAAAGAAATTATTTGACATAATGAGTGCCTTATTGCGATTTCATGGTCGTTTATAAGTATTTGGCCACAATTATTGAGGCATGTTTTGGGTAACGCATACCTGCTTATTAAATTACAATTGTAATGATATCAAGCAATCACGGCGTAACTATGTAAAGCATTAATAACCTTAACACATTTTGCGGCTTGCACCATTACGACTCTTGTTCCTAGTAATTATCGACGCATTAATCATCGACAAAATATTATTCTAAAGTGATTAATTATGGGTTGTTCAAACTGTTATGTTACACTGTTACAATTACGCGTAACAATAACTAAACCTTCGATGGTACTTGAAACTGACGTTATTTGATTTATTATAAACAATTGTTGTGTCTGTCTGTCTCTGTCACGTTTTACGAGGTTCCCTAAAACACGAATTTCATACGTACCTATTTGCTGAATTTTTCTGTTGACTTTTTACTTCTTGTAAGCTTGGTAACAAATAAGATGGGATCAGAAATGCCAATTGAATAATGATTTATAATGTGCAAAAGATTCTCATGTGATTATGGCCTTTATGCCGTGCCCAAAATATTTAAAATATAACATGATAAATTATTAGTAAGCCCACAGGCACGAACACACAAAGGCACACATGTAGAGGCGGCAGTAAAACTTGCCTGAGGCATTAATAAAAACTAGCGAGGCAGCGGGGCGGACTAGTATGACCTTGCGGCCGGGGTTATCGGACGCTGTTAGCATTTAACGCATTATAAAACGTAAGACAACTATGAAGAACCGCTCCGGACAGAGACCACATAAAATTCCGTTGAAGCCTTTTTTCCATAAGCATAAGTACCGATAGCACACGGTATATAGCAGAGCCGCGCTTGTCCCGGTAAAGAATCGGTTAAAAGGTCGGTCCGAAGGACATTTTTTTTGTTTTGAATTATTTATCGTGGGCGCGACCGCATGTGGACCGTTCGGACCATATGTAAGCGTTACACACTCGAAGATCTGCAGGCACTGCGACGGCGTCTCAAACACTCGTAGCATTGATAAATTTAAGATCCATAACAGCTGCTAGTGAGTTTGCTTAACGATCGTCTCTCAACATATTTTCGCATAAACATCCACGTGTTATGTGTGACATTGAAAGAAGGAAGAAAAGGCAGTTAAAGTAACACGATTGTTTTCCCGCACTGCCTTTGTTCCGTTCGCACATGCGTTATCTAGCCGTGAGTTGTTGCCGTCTAATACGAATACCTACCTACCTACGCCCGGTACGCCTACTAAATGTAATTATTTAACCTTCCGTGTATTTTTCAATACTTCTTTTGATACACAAAAAACCGATTCTAATACGTTGTCTCTCAGACCGAACGGTCACAAAAACTGTTCAACGCTATATTATTATTTTGATCACGGCGTGAATCACAACCAGATTTGGCGAGGGTTAATGACCCAAATATGTTTAGCGAAGTGTTCAAGGCTAGAGTCAACTAATTCAACCAGCTAATAGAAAAAAATCCGGTATCTAAGAAGGCGATCGGTTAGCTTGTTTTCGTTTGTCCTCTGTCGGAGGTAACATCGACTTTATTACTGGTTTATCCGTTAAACAATTACCGTTATTCAAATTTTCAAAGGGTCGGCAGTTAAAACAAAACATACAGCCTTCACGTTATACATTCGTAATGTAGGTATTACTTAACATTGTCTTGATCTTTCAAAATTCTGTGTCTTTCAGAAGGAGATGTTAACTTTGGACAGTTAAATAGGTCAAGTGATCCTTGAATTAAAATGTTTGGCATTATGCAGGCACATAATAAGCCAATAAAAATTTCGAAGGCGTGTGTTTTGGGTTGGCTGTACGTTTTGCGAATCTAACCAGTGTAATGTTTATTTAGTCCTAAAACATGTTGTAAATGTCACTTTGGGTACGTAGTATGTATTTGTGTAGCGGGTACTAGGTCGTGGGCGGTCCACAGCAAATTGCTCCAAAACACACGAAATGATTATCTTTTATTGCGCATGACACAACAATGGAGGAGATGACCTTACGATCGAGATTTAAGCCGCGGTTAACCGCTCGCTATTTATTTTACTTATATTTTTAACGACATATTTTTCCTGCATCCTATTTACATAATAAATGTATTTTCTGTTACACGGTAATATTTGAGTGACGTTTCAAAGGATTGTTTAAAGTAACACGATATTTTTAAAGTTTCGATAAAAGTGACAGTTGTTCTAGGTGGTCGTAAATGTTTCGAGATAAATGGACGATGCTTCGATGACGAATGTAGTTTTATCGAAAATGCTATACCCGCAGGCGTTACGTATCTATCCACCATAAACTTAACGCTACCTCCATTATTCCGTATCGTATCTTTTGACAAGTATTGATTTTATGTTGCATACACTCTGACGATACGAAGTTATTTAAATGTAAATGGAAAAAAGAGATATCACCTTTTCAACGCATGGAGCATTTTCCTCGCGGAAACAGGTGTTCTACAAGGTATATGGAACAAAACCAATATGGTATTATCTTAATCATAATACTTTGTTCCACATTATTAACATACTTGAAGGGATAATACATTTTAAGGCAACCAAGAACCGTTCTAAATTCAAAGATGGCTGAAGTTGATTTGAAAATGGAACTAAGTTCTTGATTGTAATGCCAGTTAAAATCACAGATCCATGGTTGTTCGTAAGATATTCCACGTGCTCTCAGTTTACCTAAGCTATGCAACACTGCGAGTGGTTGAGAACACATTCGCACGGTGTTTGCGCGTGCGCTGATCTCGGACGAGACGGACAAAGCTACGTCACTCGTCTGTATTTGTTGAAATTACCGTTTAACATCACAATTGTTTATTAGTATGTATTTTTATATTGTAGACAGAATACAGTTAATTTTTTGGGTACTAGGTATTTGATTGTTTGTTACGTTTTTGTAGACTGTTAATTCCTCTGTGATTTTGTGTTGACGTACCTACTAATGCTTTGATGGTTTAGCTCAATTTATTACCAAAAATGGGATTGATTAGGTGATCAGTAGAATACTTCTATGAAACTTTTAATAAAAATAATTGTAATTATATTATTTTTCTTAACGTTACTCTGTATAGTTATTCCCGTTATCATCTAAAGAGCGCGCATAATCGCAGAACTGCTTGCGGTTTATCTTAGACGGCATTCTCGTAGAATTTTATAATATCAATCTCGAGAGCATCGACGCCGAGTTTTATTGTTTCCGCAATATAGGCGATTGGACACAGCCTGTGGTCGCTCCCACCCCGCACCCCGCACCCCGCACTTCCTACTAATGACAGATGCATTTGGAAAATGTTTTTGCGGTTAGATTGCACTCGCAATAATATAATTTCACATAATTATTTATGCATTTGCCGAATATTTGTGTAATTCTAACATATTATTGTGAAATGTTTACACATCTTCGGCAAAAAGATAGGAATTGCTTAAATGTCGACTTCTAAAAAAACTTAGCAAATGACTAATGCACCACGACTTACTATTTCTAAGATTTATCAATGAATCATAGTGTCAGTTAAGTAGGAAAAGCGGTGACTTGTCCTTCGTGACTTTTTAAACAAAAATTGCAAACAAAGTTTGGTGAATAGTGACTCCTTGTATTCTTGTATAAATAATTTATTTTCCATACATATTTAGTGGAGCCCGCATTTTCTTTCTTGCTGCAAGTTTTTCATAAGAACTGCATGCCATTTGCAACTAAGTACATAAGAAAAGCAGATGCTTCACAAGAGGTAGTAGAAACTGGTTATTTCGCAATTAAAATCGCCCGTATCCATCACACATCACCATGGAATATTTGCCAGGACATGTGTGAGACCATTCCTAGAAAAACTGAGTTCTCACGTGCACAACATCTTTGGTAAAAAAAAGAAAAAAATATATGGCAAGCCCTTGAGTAACCGTCACTTAGTGAGCCGTCGGATGTTGACTCTTTAAGTCAATTTCCTTGTAGTATGTACTCGGCAATTCTCGTGGTTTATGTTTCGAAATAAGAAATGCGTTGGAGTGTACTTAAAGGAGGTTTTAAGCGCTTAAAGGATGCCTTATTTGGAACCTGCCTTGACCGACATCGCGAGAGGTCTAGGTTATGATGTTAGTCTGGTTATTTAAATATGAAGTCTGCACAGATCCCGTAACGTTACAATAATACGTGTAGACTGCTAGCACACTTGTAGAAATGTGCGCAGGTCTATTGACCCTTAGCAGGCCAGGGGGCCACGCTCGAATTCAGCAAAAAACAATCGAGTTGTCACAAAAACATCAGTTAAATATAAACGTTTGCGAGTAAGTGGCATTGCTGGCGATCGAAACACCATTAATAACAATTATACGATCTAAAGTCGTTCCGAGAACAGATTTTGTGCGCCTATTCTGAATGTAATCGCTTTTTTTATGATCGCCAATCTTTAAAAAGGCAAAACCTTAAAAAGGTAGCTGGAGTACAATGGATAAGGATACAATAGCCATGGCCACATGGCGAAATACGTTTCTTCTTTTTTGGTAACTCGTAAAGATGCAGATTTACTGTTCACATATATTATGGCAACACGCGATACGCTTTTGTTTTTGTTGTCGGCTGCATTGCGCTCGATTTGACCGTCTGCGTTTGATACTATGCTATTTTTAGACGATACGACTACTATTTGTTACTTCATTGCTAAGGTGTCTCTGATAAATTGATGTAGATTAGAGACAATTCAACTGTATATAGGGTCTAGATATATATTTTAATTTATGGAGCAGCGGGTGGTGCCCAGTTATCCTGTGACAATAGATGTTCCTAACCTTATTCTTAGACAAGCGGATAAAAGTCTGAGCGCAAGTTAAATCAAGATTTTAGTTCTTGGTCTAAACTAAATTGTTAATGAAAATTACTTCAATAAAGGTTCTACACAAACGCACCAAATTGGCATTCATACAAATACGACTCGTGATCTCCGCCACAATACTGTTATTAAGAACAATATATTTTAAGATTACACTTGGGTGCATCTCGACGCACTCCTTGGCCTTAATGCGAACGTCACTAGCATATGTTAATTAATGCGCACGATTCTGCGGCTGTTTAATTAAACGTATTATGTTCGTTTGTTATGTACTTGCTCATTATGTTATTATGGTATCCCATTACGGTGTACATGTGAAGTTTTAATATTGAGAACACCTTTTTAAAGTATATTGTAGTATTTCTTATAATAAATTATTCTTGCATTATATTTGCTATAGCTATTTATATGTTTTGTTTATTACGAAGTTAACAAAAAACAGCTACACTATTATTAGTCTTATTGCCTGTCATTAGTACGAAGATATTAATAGACCAGTGTAGTTGTTCATCTTTAACGAAGTTGCGTAAGAATGCGATTATTTCTACTAAACGATCAACTTTACGTTACGGTTAAGTGTAGGTACTATGCGTAGGCGCGTAGTACACTGACGTCTTTCTACCGAGATCGGATTGGCACACGATACGCCGGCAAACCGCAGGGTCATTCTTAATTATTCACCGACGGCCGATGTAACGTCACACCTTATTATCGTCCAACATCGATGACTATTACTAACTTAATAAAAATTACAATCGCATTAAAATTGCAATAAAATTTCAACAACTTTGGAACAAATTGCTAATATTACGTTAATTAAATACCTGCTACTGTTGGTCTATAATGTTTCATGAATGTGGGAATTGCATAATTCATCAAGTTTTTGGTAACGGGCATTGTTAATGACCGCGGAAGGTCGCCAAGTTAACCGTAAGGTTCTCACGGTAGCCGCTGCAGGGGCCGGAGTGTATCCGAGTGGGGGGAGAATATAATCTTTTAGTATCAAGAAATTAATTAATAAAAGAACCCCTGTAGACATTGACCCCAATAAATACATTTTATCAGGTTCGGGATTGGCCGACAACTCGTTGAAGTCTTTTGTACTGAACGTCTTTGAGCTACGTAGCATTTAAAAATATTTTTTTTAGTGTTCTACATTATAGAAAAGTTGATTAATTAACTGCATTTTTTCGTATTTATTTTACTACAGTTGCATTTTGTTGCACTTTAAAGTACTTGCTATTACCATTTTCCCACAACAAATACAATTTATAGACGCGTTTAAATAAATACCAGAAAATAATACGCTACACACGATCTGGTAAAAAACATAAGAAAATAATTGAGCAATAATTTCCAATTCCCTTTATCATTTGCCAATGTAAAGAGGGCAATGAATAAATGTCAATAGTTATCGCTACCGGCGCCGCTTGCTCCCCATCTTATTTATAGTGCACTTTGCTGCAGGTTGGGGTCGGGTGACCTTCGGGCTCCTCCGTGCCCTTTTACCCACAGGTGCCAACACACCTGTAATTGCTTTATCCGTAATTTAGAAATTTATTTTTAAATTTAAACTCGAAATTATACTGCGAAGTACCGCATGCGGGTTAACGGTGATCGTTGACTCACTGTTTTGTATTTAGATAATAAGTTGTTTATACGCTTAACATATTCCGTAACCTGTGATGTTAAACGTTTATTGTAATTTATCGTCGTCTGCTGATTTGTAATGTACGACTACAGTTACATCGAGTTCAATGCAAGTAAAGTTATATGTACGAATCGGTAAAACGTCTGGTTATAGAATTAAGTAGTCTACTTGACGTAATACAAATGACCGAAAAAAATAAACAGAACAAAATTAAAACAATAGTAATCGTTTGGTAATTGAACTCGGAGCAAAATTAATGCAAATACGGTACACATACGTCACTCGAGTTAATTATATTGAAATGACAGTCGAGATTGCGGTGACTAACCTAAATACAAAGCGAGTGGCGATGGCTGGCGGCCGGAAGTCGCGCCATTGTCCCGCAACCATTGACACCTCGGTACCTATCATCCGGTCAATTCCCGTACCGTGTGTAGCTCTCCATTACATACAAAAAAGTTTTTCGACAATACCATTTCCAGTGATGAATCCATCATACTTTGACGCCCTTAAGTCTTTCCCCTTCAAGTTTTATTACAAAACATGGTAAATACTCCTAATTAACAGTTTAACCTTTAATCAAACCATAAATTTCATTTAGAAAGACAGCAGACGTTAAAGAAGTCGGCGTTCGTGAAAAAAGGACGAGAATAAAGTTGTCCGGAATGACTTTAATGGCTTTGGGAATAGTTGTGCCATAAATTAAGTCCGCTAACACAATTATGGAAACGAAAACATATAGAGGACAAAGTGCTGTCTAGCTTCAATTCTCATTTCCCTGGAACGGTTCCAAACAAAGTACTGATTCGAATAACCTATTCAAGTAGCCTGTGGTTACTTTGGATTCAAGTCACAGACGCCAATACCTAAGATAAGATCAGTAGTAGGCAAAAGGATTCATCAAGTATCGTCATAAATCCATTCAGAATAAAAAGATAACATTCGATTTTAGAAGGAAACATCTAGCTATGTTTTAGCACATCTATGAGAGTAAACAATTCGGGGAAAAAACGCAAAACACGACAGTTATATCAGTGATTCACGCTTGGTAACTACCTGAGACCGTTAAAATGTGCAGTGACGATGCCGACCTGTCGATTATGTTTTTGTTATCAAAATATGCTAAAACTTGTTACTTTAGAACAGCTAAGAAAAATGAACAAAAGTTAACGTAAAAAACGATTAAGGAATTTACGATAGCTAACCATATAACTAACTATCTCCAAAAAATTCTTAACATTTTTGTCACATACTCAAAGAGTTCTTCCTAGAATAACATTCAAGCAGAAGAAAAGCATGTCTCTCAATTTGACAGAACCAACGATAGATTAGGATCACGCAAGACACACAAATGATCGCAGGTAGACATTTGTTAGCGCAGCGGAGCCGAGAACTGGATTCTGTTCAAGTGAGTATCTTTTTTTTGGGCAAGCAAGTGGCCGTTAAGAAGGAAATGATAAATAAAAATAAAAGCTACATCAGAACGACAATGATGACGACTTGGATAAATGTGAAACTAATGAAAATGGTGTTTACGATGAGGAAAGTGTAATAATGAATTATGAAGTTATAGAAGAATTCAAGGTTGGGTGAAAGAAAGAATGATGACAAAATGACAATATCTACATAAAGAAAATAGAAGACTGCATTGTTGTTATGATGATAGACAAAAATAAAACTAAAAGAAATTAAGATGAGGTGAATATAACAGGAGCCAGTAATCCTGGATACTTACCGATACAATCCTTATCCTTCTTGGAGAGGAGGGCAATGGGGCCATCATCAAGCGGGGAGCCGGGGCAGAGTGGATCGGCCTTGCTAGCGAGCAATTCCAGCCCCTCCTGCAACCCCAGTTGCTGCTCATGCAGCCGCTTCTTGATCAGGAAGATTTTCGGCATCTTCGGGCGCTATTCAACACTACATACACTCGATCCTTCTGTTCGTCTATGTCACTTGGTCTTTTAAAATTCACAGATCAGCATCGTATCACACTGCACGTTAAGTTTCCTCGCGTTGTTGATGTTTATTTTGTGCGTAGAAGTTAGCGGCACATGTGGTACCGTTGGCCGCTGCGAAAGGACTGAGAGCTAGTGTGCGGTGCCCGCGACACCGTTGCCCGAACAGGTCCGCCCCCGCCCGCGCCGGCGCCGCCCGCCTGGCCCCATGCGTCCGCGCACCGAACCACACCGGCACCTCCGCACAACCACCGCGCTTGCACACAGCCACACGCACCAGTAAAAGTGCTATTTTCTGTATGCCGGTTGTTGCTTGTTCTATCTCACTTTGTTCTAGCATTCTATTGTTTTTTTTCTTGTTACTTCTCTTTTCTTTTAGAAGGCTTTACGTTATGTTACCTTAGATTAAGTAACTAGCACAATTTAATTTTATTTCATACAATCTTAAACCCAATACATTACTTTATTGAAACTAAAACTCATGATAGCTCATTGCCCACTGCCAATATTTGAGAATGTTCACCTTGTCATTATTTATATGACCGAAGGAAACTGTTAACTATCTATAGCTTTAGGGTTATTATGTTCCTTTACTTTAAGTGAAATATTACACTAAACATTTCCATTATAACTATTTATGATCACTATATTTCTAAAACTAGTGGGTGATACATATTCATACTTACCTAATTAACATACAGTAATACTATTTCACGTCAGGTAGGACCTCACAGCGTCTGTTGTCGGCAGCCTTTCAATTAACAGGGAGATTTGCAAAACAATAGGGACCCAACGGACAGCAATTACTATAAAGAAACGGGGATTAACAAAATAGTTATGAAACAACGTCAATAAACTTTACAGCTTCAGTTGTTTGAACGGGCTTTGGGAAAAATGCTATTGTTATGTATAAAGCACTGGAAGTGTCGGCGCCTTTGGGATTCACATCACATGTTCATGACGCCATCTTCAAGGCGGATATTTTATTGCATCGCCTTTAACAGTTATGGTTGTGCACAATATTCTAGTTTGTAGGATGCCGCTTCCAGATTACTCATGCCGGTTTAGTTTTCTGAACACCTCTGTACAATACATGTACTTCCTTCTTTACCATTTATACTTCCGGCAGATTCCATACCAGCGGATACACGCTTAGGCGAATAGTGTACTTTTAACGCTCTTCGATATAATGAAGATGTTTGCAACAAATAGACTTCAACAAGTAATTTCATAGAAAGACCCAAATTCTTAGATAAGAATCTAGGGGTTTATCGGTGCCAAAGAAGAGATTATGTTCCCCGATAGCCGTGTAGTAATCCCGAGAAACGGGTTTTAGTGTTTTTTGTTAACCACAACTTAAGCGTGGTACAAAGAAAGTGATTATTCATTTAAGACTATAAGAATAGTGAGCTTATACGGATAGATGAACTTACTGCTCAGACAGGTAAAGTTCATTATTCAAAGTAATGTTTTAAGGTTTATTTTAAGTTTGTGCTCCTCGTCATTTCAAGAACGGCCTACAGGATTATCATTATTTCTCATTATTTTTGTTCTTGTTTAACTGTATTTATCGCTATTAAATCTTATTGTTGTGTATTTGATTTTGGATTATAATTGGGCTCGTGCTAGAAAACAGATTTGAACCGTTATTTTGTTGTAAAAATGTCCAAAAAGGATTTAACAGTTTTAAGGGCTCGAACAGTTATTTTTCGTTGAAGTACGTTACAAAAATTAAAGTTCTTATTTGGTTTTACTTACAGATAAAACTATCCATAGTAGCATTTTTCCATTGTTGGACCGTTGATGACTTTTTTGAAGCTTGTGGTACAAAATACCAATGACAATTTAAAGATTCGTGCGACGAATAAAACATCCAAAAATTATAGCTTTTGTGATGATTAACACTGTAATGGATCTAAAGTATCACATATCCACGAATTTGAGGTACCGAATTAAGATCCGTTTATACGTTGTTTGAGTTAAGCACCTCCTGAATCAGATGACTACTGTAGCAACCAAACATCAACATCGTTAGTAACCCAATCAACGCTATTTTCATGGTCAAAAAGGCTTCGTTTTACTGATCATAAATCATTATTTTTTATTAAAAAAATGGACCTAACGACTCCATAAAGTGGCAAGCTGTTGTTTACACAAATAAAATAAAACTGTAATACGCTACCGAATTGGTCCCGTCGAGTTTTTTACTAAAAAATGGTAGCGATTTTGCGTTTGTGCCGACTGACTGTGAATTTTTTGTGGGTCCTTGTAACAAGTGATCGTTAAATGGTGGAATTTATTTTTAGATTTGTACACCATGACTGTTATAGAATTGGCTGTGGCCGTAATTATTGTTCACCAGCTTTATTCAGTCCAATGATTTTAATACCTACCCTAAACAAAAGCAATATTGCTAAGAAAAAGCTGAAAAAAATATTCTTGGGAAATAGATACATTATTATTTATTTCTTATGTTCTGACCATACACAATATCTCAATATTGATTGTGAAGTGGTTACTTTAGTACAATGTAGGGCAACACGGGTTGTTCAACAGTCGTGTTGGGCTCAGCAACCAGTGCACGTGTTTGGGAGTCGTGCGCCGGCGCAGCTCCATCGTGCGAGCTCTCTGCCATCTTGGAGATCACGCCAAAGAATTACAAAACTCACTTGTAATGGATGTGAATGTTTCTTACTTAAGCATGATAAAATATTTGTAGTGTCTAAAAATTCGGGTTCTCTCCATAATCTCCTTTTATCGAAGTTTAAAAGACTTCGTATTATCTTGAGTCATTAAAACACGAACAATTACTTACCTAATTCTTTTGAACCGTTTGTTCTAAGATCTAAGTTTTATTCTCATATATCATATTTTTAATATATTTTTTATGTAAACCCGTCTAATTAATAATTTCTTTCAACTAATTTTCTTCATAGACCGCGGCACATCGGAGAGTATGGGCGCCTTGGCGGTGCGTGTGCGTCGATTGCGCAACGATTGGTTGCACGGCGAGTGCTCCCGCGCCGGTTCCACGCCGGTAACCGCTTCAAGTTCTCGGTAACGATAACCTCTTTCAAGACCAAGCAGTGGTCATCAATGTTGGCGCTAATGTTTTGCTGTACGTGACCAACTTCAAAAAGTAGAAATAAAGTTTTACTCAAACACAAGTGTAAAACTTAGTGATTAAATAAAAGCTTTTATTTAGGCATCGATCTATTGAGTTTTATATAAGCCCAGATGTATGCAGTTGGTCAACTATGACGATTGGAACTACATATTTATCTTTTTCAATCATCATCAAGAAATAAATACATTGCTAAAAAGTAGTTTCAGTGAATATTGGTAAATTGTATAGTTAGACATACACACATGAAGATGAAATTGGGAAAATAAACGTTTAATAAATAAATAAGCCTCGTTAATTACGGAACAAGTGTAGGTTCTTAACTATTTATTAAAATATCACAAACTGCAAAATATTTTTTTGAATTATTTATAAATTGTTGTGGAATTCCAAACATGTTAGAAATGAATAAATTATAACAAACAATAATAACGGTTGAAATTTAAACCTGTTTTTTGCCAATATAATATACAAAACTTTTGTTGAGCCACTTCTCATTATAAATTCGCCTGACGTGTCGAAGGTCAGACCCATTACAGGATTTAGATTTAACAAGTCTTACTGCGGGTTTCTTTAGTTATTTACTTTGCTTTTGAAAGTATAATACGATAATTATATCGTTAAGTAAATTCCACAAGATGGTGAGGCTTGACATGAACTCAATGTGCAATCATATCAGATATAATGTCAGTTTAACTTCATTCCGCGGTGATCACAATGCTATTCTTCGACGCACTCATACGCATACTCTTTTTGCACTTAACAGCTGCTCATGCATAACCACTGAAGGCGAACTTGATCTTCTCGATAATTATTGGTATCTCGAAGCTATTTTGCTTATGTGTAGCTGTGGTACAAACAAAGGTGTGGGAAGGTCAAGTGAAGTAAAAGGTTGCTCTTCTTTTTACTCAGACTTGCTTTTATTTTCGCCGGCTTATCCAGCCAATCATAAATAATGTTGCACGGACTATAAGTGCTGGAGTTACTCGACGCACATTGAGAACAATAAGGTGTCCAGAATGTTGTATAAGCCTATGCTGTAGCTCTATTTGGTTGGATACCAGTGCCAGTACATTGCACGCATACCGAATGCTCCTTGAGTTCTTTTAAAGTTAGGTCCTTTAGTTTCTGAATAGTTCTGCTTCAGAGACAAGAAGCTCGAAACGAATCATCGATATATAAAGCACAAGTCTGAATAAAAGGACCAGTCCAGACCATAAAGATCGGCCAACAACTTGTAACTGTTAGCCGTTGGATCTGATTTCTAGGCTTTTGCCGCTAGATACGAAACCAGACGATAAGCTAGTGAATAACGTCCCGCAGTGGCGAAGCTTCGTCTTCCATCAAGTGTGCCGTGTAAATAGATCGCGGTACAACGGTACCACACCATGTATTCTCGATGATTGCCCTGAAGCACGCGCGTGGCATCACACGGGGGAATAAATTGCAATAGTATTAATGTTTTGAACCGGTCCACTGATTACAAGTCGACTGAACACTCGTATTATTCAATTGGTCGCACGAGCCTGCCATTTTGTTATGAAGCGTTGCGTACGTTTGAGAGTAATGTTTTGTAACTTGATTTATGTTATTTTTAAATATATGTTACAAGTAGTTAATGTGATTAAGACGTTAGTTAACATGGCGTCTGAATAATTACTACAGACGTATAGGTTATGCATTTTCGTTCTCATAACATAATCCAATAAGTAATTCATGCACTAATTTCGGTTTTATCCATGAAAAGCTCTTAAATCTATTGAATATTTTCCTAAATGAATGTTACAAACGATATGATATTTATAGTTCAATATCTTAGTTCTCATATATAAACTAGTATACTTTAAATAAGTCTTCAAGTTAATTATACTGCGTTTTGCAGGTATGTATTTGATCAGCTGCACATTTCATATGTTTTGTTAATGACACGAAAACGAAAGCATAAGTTTTTGTTTTATTTTCCAAAAAAATATTCAAGGAGATTTTTTCATTTACTTTTCAAGATACATACCTACCTACTTATATTAAGTAGGTACATGACTTATCAATTATATTTCATAATAATGCCAGTTGTGTAAATAATGTTATTTTATATCCATCTCCTATGTAACAAGAGGGGCTCGTGGCCAAATAATAGAACACGTGTCAATTAATCAAGGTTAGATTAATAGAGGTTGTTGTTGTTGTCCATAGTCAGTTCTGTTGATGGTTGATGGTTTACCAGCATGTTTTATTAAGCAAAGTTGCAGATCAGTCGCCGTCATTTCTTATATTACGATGGTCAGAATTTGAAATTATCAACCAGTCGTACCTACTATATTTCAGGTTTCGATTTTTGAAGCCTGTACACGGTTTTATTTCCGAGCTTGATAGATTTGAAGTCGTTCCTTCGTAACTGAAAAAAAGGGAGATGATCCTACTTCAGTTATTCCAATAATTGTCTAGGTTCCGAAGTTTCATCTTATTATTTATTCAGGGCTTGACCAACATTTGAAAAGTCATCAACCTGTATAAACAAGTATGTAATTTTGTTTTACGTATGACAATGACTAAGCATCCATCCTAGATCGCGTACGTAGGTAGTGCCTACGTGATTACTACAGCGTTATCACCCGCACAGAAGCCAGAAGTAGAGGAAAAATAAATAAACACATAAATAATTTTCTTTTAATAAATGTGATAGAAGTACGCCTTCTCAATATCCAAAAATATAGACGTATAATGGTAAGGCACCGGTAGTTCCCGCTATACGAGTTTTTAAGGTAAAATGTTAGATCGTTTCTAGTGGTTGGGAAAAGCCTAGAATTAAAAGATTTATTATTACCTATGTCTAATAATGTTATCACAAATAATTTTTCTAATTCATTCTATGATCTGTTTTTAAATTCAATCCTGCGTTTGTTTTGTAGAACCTTAAGAGATTCAAGGGAGAAACTTCGTGCCTGATAGAGAGATAACCAAAACAATTTACATTTATTTATGCAAGGCTTTAACTGCTAAATAAGCTTTTCATGTTCAAAATGGTAGAGAATGTTAAATACACACAAATGCATACATTTAAGTCACATACAATAGCATTGTAAAAAGCAATGTCTTTCTCGAGAAGGTCACGAACTAAAAATATCGACTCAATTGTGTATTTACTTACAGTATTTATAGACCGAATAAGTAATAAATAGAAATAAGTCGTTTAAGGATCTCTCCATACTTATCGACGAGCTATTATTATTCGATCGAATCGCTCGTGAATACATTCGAAACATTTAAGTCCACTATATAGGTAGGTAAGCAAGAAACAAAATGCAATAGGCACAATGCTAGCCATCTATTTTCTAACCCTTTCAAATACTTTCTTAGCAACGTCACTTATATGTGATAGTCCCCAGGCCGGCGAACAAATTTTTTTTTGATACATATACATTTAAGACTTTGTGAGTGCCTTCCTTACGATGAGTCCGACAAACTTTTCGAATGCGCAAATTTTGGTGCCGCTGCGTTTTTTAATGCTTGACTCCTGAAATTGTCGATATGACGTCACTATGGCTCTTCGTACATACACGTTTCATTTTTTGAGATTAGTTTAATAAAGTTAACTAGAGAATGGTGGTCAACTTGTCCGATTAAGATCATGCTGCGTTTGGAGTGTCCACCATCCTGAAAATGTCGGTATGACGTCACTACGACTCTTCGTACATACACGTTTCATTTTTTGAGGTTTGTTTAATAAAGTTAACTAGAAAATTGTGGTCAACTTGTCCGATAAAGATCATGCTGCGTTTGGAGTGTCCACCATCCTGAAAATGTCGGTATGACGTCACTACGACTCTTCGTACATACCTGTTTCATTTTTTGAGATTTGTTTAATAAAGTTAACTAGAAAATTATGGTAAGCTTGTCCGACAAAGATCATGCTGCATATGGAGTGTCCACCGTCCGGAAAATATAGATATATTTTAAGATTTGGTATAAAGTACTGACAATTGGTGTGAAGTATGTTAATAGTAAATGTTGCATTTAGAAAGTCGTTTCGAATGATATATGTATCATTACTACAGGAGGGATTTATTAACTTGAAAACACCTATCGATAAAATAATCTTATATAAGCTCTAGGTTCTGAAATACTAACAATTCGCCGAAGTTTTTTCAATATGAAATGTTGCATTTAAAAACGTCTTTTGAATGATGTATAACTCATTACTAGAGATGGGATTTATTTAATTGAAAACATCTATCAATAATTATAATTTTAAATAAGCTCTAGCTTCTAAACTACTAACAATTTGTCGGAAGGGATTCTGAACAGTTTGTGTTGCTTATTTTCAGCCATTTATGTGCGCTGTATCCTGCTGATTGGCACTTAATTTATCCTTCTTTGGGAAGAGTTCGCACTTGTTGATGAGAGAAACAATTGCTGCAAAAATGCTTCAAACCATTCTTGAGCCGGGTTGGGCTACGCGCCAAGCAAATTCTTCAACGTGCTCAAGCTGATTCCGAGTCGATAAATGTGTGCTTGCCCTTATGTAGTCAGTGCTTATATACTATAGTATACACCTCTGCAAATACAGTAAAGAAAGAAAAGTAAACGTAAAATAAAAGTAAAATCCACTTGAATGTACTAAAAGGACAGTTTGTATGGTAATTGTTGGGAACAATGTTCCTCTTGTCATTTGGGTAATTTCTATAGAATTATTGTAGTGTACTTTCATTTGCTGTTAAACAAAGGTGACTGACTCCAGGGACCAAAATGCAAGGGTAATTTCAAGAGAACTGGCATCAGCAATTATTTTTGGTGATTCCCGGCTACAATTTTAAGCGGGAGACTACTTCGATTAACATTAGCAACTGTTGGACAGCTGCATTATAATTTTTGCTGTTCCAGCCAGCTGAGGATTCTGGATAGAACAATCTCTATGTTGCAGTTCAAGTACTATGTCTAAAGATTTCTTGCTATAACGCAACATCTACATTGCAAGTGTGATAAAGTATTCGATATTTTTGACGGCTGTCACTGATGGGAATAAGTGGTATTTTCTTTTCCGAGAAACTACATCTGCATACTCTATTAATATTTAATGTTGTTACTTGTATGGAGTTTCAATGGTGCTAGGTAGTTGTCGTGACATGAAACTGTCAATCGTATTCTCGATATAAGTTTGAATTATACATTTTACGAAACAAGTCGTATGACTAATTGAAGATGTTTAGAAATATTAGCCCATGTTTGTGTTGCTTTGCGCAAATGCGGAAGTAGGATATATCGATAATGCATGTTCATGTCCTGTGATCTAAAACAGTGAATCTATTCCAACGGTACTTCGCAGATAAATAGCTTTATTTATTCATTAGTACAGCCAGTGAACACACCGTTGTGTGCTTAGTTGTTTTGCTGTAGGATTATTATTAAAACGTCAATTTATTACTTCCCACAAAACTAATCATTTAGACATATTTTTATTGACAGCTAATGCCTGTATCGAAATGAAAATTATATTGTTGTTTCCATAAAAACTTGTAATTTTCTAAGCTCGTGCAGAGTTTCAAGAAATTCCATAAGTTCCATTAAAAGCTCAATTGTGAGAACTGTTCGTTACGTGAATTAGACGTCAGAAAATTCTCAAGGCATGTTCACGTGTAGCTAACTGCGTACCTACGTATACCGGTTGTCAAAAGGCTGCGTGGTGCGCGGGCGGCGGCTCGCGGCGGGGCGGTGTGCGGGGTGCGCGGGGCGGGCGTCGGGTACAGCGACCGCAATAGCGATGGTTGCCGCGCCGCAGCCACCATTGCCAAGATCACGGACCGCGCATGCGCGGCGAATGTCAGCCACGTCACGATCGAGCTTCGTGCTATCGCGATTGGATCGTTCGGATTTAGAACTCGGAATACAATCACGACTTAACTATCGAAATTTCTTGTTGGCTCTACTTTAAAAATATCTTGGTTGTCATTTCCACATCTATAATGATAAAGGCGGTAGTAGCGCCTATGCACTTATTCATGAGCAATTGTAATGTATTTATTACCAAATGCAAGCATATTAGCATAATATTCAAATTGGTACTTACTGGGACGTATTTATGAATTTCTTTACGAAAGTGTTTTGTAATACGAGAAAATTCGAGATAGTGTCTGATGGAAACATAAGTGGCTCAAATAGAACATGCTTCTAAGTCTAAATTGACTTGCTCGGGAATTTGTAACCACATAAAGTTTATTACAGTCGTGTACCAATCACGCACCGTTCCCGTTCCCCAAACGAGGAGCTATTATGCAACCGTCTCACATAGGCGCGCACGTTTTTTGCCGCCATCCCCACGGTGAATAGTGTCCCAAGACTCCTGACGAGCTTTGGTTCGCGTCGCCTCCTTGTATGTATAATAGCCCTTGCCCTATCTTTATATGGGCCGAGCCGTAGCCTCCCGCAATCCTCATTCAGTTCACGTAAGGTAGCGGCCCTAAGGACCGGGTTTTTGTAACAGCGCAACAGGTAGAAAGGAAAGGATTGCGAGTGCAGAGCGAGACCACATGACATCATCTTCATGTCTGTCTCGCTCGGCGCGCCGGCGCAGGAATGCCGGACGATTTGTGCTTGCGCATAATACAGACGGTTCGTGCGACCACTGTGTAGTTATAGCTATGTATAGTCGAGCATAACCAACACACACTGCCCTAATGCGTACGGGTCATGTAGCGGGATTTACAGAGTTTAGCCAGTGAAATTTATATTGAAAGGGAGTCTGATGATTTTTGAACATTATCGCCTTTTTTGACTTTATTTGTTCTATTTGTTAAGGTTCAATTTCGTTTTTTAAAAAGTTGCCTTTTTTCTTGAAAATTGAATTTAAATATAATTTCATAGACTTTTGTACATAAAAAGAAAATACTATATAATGCCTAAGTTTAAGTTACAGTAACAGTGTGTACATATGGGTACATTGGCTTTGTAATTACTCATCCCGTTGTGCACTCAAGTGTCAGCTTAAGCCCCTTAGGCCGGGGGTAATAGGAAGTGCCGCAAGACAAGCTTGGCTTCTCTAAAGTATTAGTTTTCTGTTGAGTTAGTGTCATCGCTAGAAAATAGATAATTATCTCGATATTGTTAATTATAATAATCATAAAGAATGTAACTGCTTTGGCCAGGATAGCATCAAAAAGATTTAAAGCTCATTTAAAACACACACTCGTATGACAATAACTGAAAAAATTGCAAAAAAACCTACAAACGTGACTTCTTATTTATACGTTAAATAAATAAAGAGACGCTGCGTCTAGAATATTAAATAAACAGTAAAACCGGTACCTGAGTGTATGTAAACATTGTTAAAAAACTTCATTTTAAGGCGATAATTGAGGAGAATCCTGTTGAATCAATTTACAGAGACCGATGTGGCAAAAGTCGTTTGGAAGTCAAACGCTATGTAAGTCAATATTGAGTAAAAAACAGAAGTATATTTAAGAAGTTGTTAATTGAATTGACCGCTTGTGTTATTGTAAAGTGCAATGTTTTGACTATGATGTAACCTGATGATTTATAAGACTTATTAAGCTTCGTATATCTTATTAAGCTTTAAATCTAAATAGACGTGCAGTTGTTTTTTGTGGACTTTGATTTCTCATCGCTTAGCCAAATCGGTTAACACCACAATGTGGTGTAACTGACATGTTCTAGAATATAATCTGCTATATATATGTTATACTCTGTAATTTAAATTAAATAATGAGGACAGAAATACAGCTTTAGAAGCAGTAATCTATAAAGTCAACAATTTTTTAACTGAAATGAAATTGAATTCTGATTTCAAAATAAAGATACTGCTTAATGTTTAGTATCCAGTCTCTGTTGTCCATCTCTGGATTATTAGAAGTAGTAGGTATTTAAGATATCTGTTTGCATTCAGTTCTAGTATCCTACAAACTTCTTAGGGATTAAACAAAGTTCTCATAACTGCGTTGGAGGTCTGCAAAATGCAAGAAAATAACCCTAGCACATCCAGTATAAGATCATGTGCACTTACGGATAACTTGAGATAACATTTTAATTAACTTACATAAATTCAGAAATTAACGCAACTTGCACTATAAAACAGCGTGCCTGCCTTAATTAGGTGACATTTGCAATATTGTAATCGGTAATTAAGATGTTGGTATTTTGCTTAACTATTTAAAAATAACATGGGTTAATTTCTCGATTTTAAAAGTAATTTCTTACCTTGATATTGCTTTTAATTAGATATATTTTAACCGACTGCGCCAGAAGGAACATTTTGTATATTTCTCCTTATTATACATACAAAAATTTAAACAACGTATCATTAAGAGTTTATTTTTCAGCGTATAAGACAAGTATACACATACATGACATACGTACAAAATCTCATAGATATGAAGCTAAGTCTAAGCGCATACTAGATGTGTTCGCACAACAGAGCGACCTACACGAAAAATTCTATACATAAACAATTCAAGGACCAACAATTTATCTCAACTTACCACTTAATTAAAAATGTCTATAATGCCTTCATATTGCGTTTAATTAACCCAAACATATTCGTGTCCGCGGTTATGTTGGCCGTTCTTGAGTAAATATGTTACCGCTGTCGCTGGTCACATAAAAAGTTTCCTCCAAGATCCGGTCCCACTGGTCCGTAAGATCGACGACCTCAGGTCGCCGTTTGACTTATGGAAATAAGTTTTCTTGCTTCATCTGACTGATAGACTTCGATAGTTAAATCAATATATTTTGTAATTTTAATAATTGTGGGAAAGTGTTCGTTGCGACCTATTTTTCAGTCTCATACTTTTTTGATGGGCTGTTTATTAATATTGTTGTCGAATAGTTGGATACTTTAATTTGGTAATATTGTTAATCTCTTTTATTATCAGCATAAGTATCTAATATCCGCTAAAGCCCTACAGTATTGCATATTGCATGTGAGAACTTATCTATTTTACACTTTGAACGTTCTAAAATATTTGAATGCTTTTTTCGTAGAAGAATGTCGATTTATTTCGCATGCGACTCCTTTCTTCGGCCCCTGCGCACGCGCTTACATCAGTGACGATAACGTTATGAGACTTACGCGACCGGTTACGAGCCGGCAGACACCGCAGTTCCACTTTTGTTATATTCCCCATCATACATGTTTATATTGCTTTATAATTAATTGAACGTACTATCTTAACTAGAGAATCGTTAGGGAGAAAATAGCGCATTGTTTTAATTAGAATTTAAAACATGCTAATTAGGTAGACTATTCTTCGTAATTTATGACCGATACTTTTTTCTATGTATAGGGCAAGAGGGTGCAGTAACTTCATAATTCAGACTAAGCAAAGTGCCAAGTCAGTCTCCTGTTTCGGTTTTGAAGCATTTTTCCAACTCTACTAGTGTCAAAAACATTAGGCATAAAAGTAATGCTTACTTTACCAGATTTAAAGCTTCAAATTCTGAATGTATTGTTTTATATAATTTTATATGCATAGAAAAACATCATTTACCATTAAGTTCCTAGTTATAACAGAATATTGTTACAAACAATATAAGCAATAAACTGAGAAGTTCTGTGAAATACTCTTTTATTAATTGTTTTCCTTAAAAGAAGATGAAATATAACATAGACACGACATAAGCCAGCAACACCTAGCTATCACAAAGCCAGCGATGTTGCAATTCAAGAGCCGAGGCTGCTTTAGCGGTCGCGCTCGGCGGTGCAGCACGATCTGGCGTTCCGCTCTGCGCGGGCGCACGCCCCCCTCCTCGTTCCCCCCATTTCTTGTGCCCCGCGGCCCTGACCAAGACACAGACCCCACAGAGGCGAAATGTTACGAAATTGAGTATCGACCAAACGAGTTTGCGTCTGTAGTGCAGGGCTACAAGCTGATGTCGTAAGTGTTCAATGGGAATTGGGAACGGTAGTCTAGTTTACTTGCATATGCCAGGTGCTTCGTGTTTCCATTTTTAGAACAACTGTTTTAGTACTCGAAAGGAGATGTCTTAATAAAGGCGGACTTAATGTATTTTGATTTACGACGGTCAAGGGTAGAATTTAAACTGTAATTCTAAGAATGCATGCATACGTAGATGGCTTTGAGTTTGTTAAACATTAGTTGTAAGTTATGATTTACTAATTGTACTGGCAGTTTTATTATGGCATGTTTCGCCCCGTAATCTTCCCGTAAGACCGTCATTACAGGTGTGCAATTTATCTTCTATACTCATTACGCGGATGCAGTAACTTGGATGAGCTTGGCCTATGTTTATTATTTATGTATGGTACCGTGTTCGTCCGTACGTCTGCTGCAAAATTATAGCTGTAGTAAGATGTTTCTAGAAAAATGATGGTGTTTGCGCTCTTGGACTAATAAAATTGGCAAAGGTGTTAAGCAATGAATAATGATATGCCGCTAAATTAATAAATAAATAAATTAATTTCCGGCAGTTACACGTTTTGGAAATAAAAGCGATGATGGCGATACATTATATTTTTTTCACTCTATCCACTGCAAATTATTCAGAGGTCCTATTATATTAAACTCCAATTAATATCCATATTAAAAAGAAAGTTTAGTGTAACAATAATAAAGTGGAGAATGGACACTAAACTGTCTTAGGTTTTTATTGGAAAGCAATTAGAAATACGGTGACCAGTATACGTTGGCACACAAATGGAGCGCAAATTGCAAAGACAAAACATCAGCTGTATTTGATATCACGAACGATTGAAATTAGTTCCCTATTTGCCCAAATGCCAAGATAAGTTGGGTGCCCAGCAATTACAAATGCCTTCCTAACAAGGCTATTTGTCAGTCGGTACAATTAGCTTTCGTGTCACATAACAGGGGCCTGCGAATTTAATCGAGACTGTCATCGCTCCACCTGCTGATTTATTTTTTCGCAGTTTTTTGTGCCATTCGATAGGCATGGAGTGATTAAAAATTAAATGTCAACAGAACACTCTTGTACTCTCCAGTGACTGGACATATAATTGTTTTAATTGAGGCGTCCCATTATGGCGATATACATATGAATATATGTTAAGCACTTAAGAAAGTCTGGGCATATTTTTTGTGATTAATGGACTGAATAAAGCAGTTTGGCGAATTGTTTCGGGTGTTTCTTCATTACTGGATGATTTATATAATATAGTTCCTTTAATCGGTGTTTCTTAATTATTAGTAAAAACCTTACAATCTGCATTTTCTTACACGGGAACTTTACTGCATAATCAATAGTATGTAGAGGTTTATCCGTCACTTTGAGTGACTTGTAAGCTAAAAATCCGTTATTATTTCAACGACAACTTACACCATCACAGAGTGTGAACAAGTTATAAAAATACTGCGATAGCGTGAAATAATAACACACCGTGAATGATGGGTTGTTCACCCATCGCCTACGATCACCATGTACGTAAATAACCCGTTTCCTCTACTTGACATTTAAAAAAACGTGGGTGGATAGCTCTTGAACGCTATGTTTTCTTTCATCAAGGTATGAGAAATATCCCCACCGAGGGGGTCCCCACGTTGTCGTCGTGGTGGGGCTTGCGTGCCTCAATGATCCTGAAGCTCTGCCGGTAGAGATACTCATGCCGGAAAGGTTCAGGGGAGAGGCCAGATAAAGAGGGACCCAGGGAGGGGCCGCTCCTGACCAGTCGACGTTTGTGGACATGGCAAGGATGCGGCCATACCCGCAGAGGTGCAGGCGCACTGACGCGGCGCTCGTTTGCTCTTCGTACAACGAAGAGCAAACCTTTTGGCGGGTTTGCTGAGCCGGGATGGCCGGACAGCAGACGGAGGCATGCCTAATGCCGCCGCCGAGGGCTTGGCTTAACCGCCCGGCCCAGAGGAAGGACACCTCTTAGATAAAAAACCACCCAATCCCAAGTTTCGGGAGCGCGGCGAGGGGATGAATGGCCGTGGGGGACACGGTCGTTAGCGCTCCCACCTGTTGGGGCCAGCCGCCCCCAACAGTATGTAGGCTTGCCCCGGTATGAGGCCACTGCCGGGGTTGACGGTTACTTGCTCTCATACTCGTGGGACGTACATGGAAAACGATAACTCAATAAAAACAACAAAAAAAAAATAAAGATGACGACAGGGTGTGGGATGAGGACTCGGACTCCGAGTCCGCGTCCAGCGAAGGAGTCGCGGGGGATTTTAAGCTCCCCCGCAACAAGAAGGACCACCGGGCCGACGCCTTCCTCAAGAGGAAGAAAGAAGACCTCGGGTCCTCCTCTAGTGGTCGCGGGGCCTCGGCCAAAAAGGTCGCCAGGAGGCCTGTTAGCGAAAGGTCCGCTGGGGCTTCTGGGGGTAACCACTCGAGCTCCTCCTCCGAGGAGGAGTCGGCCATCGGCTCCGACCGGGAGCGGAGGGCGGACTTCGAGAAGACGGTGGAGTCCGCCATCAGGCAGGTGGCCTTAAAAAGAAAAAAGGCTAGCAAGGACGGCGCCATTGAGGCCGCCACCGCCTCCATCACCGCCGCAGCGGTGAGCAACTTTGGCCGGGCTCCCGTGAGCGAGCTGGCCAAACTGCAGGTGGTCCAACCAGGAGGTGGCCCGTCTGACGGCCGCCCTGGAGTCTCTCTTGGAGGAGAACAGGAGTCTCCGGGCGGACCTCGCTAAGATGCGCGAGCAGGAGGCGGAGCGCGGCGGGGCCAGGCAACAGGCGCAGACTGCGCCGGCTGAGAGCCAGATCCTGGCCCTAGTCCGTCAGGAGATGGCGGCCTTCCAGGCTCGCTTCTCAGTCCTGGAGGGCAGGGTTCTGCGCCCCCCCCTCGCGGCGTCGAAGCCCCCAGCGGCCCAAAGGGCCTCCTATGCGGCTGCGGTTGCAGCGGCACCCCCACCCAGAAGGGGACCGCCAAGCAAGCCCCCTGTCGCGGCGCCGAACGGACCGACCAGGAGGGCGGCCGCTCAGCCAAAGCCCAAGACCGCAAAGGCGGCCCAGGCGCAGAGGCCCCCGGTGCTAACGTCCGCACCAGTTCCATCGTCGGCACCAGTGGCGAAACGCCCTCCGAAGCCGACACCGTCAGCGGCCCCTACCTCTTCTGCCACTGAGCCTGAGTGGCAGGTGGTGGGGGAGAAGAAAGCTAAACGGAGGGCGGCCGAAGCGGCCAAAAAGAAGGCCCAGAAACGGCGGCGCAGGGAGCGAGCCGCCGCGGCGCAACTCCGCGCCCCCAAAACCGCGGCTGTGGTAGTCACACTACAGCCGGACGCGGTCAAAAGGGGCGTGTCGTACCGCGACGTGCTCGCCCAAGCAAAGGGGGCGGTGAACCTGCAGGAGCTGGGTATCACCGAGGGCC